>NC_137638.1:29398991-29806491 GCF_963383615.2 Lipophrys pholis
AAGCCTCTTCCAAATCAAAGAGAGGATCCAATGTGTCTCCCACACTGACGACTGACAGCGGTCTGGACTAAACCGAGCCAGCCGACGCCGCTGGAAAGAGTGCAGCACACGCATTAAGTGAGACGGATTGGAAGTGAGCAGGTAGGGCTGCAATGAAACGAGGCTTTTGACACATCCAAGTGCTGAAAGGAAAAGCTAACGACAAAATGAGCCACTTTACAGCCTCCAGTTAAGTGTCTGATACTTGGAAATTATGGTTTGACTCATGTATTACTTTAATATGTAGATTTATTAGTATGAGAAGAAGCCAAAACATCAGCCTTTGCTTTTAGAAGCTTGTTTACATGTGCAGTTAAAGCATTTTCAGCTGCTCTCACTGCATTGTCTTATTCCTTTTTTTTTCCTGCTTTCGTTCACTTTCTTGCCTCTCTTGTGTCCTTCATTGCCTCTCCTCCTCCTCCTCCTCCTCCTCCTCCCCCTCTTCTTCACTGGAGCTTTTTGTTTTTTAACGGATGAGTTATTGACTTAAGCAGGGCCAATTAATCAGGGTGTAATGGGGCAGCGGGGAGGCCCAGGGAAGCCATGCATCATGGGCCAGAGATGAGCTCTGTCAGCCTGCTCATGCAGCCCTCCTCAATCACTCCCACATTAACGCCAGGCACAGATGATGAGGAGGAGGAAGAGGAAGGATTGGGAGGAGAGAAGAAAACATGCAGGGGAAAGTGAGACAAACAGGGCAGAGAGAGATCGGCGCACGTATGTGCGAAAAAACGAGATTGTGTAAGTTTCTATGGGACCACACGAAGACTTCAAATGCCACCCAGGGCATCGACATCTCATCTGGCTTTCTTTGGCAGCTGTTTATCTGTGTGTGTGTGTGTGTGTGTGTGTGTGTGTGTGTGTGTGTGTGTGTGTGTGTGTGTGTGTGTGTGTGTGTGTGTGTGTGTGTGTGTGTGTGTGTGTGTGTGTGTGTGTGTGTGTGTGTGTGTGTGTGTGTGTGTGTGTGTGAAAGCACACTACACCAGTGAGGTTTGAGCTTCATTGTCGGGACTGAAAAGCTTTAAAAGTCATGTGATCTTTCGGGCTCCGTCACACTTCGGCTGAAGTTATTTTCAGTTTGTATCATTGAGTTTCTCATTACGAACTCACGAGATGAGAACTTGTTGTCCTTGTGGTGGGAAAATAACAAGTTCCCCTGAGAAAGACCCTTCATTTATTAAAGTAATGGGGTTTTTTGCAGGTTAACCCTTTAAAAGACTCAGTCAGATGCAACACTTGGAAATAACATTTTTACAGACGTTATTTAAAATCTATTCCCAGCAGGTGACCATAATAATCTGAGCTGACAACTCTGATTTCACACCATGAAAGACCCACAACATTGTCATATACTAACTGAGCATGGCCAAACACATGATGCACAATGTGAAGGTATTGATTTGACAAGAAGGTTGTGGGTTCTAATCCAGATCAGGCCTTTCTCTGTGGAGTTGGCATGTTCTTCCCATGTACAGGTGAGGTTAATAGGTGAGTCTATATTAACGAGCTCAACCGGCTCCCCTCAGTGTGGAGAAGTAATATCTCGACTTTGAGTCTCTCCCGGATGGCTGAACGAAGAAAAGTTGAATATTTTGCTTGAGTTGGGTTGTTGCTCGTCATTAGTGGATGATGGTCGGTCCCAAAGTCACATCAGTTGACAATTACTAATTTACAAAGTTCACAAATTGTAGACCTGTCCATCCATCCGTCCATCTTCTATATTTGGTTTTATCCAGATCAGGGTGATGAGCCAATGGAGCTGATCCCAACTAACAATGATTAAAGAGTACTTTTACTGAACTGCAATAAAGATCTTTACACTTTAGTGGCTCTATAGTGAAATCACACTTTGGTATTTTAGAATTCATGGCTAAAAATAAATAATAAAATGTATGTCTCACTGTATCTTTGTGAAGTGTTCTCATATTCTTAAAGCACATATGAGGTCATTTAGAGAATTCTCAAAACTACAAATATTACACCTAACTCAGTGTACATTGTTAAACACGTGAATGTCCTGAAATGAGAAAGTAACTGGGGTGGGATTAGTAACTTTAACTGAGTTCTGTGTGTGTGTGTGTGTGTGTGTGTGTGTGTGTGTGTGTGTGTGTGTGTGTGTGTGTGTGTGTGTGTGTGTGTGTGTGTGTGTGTGTGTGTGTGTGTGTGTGTGTGTGTGTGGGTGTGTGTGTGTGTGTGTGTGTGTGTGTGTGTGTGTGTGTGTGTGTGTCTGGTACTGTTGTGTTTGGTCTGGGTCAGATGGAATCAAACACTCGACTGAACTTCACGTCCAAACACAGCATGCCAGAGATCAAACCAGAATCAAAACACAACCTTAGATATCTGCTTTGAAAGAGTGTACACACACACACACACACACACACACATACACACACACACACACACACACACACACACACACACACACACACACACACACACACACACACACACACACACACACACACACACACACACACACACACACACACACACACACACACACGCACACAGAAAGCTGCAGAATGAAATGCATCCCATTCAGAGAGTCTTGAACGACACTGTATGTCATAAATTATGTGGGATTCTGAGCCGCTTGATAAATTGAAATACATGCAAATCCAACTTAAGGTTGTAGAATAACTTTAAAAAGTCATGAATGGATAAAACTGAAACAGGAATTAAGCTTAAAACTGGAGTTTGAAACTAATTCTTTGGTCAGGAGGGTCCAATCCAGCCTGAATGACCGCCCAAAGTGTGAAAAATACAAGTGAAAGGGTTTTAAAACAGAAGTGATGGTTGTTTCTCGTACTGGTTCAGTGGGAGTAGAAACAGTGGCCGCTGGTGGTAAAGTTCTTAGGTGGGCTCTTCATTATTCTTTCATTCCAGCCAGCGTTAACTTTATTTAAATACAATGCATTTATAACCCACATTACAACTATCATGTCTTCTTTAAGCTGGAGCGAGGCCTCAATGATGAAACCTATTGTACTTTTAAACAACTAGTGAAGAGAGCTCTTCTTAAGATGACTCTTCTATCAACATACTTGTAAACAAATACAAGCACAAGTTTCCTTAGCCTCTTTTAATGAAATGATTGTGTTTTGGGGCTGGTTTACTTGAAATGACAGTTATTCGGAGTTTAGGAAACACTAATTCCAACCTCAGGTATGTTTTCACCAACACATCAATCCATCTTTCAAAGCATTTTAGAATTCAGCCTCAATTTTAAGCTCCTAGATTTTCAGTTATTAATAAATATAGGCATATCCAAACATTTATAAACATTACCAAACATGTACACATTTGGTAATTTCGAAACACATTTTTTTGTTTGTGTGTTTTAAAAAATAACTTGAATGGTGAAGGTTGAAGCGCCCTCTATTGGCCAGCCGCCACAGAGCAGAACTTAGAAAAGTTTTCTTACTTATTGTAAGTAAAAGTAGCATGAGCACATGAGGGCGAATTTGTACAACATGTGGAAGGTTAAGAAAAGCTACATAACACCCATTAGTTTGTTTTTTGTTGATATTGTCGGCGTCCAAAAAAAGCTTAATTGAATTAAAGTATTTTTCCAGCTCTCAGATCGCCGCCGTCCCTCTCCGAGCCCCTCCGGCTCTGGGCGAATGCAGCACTGTGTCGGCCGGGTTTCTGTAAAGATTCATAGAAGACGGTGTCAGACACGTGTTGTTTCACTCAGCCTGATCGGCTTATCTGACTTCCATTGGTAGAGCCTCCTCACAGAAATCAGCGGCATGTGTCAATCAGTCGCTCTGGGCGCAGCAAGCAGCTCTGTGTCACATGGTAATCCTGCCCGTCACCACGCAGTTACACTGCAGAGAAATATCCACTTAACATGCCGTCCATCACTTTTATCTCCCCAGCTTCCTTCTTCTCTGTCTCCGTCTGCCGCCATGCAAGTTGAAATATCGCCTCTTTAAGTATTACTTATTTTTTTCGGGAAATCAAAGCCAGCCGGATGTGAGATGGAGGGAAATTATATCTGCCACCGTTGGTCTAAAGGGCCCCGCCTTTTTTTTAACACAAAGTGAGAGTGTCGGTGTCCTTTTCAGTCCATTTTCTGACCCGTCTCCACAACTGAGATCCACAAAAACCAATTTCACAACTCCCCCGTACCGTCTAATCCAACAATATCCTGCCTTTTGTGATTTATGCGATCAAGAATCAAAACTTCACTCCGGGGCCGTATGAGAGCTGGCAGGCCTTGGCTAGAATGCTGATTTGTATGATGACTGCCACAAAGCCAGAACATAACTTTAGCTGGCTAAAAAAAAATAATAAATAAAATATGCAAAGAACTTCATCCGTCCCCTGGAGTGGAAGAGATGTGGTGTCGCTCTTTGTATCTGCAGCCTTTCCGTTGCCTGGGGGGCTAAAGTGTGTTGTCAGGCTGAACCGAAGAGGGAAAGGCAAAGACAAAGAGGGAGACTATGAAGAACAAACAGCCGTCAGTGAGCGAGTTTCTCCACTCCGTCCTCTCAGGTGCATCTGCTGGGTGGATCAGAGCTCACTATTCCACCTGGTTCAGGAGTGGTGCGAGGAAAAAACACTACTGGGATTTCAGTGCAGCAAGCGCAACACGATCAGTAACAGATCAATATTCATCCGTTTGTTGTTGTTTTTGTGGGCAAAAAGGAGGAAAGACATGTCATGTGGGGATGATGGTGAGGAGAGTGGTGAGCGTGTTACGCTTGAATTTAACCATCAGAAGATTGTTCCAGCATGTCAACATGTTGAAGTGTCCCTCGGTGTGTGAGCACATTCAATGCCAGCCGTTGGAGTGTGTGAGCGCATGAATGGGACCGAGTATTCCCAGTGTTTGAATCCTTTGAGAACACTTTACGCAACTGAAGCTTCATCAGCATCGTGTGTGTGCGACCTGTGTTTACAGTTTGGCTACTGTATTGACAATCGACGCTGTTAGAGCGGTGCCTGATTTTATGTTTGTGCAAATGTTTGGGCTTGTTTACATTTACAATTGCAAGTGCTCTGTGTCAGGGATTCTCAAAGTTTTGGTAGCTGAGGGCCAAGTTAGGAACCCAACATTTGACTGAGAGCCGCCAAAGAAAAAACTAAAGGAAAAAACAGGCAAAAAAAATCCCACTCGTAATAATTTTAATGACGAGGTTACATCTCTAAGATTTGCATTTATTGGTGTGCATTCAGTAATGCACAATAAATACATTTCAATTAATAAATGAGGCTAAACCTGCAAAACTGGAGAAAACCTTGAGAAACTTTGTGACGCACAAAATCCAAATGGGGGTTTTCTGCCCTCTACAGTCACGTTTGGGATATAACAGTCCCGTGTGCAGTCCATTTCAGAATATATGTAAAAACGTATTTAGAACCAACAAACAGTCTCAGTAATCGTCCACAAGAGAACGTCGTTTCACAAAAACCCACCGGTTTTATCCGATCATCCACACAGCGGGGGTAAGGTGATATGTTGGATTTCTCCAGTACCAGGAGGAGCAGCAGCATAGACCGATACAACTCAGAGTTATATTGATGTCGATGAGAAGGGGTCTACTTCTAAATTTCTATGTTCTCCATGTCTTTCTCTGCAATTTTGGTTTATTAGTTGAGTCACAGCGCCCCTAATGGCCACACATGTAATTACCACTTATCTCTAGACCGAGCCTATTAAGACCACGACACAGAGATTCAGCCTTTCAAAGCAATGCACAATTGGATTAAAACTGTAATTCATTGTGGGCTGAAATGTTTCTGTGGGCCGCCATTGGCCCACAGGCCACACTTTGAGAACCTACGATCTCTGTTGTCGAGGAGCAGAGGCTTCGTACTTCTCGTTACACTGCCACCTATAGGATTGACATGCTCATTGTAGCTTTTATCTGGTGTGAAAAATGTTATTTCTGAAAACCTAGAGGGGAAGATATTATTATTATTATATATTTTAAATACCCAGCACATACTGCTTCTTGTCGAGGTTTGTCATCTTGCACGGCAGCACCTGCGATTCATGTGAGCGTGTACTGTGTTAATCAGTGAGTGAATGTACAACTATGAAGTGCTGCGCCATATCACTGACATGAGCAATTATACTACCAAAAAAGTTAGTACATGATAAAGTTTTTGGAAATGTGATGAGACAGACGATTCAATTCTGTATAAAAGCTGCAGTGTCCAACATGAAAAGCCTGTATAATTACAATCACTCGGCAAGTACAGATGAAATAGACAAAACATCTGGAGGTTATCTACAACAATGTGCACAGAAACCCACAAACAAAGTCATGAAACTGGTCTCCAAACTCAACACGCACCTCTGGGAGATTATCTTCACAGATTCACCGTGGAAACTCCGCTGCCCTCGTGTTGACTGACACACACACACACACACACACACACACACACACACACACACACACACACACACACACACACACACACACACACACACAGCAAAAGGTAATATCACTTACTGGTAGGCACGAGCTAGCATGAAGGTTTACAGTCTGTGTGTGTGTGTGTGTGTGTGTGTGTGTGTGTGTGTGTGTGTGTGTGTGTGTGTGTGTGTGTGTGTGTGTGTGTGTGTGTGTGTGTGTGTGTGTGTGTGTGTGTGTGTGTGTGTGTGTGTGTGTGTGTGTGTGTGTGTCACGTCAGTATGCACATTGGCAGGAAATGGAGCTGAGAGAGTTGATTGTGCTTTGGGATAGGGACTGAGTGACATGAGGAGAATGGTGTTGGTGGGATTTCGGAGGGATGGGGGCTGTTGTTGTGACGCCCCGAGGCAGACTGAAAGACGTGTTTTGACATGTGGCCCTTAGCTCGCGTAATCCGGCTTGATCTGACCTCTTTGCACAGCCGAACACCTACTGTATGCGTCAATTTATTACAAGCAAAAAAATAACTGAAACGCATGGCACAAGTAAAGAAACTCTCCCCCACAGTCGAGTTTGTAAAATTTACCAAAGTCCAAACACTTGGAAGGGCACAGTTTGTACGTTTCCCATTAAGTCCTTTAAGGAGCGTTGTCACGGTGCAGAATGAAACTGGACTCCTTCCAAATGCACCAGCATGAGCCAAAAACGAAATATTAATTGAACGAAATTTATTAGCAAATCATTACTGGACTTATTTGAATGAATTCATGTCATTACTCTCACCCAGGACCGAGGAGGTTCTTATCAGTTTCACAGTCAGAGAAGAGTAGAGTCATAGTGATGATTGGAACGATCGCCTCTGAAAACGCTGCAGTTTGTTCATGTTCATTCATGTTTTCAATAAAGAGTAAACATAAGAGGCTGCACTGGCTGAACTTGTATAGATGCAGTTGTTTAATAACGAGGGGAAGCAAAGTTGTGCATTACGATGTAGACGCGACTCTTTAGCACCAATCTGGTGCTCTGACAAGAGCAAAAGACTGAAAAAATACAAACGTAATCAGTGTTCTTACTTTCAAATGAGAGCCTGTAGTATGACCGATCCTGTGACACTAATTAACATCCATCTATAGCGAATACGATCAGACAAATACATCATTGAACACATACACAAGGCACATTCACTGAACGGAAAGGCACCAAGGCAAAGGCTGACAGTCTATAACAAGCCAAACATCACCACAGTGGTCCCCCCCCCCCCCCCCCCCCCCCCCCACACACACACACTTTTTCAGTAAAAGTAAAAAAAAAAGGCTGCTAAATAATTATCCATTGAAGTATAAATACCTAAAAATCTTACTCAAGTAAGGTAATAAAGTATTTCTACATCGATACTTGATACCTCTGTCTACCAAAAGTTCTCACGCCAGTACTTTCTCTACAAAAGAACAGAAAGTCCCCAACTCAACTTTTCCAGTTGATTTTTTATTTTATTTTTTCATGTATTCAAGTACTAACAAAAACTTCATTGACACTCATATGTCTTTTGTAGTGAATCTTGAAGTGTTGTTGGGGTAGTTAAAATGTGTTACAGTTTTTAAATGTTTGAAAAACAGGAAATGATGACATTCAACCATTATTGGTGAAACTTGGTCGCTCTTAAATTCTTTGCCATCAGCTGCTTTGATTATTTCGCTGTAACTCCAAATTCTCCTCACACAAGTTAGAACTTGCAGCGAGCTACAGACGTTTCTTCAAATGTAAGGTGTAAAAGGTGAAAGCCCTCAGAAAAATGTAAGTAAGCACATAAACACATTTTTACTTGTCGCATCTGTTTCTTCCTTGTTTCTGTCTTAACTAGAATGGCCACAGGGGGGCAGTAGACACCACTCAGTTGAGCCCTCATCAAACAACTGTATGAAAAACAGTCAGAAAGTTAAGTGTCGACTGTTTGTAAATCTGCTTGAAGCTGCAGACTTTCAGTCCAGACCTCTGGATCAACAGTGTTCACCACCACATCGGCTTTCCTGGGAACAACACAGCAGCATTATTATCATTCTTCCTGCACACAACAGGCTGAGTTAGTGCTAATGGAAGATAATGAAGGACTAGTCAGATGGAACAGACACTGCCAACGTGCTCGTCTCATTCCAGATAAATTACAGAGAAGAAAAACACATGATAAAGTCTATTATCGCAGGCAAGGCAGAGTCAGGCAGGTTTATTTCGATTACATTATTAAGACACTAAGTTTCATAAAAACAACTTGCGATTTGAATATTTTAATTGAGCAGTTTTAAACTTCCTGTTTGTTATGTGAGCAAATCGTTAAATTGCCAGTGAGTCGTTCTGTAGAATTCAATCATCCAATCTGCCAAACAAGAACCAAAAGCAAAAAATAAATAAAAAATCTGATTTAAATTGGCAAAAAATATTTTGAATGACCGCAGCCCATATCGGGGAGAGTAGGGTACGATAAGCCCCTTTTTACTTCTGGTGTCCTGGAGGTAAGGAAATATGACACAGGAATAGAATAAAAGCATCTACCATTACTTCAGGATGTCTGATATCAAATGAAATGATCAGGATGCATCTGTGACTAACCTGCCCTACATAATGACCTGTCAAAGTGCTCCTGCGCCTCACTTCACCACACCACCACCGGGAACAACGGTGGAGCTCTGAGATTCAGGCTCATCGTTAGTGAAGTCATTCACATGATTTTATAAGTCAGAAAATCACCAACAAGCATAATGTGGAATTTTGGACCTGAATTAATTTGCTCTGGCATAAAACTCATTTTACCTGTTGACAAATAAAAAAACTGTTTTTAGAGTAAAAACTTACTCACCTCATCCCCATGTGCTTCTCTGCATCAAAGCAAGATGGAAGTAATGAGTGTTTCCTGAATTTATGCTCATATGACTAAAAATGTGTACGGTTAGGATACAAGGGGTGGGACGACTAACCCTCCACCCTCCACCCTCCACCCTCCACCCCCACCATTACACCTCCCACAGTCCAAAAACATGTTTTGAGGTTAACAGGTGACTCTGCATCACTGGGAGGTGAATGTGAGCGTGTGTGACGGAGAGGTGAGCTGTTCAGGGTGTAACGTGAGTCAGCCGATAGTCAGCTGGACGTCAGGCCTCAGTGGCGCTCAGCTCGATAAAGTCGGGTTCAAGATGGCTGGATGGACACAGTAATTCATCTCATGCCTTGGACTCAGACAAACTCGGAGTCAGTCTCAGCCAACAAGGAATATCCTCTTGTAAAATGAAGCTCGCTGGCATAATACCGGCCGGTGAGTGACCCTGAGTTTAATATATTCCACGACAGCTCCGGTTTGTTGCAGCAGAGATTCTGTCTAGAATTACTGTCAACGCACCCACGTGTGTAAATCATATTTGCGGTGGCTCTCCGTTCAGAGCCAAAGTGACAGCGTTTGCTGAGGCGGCTTCTTTCTTTGAGAAATGAAAAGTAACTGTTTCTCATTTTGGCATGGGAGGCAGCCGGACCTCCATCGGGGCCCTTGGGGGCCGATTTGGCTTCAGCCTGAGAAGCGGCGCAGGATTCAAACCAGATCAGTTTTATCAAAAGCAGGAGAAAAGTTTCAGGAAAAAAAAAAGGTGAAACATTTCTTCTCTATGTTTCTATTTTCTAGCTGGTGCCTCGCGAGCACACATTTCTACAACCACGTCCTCCACCCCTCCACCCCTCCACCCCTCCACCCCTCCACCCCTCCACCCCTCCACCCCTCCCTAAATCTCTCTGGTGGTGCTTTATGGGTAATGTCGAGTGACACATTTAAGCGGGAGCTGTCAACCCTGTGTATGTACCGCTGACTGGCAGGGCCAGTGAACACAGGCGACAGGGGCACTCTCACACACACACACACACACACACACACACACACACACACACACACACACACACACACACACACACAACCGTCCATTAACGTGTCACCCGAATACTGCAGAGGCCTCAGTCCAATTTGTACTCTGAAAGCATCTGCAGCTCAAACACACACACACACACACACACACACACACACACACACACACACACACACACACAGAGTCCATAAGAAGTAAGTACACACTGTCAGATCCTCGGACATGCAGAGCTGACCTTGGCTCTTGGTTTGTGCGTCTCTGTGTGCATTCAAGAAACAAGATCTCCCCTTTTCATATCGTCCTCCTTTCTCTCTCTCTCTCTCTCTCTCTCTCTCTCTCTCTCTCTCTCTCTATCAGGGCTCAGATCTTCGCTCCTCTCTCCAGCAGCCATGAAGCTGTCAGCAGAGCGTCCAGCGAGCCAAAAGTGAAGAGAAGAAGGAAGGGGAGGGGAAAAAAGAGAAGAATCTGGAACATGATGCTCCGAGCTGTCAGAAATCTCCTCTTCTTCACTGACATTTGGATTTACACATCTCATTTTCCTGAGTGACAAAGTACATAAACACACGCTTCAAGTTGAGGAGCTTGGCAAGCAGACACACACACACACACACACACACACACACACACACACACACACACACACACACACACACACACACACACACACACACACACACACACACACACACACACGCATACATACAGCCCTCACTCTGGCTTTTTGGATGAATTTTAGGAAAGGGGAGGGGGGGTATGACATCCAGTCTTTGATCCATGCAGCTCTCTTGTAGTCTCTCTGTGCTGGTGATGAGCGATGAGTCAAGTCAGATGGGGGGATTTTTTTCATTTGGAGCATTACAGACAGTGGTAATGGGGAAAAGGGGGGGTGGGAGTTAGCCGCAGGCTGCCTTTGTCCTACATAGGACTTCTCCAAGACTCCCACTACAAACTGCGCCAGCACAGGAAGCGGTTGGGCCTGAGCGTCAGCCAACCGGCGTCCTTCATCGGCGTCTCGTCTCCTCCTGCCCGTGGGCGCCGCTGACAGCTTGAATGATGAGGTGACACACACCTGTCAGCGCTGAGCTTGACACACCCTGACAGACACACAAACACTGGCGAGTGTGTGTGTGGGGGGGAAACTGTTCGCACACATGCACAAACACACAGACCCAAACAGAGCTACGGCTCAGTCCAAACACACACACCATATTCTAAACACACCACTGTCCTGACCTGCTCTGTATGTGATGGGTGTGTATGTGTGTGTGTGTGTGTGTGTGTGTGTGTGTGTGTGTGTGTGTGTGTGTTTACACTGGATTCATTGGGAGTGTACCTGAAAGCACAGCTTCATCTTTATTTGCCTGCTGGATTACTCGGGTTGTGCTTGACGCTCTGACTATAAATCAGTCATGACTGTCTAGCGAACGCCCTGACAGCCACAAAATCACCTGTAAGTCTATTTACAAATGCCAGGAATGTGACTCGCAGCTGAAGCTTTATACAAAGTACATAATAAAGCTGTCAAAGTTATGAACAGGGTGGCAGAGCTCGCAACAAGACTTGGCACAGTAAAAGTTTGTGCTGCGTCGGTGGGGTTGATATAATGGTTAGCTCGGATGTCAGGCCAGCGGTGGCATTTAATGAAAACAGGGTATCACCTGGTCTGATGTTATATAAGCTCATTCTTTCATTCTCCTTGGCCGGGATTCAAGAGTCTGCAGCGTCAGTTCATTCACAACACAGAGTATACACTGTCACACTCTCTGCCTCCTGGAAAACATGTGAACAGAAATCCATCTGTGGTTCTCACACTGTAAAATACACTCATATTGAAAATATTAAAGGGCAACATGTCCGTGCAAAAGCTGCACAAAACTCCACAACTTCCCCTGCATTAACCCAACATCCCTCAAGTGCATCTTTGTGTTTTCATCCGTAGGACCCAGTGATCACAACCAGCCTCCAATCACTTTCTCTGGAAAACTATTTTCAATAATATGACATCATGAGCTGAACAGCAGATTCCAGTAAGACGTTGAAGTGAAAGTCCACTACCGTATTTTCCAGACTATACCTCATGCGACGTTATTCATGTGAAAATATACCAGTGCATACTGTCTACGACCACTAGATGGCACTGTATGGCAAACACTGGAAAAGACACCATGCGTCTGTCTTCTATAAAGCTTTGTCCTGTTTACTGTCCAAACCCTGCTAACGGTGCACACACCTACTAACACACATACTAACGGTGCACACACCTACTAACACACATACTAACGGTGCACACACCTACTAACACACATACTAACGGTGCACACACCTACTAACACATATACTAACGGTGCACACACAGGGAGAACACACAAACTCCACTCAGAAAGGCAATATATATATATATATATATTCTTCGATATTCCTTGATATTTATTGATTAAACTACATGAGGTACACTCAACTCTAATAAATCCGTTGAAACTACTTGAGATCTTCTTTAGCTTGTGGATTTAAAAAGAAAAAAAAATAGAAACGGGGAAGAATGTTCTCATGAAAAATTCACTTCAGTCACATTATTGGAAATGTATGATGCAGCGATATTCAAATACATGATTCTGGTCCTCCATAATTTAGACACGTCATCATAATGTGGCACATGAAGGTACCATCACTACTTCTAAAACTCATGAATCAGTGACAGTTACGGTGACTTCAGTTTCTCTGAGCTTGTGTCCTTGTCATGGTTGTGTATTTGTAACAGCAACACAACCATAGTGTGACTATATCCACATTACTCGGTCCGGACACGCTGAGGCTTAAAATGAATGTCGTCACGTGGAAATAGAACCGTTTTGTTGCGTTTTGGCTTTCCGTTTCCATGACAACGGTGCTGGGAGCCACTGAAAACATCAAAAAAAGTTACTTTACTGAAGCGTTGCTGCTGCACATCAGCACCACACTGTAGTAAATAGTTCTTCTGCTTATGCATGAGTAAGAACAATCTTCCAGAGTGTCACGACTCCCAGTCCAGATTCTCCTGCACTTGGTACTTTTATTTTGACAGTCACTATAATGACAATCCAACTTGGTGGTCTGTCCACTAGAATGCCCGTGTGCTGACATTGTTAATGCTCATAGTGTATTGTTCTCAGTGCGCGTGTGTGGTTTCATTACAAAAACAAACAACAGCGCCAACTCATGGCCTGGCACGCTAACTACATGGTTTCAGCATTTCTGCTGTTTCTGTGTGAACAAACATCATTTTCAAAACATTTCTGTGTGAAAATAAAACTTTTCTGAAACAAAAACACAAAAAATATATTTTCACTTGTGTCGTGTAATGACAAATGGAACCAACAAGTTACTTCCTAAAGAACTTATTACTTTTTTATTTTCAATTACTTCACAACTTTTCAAAAGAATTTTGAAAGAAGTTTGTTACAGAATCTTGTATAATACCGGTACACACACACACACACACACACACACACACACACACACACACACACACACACACACACACACACACACACACACACACACACACACACGCAGACTTGCATTCATTTCCTGCAGACTCACTGTAACCTCCACCATAGCAGATATTTTCACCTCAAACTTAACCAAACCTTCGTCTCACCTTCAGAAATGCCTTTACAAAATGTTTAATGATTGACTAGATGTACAGTGTGAACATCACATGGCATTTCCTCCTTTGCTTAACGGTGCTTGACTTTTGTCTCCATATGCCAGATAAGTCGCCATAATGTGGCTGGTTAAAAAAAGATTTCGGTCCTCACAAGAGCGTGAAGACACACAGTTTTTAAGCTCAACAGATGCAGCTGGCCTCTTTCTCACAGGAAATATTTATCTCTTAATGCGACTTGCAAACTCACTGCTTGCAGTCAGAGATGAAGCTGATTCACTTCTCTTCATGGAAACTGGAAAGCACACTGTACATTGTTATATTTTTGGTTTATTTAAAGCCAGCGGAAGTAAATCTTCAGTATCCGAACAGAATGTATCGTATAACACTTGTAAATGTCCTTTGGGGTGTTTGGGGATGGATTGTGCCAGAATATTAAACAGAAGCATAAATTCAGTAAAAGCTAAACCAGGGCAGATTTACTGCTGCTGTAATATTCTTTACTATGAAAGCTTCAAAGTGAGCAGATGTTCCCTGTGAGTCGATGAAATCTGAGTCACAGAGACGTCGTCAGAGTTCAGACATTTCCTAAAATTGACAATAAAACTGTAATATTATAAAACTAAGCACAAAGGTGAGCTGTTTTTCTTTTCTTTTTGTTTGTTTGTTTAACCTCTGCAGGTTCTTCTCATCTGCTGCTGCTTGGTTTGCACATGCTCGCAACGGCAGCTCGAGAAACACAACAAACCAGGCTGCGTCGGATAAATTGCTTTTTCTGCTGTTTCTTCCTCTCCGAGCATCGCCGCCTATACATTTTTAATAATACAGAAGATGAAGCCCTGACTGATGCAAGCAGGCCCACAGTGGGGTTTCACATGAGTCTGCACAACAACTGAACTTCCTCATCCGACCATCCGTCCTCACTAACTACAGCCCCAGACTCAAACCCCTGAATCTGTATCACAACAATCACAAAGCACATTAACAATATCCTCATTTGGGAGGAAAATATTAAGTACATAAGTAACTTCTCCCTCTAGTCAGTAAAAAAAGACGTCATAGGTACTGAGAGTCATGACACTCTGGCTGCCATTTCTGTTCTTGTTCACCTACTCGTGCACGTGCAGAAGAACTATTCACTATGGCCACAGTGTGCACGTGAAGTAGCAGCATTTCACAAAAGTTACGGTTTTCCAACGTTTCCACGGCAACTGAGTCGCAGCGTTTTCAAAAAGTAGAATTTTCAGCACCGTTGTTTGGTAAACGGACACCCAGAACACAACGAAGGTTTCCCATTTTCACAAGAAAATGTTGTTTTGTAAATGGGGTTAAAAAATGACGGCACTTTTGCCTTGTTTGGCAAAAAGATGTTAAATCTGCTCGGCAACAGTATTTCTCTTCAGGTTTAATGTTGTTATTGCGTTAGAATTGTTAAGTAACTTTTTGTACTTCTATTTTCACACTTTGGGAGGCCAAAGGGGCTGGACTGGACCCTCGGAGAGTCATGACACTCTGGAGGAAACATTGTCGTCCATCGACTCCTGCAAGTACAGAAAAACTATCACGACGGCCGTGGTGCACATGTGCAGTAGCAATGTTTCCAAAAAGTTGCATTTCCCGGCGTTTACACAGAGATGGAGCGTCTTCAAAAAGTTTCACTTTTCACATTTTCAAAAACTTGTGTTTTCAGTGGCTCCGAGCACCGTTGTCGTGGAAACGGACACTGAAAACACAACGGGAGTCTCAGACGGGCTCAACTCGAGTACATTCCAGAATCTTTAAAAAAGTTGAACTGGTACTTTACTATCTCTACTTTCAATAAAGTAAAGACTGTGAAGACTTTTTCCACCTCTGATGATTTGTCAAAGTAAAGCGTTCCAACACTTTATATTGTGAAGCAGAAATATCTTTCACTGTCCAGGTTCTCTGTGTTGGTGTAAATCCTGCACATTCAGCCCTTATCTCAGTGTTTACCTGACTACTTCTTCATGTTTTCTGTGGCTGTCCTCAGTATTGTTCGTCTGAAAGAAATGTGGAAGTTCAATAAAGGCTTACCGACTTCGCACATCATCCCACATCCTTTGTGCCGGGACATTTACTGCGGCCTCACAGAAAAGCCTCTGCGCTCTCCTCTTCGCAGCCACTGTGTAATACACACATTAGAGTCAATCCAAGCAGCTATAAAAACGTTCAAGGTGCGAAAGCAGATTCAATAAAAACCGGCATAAAAGAAAGGTCGTCATTCGCCTGTGAGAGTTCATTATCTTCAGCAAACACTGTCGTCCCCTCTTCAAAGAGAGCGTTTCTGCTTCGCCGCCGTCCGTAATAATTATCTCCCACTTCCTTTGATGACATTTCTACGCTTTTCTCGCTTTGGTCTCCGCTGTTATGTGGTTACCTTCAGGGACGGGACCTTGCAGCGCAGGGCCGTACGTGTTATTTCACCTTTATGTTCACAAGCTATTAAAGAAAGTTGTTTGTCCTGTATTTTGCTTTGCAGATGTGTAACAATCCTTTTAATGCACACACACACACACACACACACACACACACACACACACACACACACACACACACACACACACACACACACACACACACACACACACACACACACACACACACACACACACAGCTGAGTGTGTGAGCAGCGGTGTGACAGAACGCCTTAATTATGGATTAATTGTGTCATTAGCAGGTTTCTGCTGTTGGCACCACATTGGGCCTGTCAAGGTTAATTACTGGAACATGTTTATTTGCTGTCAGCCGCTGCCGCAAGCTGTCACTTGCATGGAAACACAGACAAACACACGCAGACGCTGTTCGTTCAAACAACTCGCAGGGCACCTCTTGTCCCTCAAGCCCTCACCGTTTTCCTCAGCTCCTTTGTCTCTGCCTCAGCATACGCTCTACAGTACTCAGTGAGCCACCTGAAACACACACACACACACCCACACCCGCACACGCACACACACACACACACACACACACACACACACACACACACACACACACACAGTAGTTTCACCGCCTCCAGAAGGAACTGAGGTCACCGTGGAGGGAGGACGGGGCAGAGCAGCCGCTGCCACACACTTCAAACGGCTGATATGTTAGCATTTGCACGGCTACCACTGCCATTGTCTTTAGGTGAACAATTCAGATTCAGTTCAACCTAAATGCATGTTAACGGACTGCCCTTTAACAACATGCGATCAGTACTGAAAAGCCTCCAAGCTGAAGTCAAACCAGAGAGTGTGATCCACTGCTCCACCATACCGCACCAGGCCAGAACTCAGCAGACCTGGTTGATCACTACGCCCTTCCTGCTCTCTCTGGGATTTGAACCCCGGTCCACCACACTCAAAGACACACAGTAAATAATGTTTAATATTTGCATTGCTTTTTGTGTTTATCAGCTTTGAACTGCAGGTTTGATCCCCCATCTTTCCCAGATGTGGAAGTGTACTTGTGTTTACACGAAGCTTCCATTGTGTGTTGGGGTTCTGTTCACATGACGATGGTGCTCAGACCTACTGAAAATGTAACTTTTTGAAAACGCTCAGACTCGGTCTTCAGAGGGGCCTTTCACGTTGGGATAGTCCAGGACTCGGTTCACTTGAGAGGGAGGGGAGCTGAGAATTTTCACCCCTTCATTTGGTTCCGGTGGCGCTCACATTCACTTTAGAGACCGGATCAAACCGCCTGGAAAACATCACGCATTTACAACAGATGCTCGTTTGGGGGCGCTGTCACCTGAAACAAACTGACCAGAGAGGAAGTGAAGAAGAAACACGGATCATTGATTGGTCCAGACCGAAACCGGAAGGCCCGCCGCTTTAGCCCATGGTGGCTAGGCTAGTTAGCTTGTGGCTAATGGGTAGCCACAAATAACAGCGTCTTCAGACCAGATACCACTCAGTCTTCCTCACTACTTCTTTCCAACTTTATGTTTTTGTGTCTGCTTCTTCTGATTCACGCCGTTAGCTTTGTTTGTTCACTAACCCAGAATGCATTGCACACTACGTCACTTCCTCTCACCCAGCCCGCCAGAAAGATCGTTTGTAAACGAACCGAGACCCAGGTTTTCAAGGGGACCAGAGATCCCTTGTTAGCGCCGGTTCAGAGTTCGTGGGCGTGTTCTAGTCGCCCAAAACGAAACGCTTTTTCTTTGAAGAGACTCTGGTCCGGACCAAACCGAGGAATGTGAACTCGCCTTGTAGAAACAAACAAAAACGCAACTTTTCTCAAATGCTACTACTTCACATGCTCATGGTCATTGTAAAAGTTCTTCTGCTCATTCAGGAGTTTATGGACAATCAGAACAAAGTTTTCCTCCAGAGTGTCACGACTCCCAGTCCATGTTCTCCTGGATTTGGTACTTTTATTTTGACAGTCACCGTAATAACAATCCCACTTGGTGGTCTGTCCACTAGAATGGCCGTGTTCTCCCATTGTTAATGTTTATAGCGTTTTGTTCTCTAAACACATGTGTGTGGTTTCATTACAAAAACAAACAACAGCGCCAACTCATGGCCTGGCACGCTAACTACATGGTTTTCAGCGTTTCTGCTGCTTACGTGTAAACGAATATCATTTTCAAGTCGTTGCTGTGTAAACGCAAAACCTTTCTGGAAGGAAAACACAAACATTGATGCCGTTCCACTTTGGGTCAAACATAGGGTGAAAAACACAATCTCTATTGTGCTCTTGTGAATGGGTGAATGTGATGAACAACGTTAGAGCAAATCCGCCATCTTCCTCCTGTTAGAGATTACTTAGATTTACCCTGCCAGCGTGGCTTTCTTGAGAAGTTTGCATGTTCTCCCTATGCATGTGTCATCTTCCACAATCTAAAAACATCAACTCCTGCTCTGTGCTACCCTGAGTTGCATTAAGCAGTACAGAAGATGAATGGATGAAGTACTCCCCCCAAAAAGAAGTAAAAATAGTCGAGATAAAGAAAAGCAGGGCAAAGGAGAAGAGAAAGTGCGCGTGGCCACTTTGATTGATTTCAGCTGTAATCGTCTCTCTCAGTCATCTCCTGACGTCTCTCTCACTCTCCTCCTCTGCCTAACAGACTCTCGTCCATTAAAGCCGGCCGGGTCGGGCTGAGCAGCTGTGAAGAGACAAACCATTTATCAGACTGTCAACTCTGGCTGCCTGTTATTCCAGCCAGCCAGACTGCATGGCTGTCCCACAACCAATAACTCTCTCTCTCTCTCTCTCTCTCTCTCTCTCTCTCTCTCTCTCTCTCTCTCTCTCTCTCTCTCTCTCTCTCTTTCACACACACACACACACACACACACACACACACACACACACACACACACACACACACACACACACACACACACACACACACACACACACACACACACACACACACAGCCATTTGACATGTTGACAGACTGACTCTGTTAAATCTGTGTGAAACCAACCAGCTGCTCCTCAACAATACACACCAATAACTGGCTGGTGGCGCCATCTAGTGGACAAACCAGGTCTCACACCCTCTGCTCACAGTTTCCTGCAAGTCCTGGAAAAAAAAAAGTTTTGGAAAGGAGGAACTAGTTTTATTCGAATCAAATAACCGTAATGACATTTTTGACTCATCTGAATCATCCCAACTTTAACTAGAAACTTTGATGCCCTCAGGAGGACAAACGATAAATGTTACTCAAGTTGCATCATGCGAAGTGTAGGATTTACCATCAGCAACCATCTTCTCCTTCAGTGCCGTTTATTAGGCTGTTGAAGTTCTATAAATATCACATAATGTAGAATTCAGTACGTTTTTCTTGAAATATCCTTCAAGTTAAATCAAATTGCTTTCAGGTTTAAGTTTTATTTCCTTTTCTTTCTAACACAGGTTCAGAATGATGGATGCCACATAAAAACAGTGAGGATAATTATAAAATGTATTACAGGCGAGACACATGTTCTAACAAACTGAAGCTCCGCTCTGCATGTCCTGTCATGAACAGTCTATTTGTGTTTGGTGAGTCAAAAGAAACACTTTCAGATGTGAAATTATGACCATTTGGTGTCAGTTTCCTGCTAAATCGGGTGCAAATAATACCTAATTGCTGTTTAAATGTATTCATGTGTAACTGGGAAGTGGGAAACTTCCACATTTCAGTTAGAAATACATTTAAATACCGTCAAACTAGAAACTTCCCAATAGGAAATCAGGAAATTTTACAATACACAATAAACAGTATTTTATGGCAGCAGTGGTGTAGTGGTTATAACACTTCTGCAGTTTTTACTGTATTAAAAGGGGATACAATCAGACGCCAGGAGCTCAGGAATACTTATGAAATCTTTTTTTTTCCTTTTTTGCAAAACAGACAGACATGTCCACTGCTAAAATGATTCACCTTACAGGGCAGCTAGGGACAGTTCCTCAGCAGCTCAGACTCTTTCACTAATCACTGATGTGGAAATGCTTGTGACTGTTCTCGCTCATCTGTGGCGCCACCTACCTCCCCTGCATGTGTTCCCACAGCTTTGTCTTTACTCGCATCAGCAGGAATTCTTTTACAATCCATTCAGGTAGTTTGTATATATATATGTGTGTGTGTGTGTGTGTGTGTGTGTGTGTGTGTGTGTGTGTGTGTGTGTGTGTGTGTAATCCACATGCAGCCTGCACTGTCCCACTCTTTTAAGAATCCGGTTTGTTTTGGGGCTGCGGAAAGGAAACTGGAGAACCCAGCCAGAAACCCATGCACGCACAGGAAGACCATGCAAGCTCCACAAAGGGGCGGCGTTTGTCGGGTCACCGCTTCACCTGCAGCCTCACTCTGAAGCCCATTAACGCAGCGCTTCTCAAGGTATGGTAGGGGGCGACTGTCCGTCTTTGCATTACCCGATAGTGAAGTGAAATTGATCAACTTTATGAATTAAGTCTAAAAATTAAACGACCCACCTGTTGAAAGCATCCTCCCTTAACTTGACTCACGAGTTGTAATAAAAGTAGAAGCTGAAAACATTTGGAACGCAGACGTCAAACTACAAGATCTCACTGAAAGTGAAGTCGGTAACAGTCGGTCCATCTGCAGAGGTTTTATGGCTTTTTTTTCTTCTTTCAAATCCAAACACCTCAGTGAGAAAAAGGCAAACACGACATGCGGTTTATGTGCATTAGCATTTTAATTGGACAAAGCAAGAAAACATTGATTACAGTAGCAGAGTCATCAGTTCTCAGGGCGAACACCTTTCTAAACAAAAGGGTCTGAAAATATCCATAGGCACTGCCTAATCAAAAAGAGAATCTTATCAGCTAAAAGAAACCAGCTCTATAAGGCAACAGTTACAATGTAGGCCTCCCCATTTCTCTGGCAAAAAGAGCGAGTTGGAAATCCACTCAGATCATTTCTTTTTTTTGATATAAAATACTGGCGTCTCAATAGATATTTAAAAAACATCAGGTGTCAAACATGATCACCCTTTAACATTTGAGTTGTGTTAAATTTTAAGTATGCACTGCATGGCAATGCTGTCTTATCCCTGCATGGAAGAAACGTATGCGCGCTCGTGTGTGTGTGTGTGTGTGTGTGTGTGTGTGTGTGTGTGTGTTGCACTGTCACCGTCACAGTGGAATAGTGCCACTCTGCTACGTACAATGTCGGAGTTAACTGTCGAGTTATCAAAACAAAAAAAAAGCAAGCACCCACAGTTAACAGTAGCATTTTACTTACATCGTTTCAAATGAATGAATGAATGAATGAATGGTTATTTACATGTGGCGAAAAAAAGAATTGAGGCCGTCTGAGAATACGGTGGAGAAATGGAATGCAAAGAAAAAAAAAACTCTTGGTTGTCAAATTTGTTTAGCAAGTACAAGAGAGGAAAAAACTGTGCAATATTTATCTGCCCTTACAGAGAAACAGCAGTGGCAACAATCCCTGCAATTGATTTTAATCCGAGAGGAAATTAAAGGAGAAATTAAACAGGATTTCCATTCCTCAATGAGAACCGAGGTTCATAACTTAGCATTACTCACTTCCAGAGTTTCTTTACAAAAACAGAAGAGGAGACGCACCTTGTTGTGGCTCGTCTGCGAGGGAAGATGTGAAAATGGAAGCAATTTGTAAAACCCAGAAGAACGAGAGAAAAAAAAAAAATCAAAAAGTTTCTCCTTTACAGTTTTATACTCATTTACAGTTAACTTAAAAATGGTCCGAGCCCTGGTTCACGGCCAGTCTTGCCAACCACAGAGGGTGTAAATACCTGCATGGGACAAATCGCTGTTCCCTGGCTCCCGTTGACTCAACGCCCACCCCCCACCCACCCCACCCCACCCCACCCAACGAAATCCCATGTACATCTCACAGGCGTCACCTTTCATCAGGTTCCACGTCCCAGGTATAAAGTCTGAGTCCTGCCACAAGTGGAGGGGGGTTGTGACGCCCTACAGCCGGGAACCGGCTGACGGTTGACAAAAGAAAGCTCTGCCACCCTGCCCACCTATCAGTGTGTGGGGTATCCTGCGGCTCCCATACCGGGCTGGTTCGCTAGCATACTGCCATTCAATCCCTGTGTGGGCTCCATAACCCCACCGTTACTGATGGCGCTCATGCCAGTCCACCCAGCACTGGCCGGTAAGTGACTGCAAAAAAAACGAAGTAAAGAGGGAGAGGGGGAGAGAGAGAGAGAGAGAAAATGCCAGCAGGTTAGAAGAGACTAGGCGAGAGGGAGGCAAAGGGAACGGTTTGTATTAGAGCTACTAGAATCTGGACAGGCTGGAATGAGAACGAGAAGGCAAACGAGAGTTATCAGAGGTTGTGAGGGTGAGGAAGGCTGGGGAGAAACAAAAAACCAAACAAGGAAGCAAAGGAAATGAACAAATCAGACAGAAAGTGGAGGGCATGTTTGGAGGGACGAGAGGGGAAGTGTCGTTTGATCATACATGGGTGAACAAGCAGACAAAGAGCATACAGGCTAAAGCGCAGCAAACTAAATAATCCTTTCCACCCCCCCACCCCCCCACCGCTAACGCCACGACTGGAAACCAGCCGTGGATCATCTTTGTTTCTCATCTCACACCTCTACGTTTGGCCCCTGAAGTCAGATCTCCCCTCGCTCACACGATGCGTTTTAAAGCAAACTGAAGTCTAAACTCAGTGTGGGGGATTAGACAGCTTATACAGTCCTAGCTTCAAAATTCAAGTGTGAGAGAGGCCTGGCCTCGGTCGGAGGATTTGTGCTTTTCACTGTACATTCGGCTTCGTGTCACATTTCCCTCACGCCAGCGTGCAGAGCCCGTCTAACGCAGCTGTTCGCCAAGAACGTTACGACTGCGAGCAACGAAAAGGCCTCTCCTTTATTTCTTGGGTGTACACAACAACACTGCACAGGTTGTCTACATTAGAACAAAACAAAAACAAATTGAACATGTGTGCCGACATTCAAATACAGATCGCAATGAACCAATGAAACCAAAAAGGAAAAACAAAAAGCTCTGACATGATTGAAGACATACAGAAAAACTGCACAGCCTGAGAGAAGACAGTCGTTACACACAGGGAAATGTAGTCTTCATCTGAACAACCAACAAGGGAAAAAAAAAAGAAGAAAAAAAAACTGTCTGCGAGCAGTAGGTTATTTGTTTCTCAGTCAATTAAACTTCAAATTCAAAAAAAGGTGTTCAGTGACTTTCAAGATCTTTTTTCTTTTCTTTTTACAGACAAAAAAGAATGAACAGAACAAAAGGCTTCACGTATAGGATGTGATGTGCACAGTGAACAGTAATGACACACCGAAACTATTAACTTTTCTTTTTAGTTCGGATCGTTCTGTATGTCTGTTTGTAAATTCTTCTGGAGAGGATCAGGGGAGGAGGTGGGGTTGGGAGGAGGGAGGTGACGGCTCCCCCCTGTGGCCAGATCTGGCTCTCGCTGCCCTGGTCTTGAAGGGAGGGGGAGGGGCTCTGAAGATGTTGGAGGAAGATGAGGAGGAGGAGGAGGCGGCGGCGGTGAAGGGGAGCCCTGTGCACGTCGTGCTACTTACTTGAAGCCCTGCTGGTTCCATGCCTGACCGTAGACGCCGTAGGTGGGGACCTGCCACCCGTTGGGGACGTACTGGCTGATTTGGGGCCCGTTGCCGTACCACTGGCCCCACTGGCCGTAAGGCTGGGCTGCAGCGAAGCCCATCTTGTTCTGCTGCAGAGCGCAAAGGAGGGAAAACCACGTGTATCAGAACAGCAGCAGACCAAAACAAGATAGCAGCTGCCAGTCAAAACAGACGACAAGGAAACTTATTAAGATTCTCATGGTAACGGCTCTCACTTTATGGTGTCAGACACTTTCTTCTTTTTCCAAAAATGGCGATTTTAGAGAATCAAGCTCCTCTTGTGAGGTAGCTGCTCTCGGTTTCAGGTAGAGGCGAACTGATTTTCTACTTTACGATCAGGTTTTAAACTTCCCTATAGGTTAAAGATCATAGTTACGGCTGGCTGAGGTCACCCTGGAGCTTTTTTAAATAAACTGCTGAGGGTTTAGATCTACGTTACATTTGACGTGTGAGTCTGTCGGCAGCAACGACTCTAGTTTGCCATCTAATGTCAACTTGTCTAAAAAAAGAAACCAGTTCAGTAGAAACCTGCCACCCCTGAGTCCCGATCTGAAAACGCTGGTCAGGGTTTCCCCAAAAACATAATGCAAGATGGTAATGTTGTAACTGGTGTTGTTATTAAAACTGAATTAATTCTAGGTTGGGGTTTGTTTGTTTTTTTGAATCTATGAGAAAAGTTACTTTATTTTCAGGCTGTAAACTTAAAGAGCTAAGGATAACCGCCTGGACAAACCTTAGCTCACTGAGCAGTTGGTTGCAAATGTTTGTTTATTTAAATTACTACCATAGAGTGCTATGACCTTGAACCGAAACGTTTGGATTTTGAACTCCTAACTTACTAGACATCCACACCAACACCACCGTGTGATGCATGATGGGAATCAGGAGTCAACGAGAAGAAATATGGTCGATTTCACTTACAGCACAGGGAAAACTGATGATTTCTAACACTGGTTTGTTACAGGGGGTTTTCACACATGGATTATGTTTCCATGACGACTGAACACAGCGACATGTTTCCATGACTACTGAACACAGCGACATGTTTCCATGCATATGATCATGGTTCCACGATGACCGTCTTGTCTCCATGACTACTGAACATGATGAGCGTGACGTTTACGTAGGTACGACCTGTTTCCTTCAGGGGCTAAATATAAAGCCCTCTGTTGCACCACGGCATCGTCTTTTCTTATGTGCATAAGACTGTTGGATATAATCTGCATTTATTTTTTTGGTATTTTAATCCACATCACAGTGAGTGGCGAGTTCTCGTCCATCCTACCAAACTGTACTTGGTCACAAAAGTGAACTGGGTTGACCTAAAAACGGCGGGTGCAAATACACCCTAAAATATCCGCCTGTGCACAATATATTTAGATCCAGTTTGCTCTCACGCTGAAATACACTCAAAACCCCTTCAAGTGAAGCACATATAACCCTCTTCAACATGAAATGCATGAAATGAAAGTGCTGGAGTGGTTTCATTTAGAACACCTCCTCGGTTGAGGAAACTAATCCTGATGTCCAGGCTACATTTAGGTGAACACAAAACCATCAGTGTTCTATAGGCTTGTTTCTGGTGTCCTTACCTGGGGCATGGACATCTGCTGCATCGAGTTCATCATATCTGGAGTCTCTTTACCCCAGTAGCATTTCACTATGTGTCCCTCTATTGAAGAGCCATTCACGGACACGATGGCATGGGCCGCCGACTCATGCGAGTTAAACCTGGACAAAAAATAAAATGATGGATTGACAAAGTGAGCGAACACTCGGCAGCTGCAAACTGTGAAAAGAGGATGAATAATAATTATGGGAACAGAGGACGAGTGAGATGATCGCTGTAGGAACGCAGCGAGGCAGGCGATCTGGATGTAAGGAGTAACATCTCTGTCCCATCAATAGTTTTTAAAATGTAAAGAGCCATCCGATTCTCTCTATTGAGGAAAATTTAATTCATCCCGTCATAAAAAACCCTATTTGGTTTGTACACATAGAAGCGAGGGGTTTTGTTGTACTCAGGACCAACACAATAAACAGCACAGAATTTAACTCTCAAACTAGGTTATTGATATTCCTAATAGTTAGCACAGTACTGACTACAGGTGGAAAGGGAGAAATGCACTTGTACCTCACAAATGAATAGCCTTTGTCTGGAAATACTCTGACTTCCATGATTTGTCCAAAGGGGGAGAAGGTCTGTCTCATCAGTTGCTCTGAAACAAAACAAAACACAGGAAATATTAGATTTTGTTTCTGCATACGTTCATTTCAGACACACGTGCTGAATATGTAATCTATTCCCATCGTAGACCATTAAAGCAATGAGTCGTCAGAGCACGCTCACTGAGCCGATTAAACTTGAAACATTCAGCTTTTTCTATTCGGCTTCATTTGGTTCAATTTATGGTCCATCATGGCTGACTGTGGGAGACGGCAGGTTACACCTTGATAGGTCAGCAGCTCATTACCTGTCAGGCCTGTGCTGACACCCCCGCAGTACACGGTGCAGTTACTGGGACTGGACTGGCTCACTACTTCGTCAAAGGATAGGTGCTTCGAGTTACCTGGAAGAAAAGCAGAGAGATGAAACACACGTTAACCCATCATCACGACATGTGAAGCAAACCAAAGCTGCACGTCGGTGACGACTCACTTTCATAGGTGGTCTTTGGGGCAGGGGGCTTTCTTGTGGCCCAGTTAGTTCGAATCTGTCTACCTCCTAACCACTGACCACCCATGTGCTGAATGGCATTCTCCGCATCCTGGAACAAAGAGAGAGAATCTGCTTATTCTTTGGAACTACGAGCTCACAATAACAATATCTAAAAATAAAACAAATTGCTTTTGTAAAACAACATAATCCCCAAAAATGAAAACTTTGAAAGTGCCACAGAAATTCCCAAAAATCAGGGCGCTGTGTGGGGCGTCAACAAATCAGAACACAATGACTTTCACAGATTTAAAGTTACTCTACTAGAAAAATCTTTGAAATATACTTCACATGAAAGGCATCCCTTCTGCACAGAGAATGAAGCAACACAGAAAAACCAGACCATCAACACTCATTTCCAACCCCCAGTTTCCCAAATCGACCACACCAAAGTGGAAATGTTTACAAACAAACCAGAATTTTAAGCCATCAAACTCTGTTGACGTTTTACAAACTGACATCATCTTCAGAAGCAAGGGTTTCTGGGATATCAAAGATGGCGTCGCGGCCGCTCCAGTGAAAATATCAACGTTTGACAGATTCAGCATGAAAAAAAATCCAGACTTTCTCAAAGGAAGAGTTTTCAAGCCAGAACAGTCTAACATGTTGTGAAACTGATCGGTAATCGTTTTCCCAGTGCAAATCCAGATCTGGAGAGATTAAGTGTACAAACGGGATCTTAGACACGATGCTTCTGGAATCTTCTGGAGTTTCCGTGACCACAAGACGTCAACAAACCCGGGTATGTTCTGCAAAATCTAAATGCTGGAAATTCGTGTTTTTATGAGTAATTACGAATTTCCTTCAGAAAGGTTTTGACAACATATTAAGAGACGTATATCAACAACTAAAAGTGGCTCCTAAATATTTAAATTTTTCCCGTATGGAATCTGGTAGATTAACTTTAATCCTTCTGGAAAGAAGCGATGAAGAGTGCGATCTGGATTAGTTGTGGGTTTATTATACTGACGTTGTGATGACATGACTGAGTGGGGTCAACATTGAAAGGTGGATGAGATGAGGCGACTCTGCTCCCCATGCTGAGTCAACATGTTTCATTTAACCCCAATCCCACCAAGGAGAGTTCGTGGGTCAGAGTGAAGATGAAGTCATGAAAGAAATGTCAGTACAAATAGGCCAGGTGAAAACCTAACGGTGACTATCTGAATCCTCAGGTGGCACAACATGGAACACTCGTCATTCTGCAGTGAAAGTTCCTACACAGGATCAAGAAAACTTTGAAGAGCAGCAGAATATTCACTCAGTCCAGGACACTTCTTCAAACTCTTAAAATAAAAAATCAAATAAAAAGTCCTCAAGTCTTTAGAGATGGACTCAAGGGTGGGATTCTGTGGAAGCATTCCAAACAATCTCATTTTGAACATCTTGAATGCTCCAACCTCCAGGCTGAAGAGCACAAGAAGCAATTCTATTACAAACCACCTGTTGTGACAGCGTGGTTTGAAACCCAGTTACCTATGCGATATACACCTACACAGTTTGGGTGATTTGCACATCTTAAGACTTCCAACAGTTAAAACATGTTTACAGAACCCAACCTCCAGACAAAATTTGCAGAGAGGAACTTCCGACGCTATCAGATCAGCAGCTGAACTAATGTAATCAACTTTTAAACATGCAGTCAATTTAAAACAAAATTCCCAACTAAATATTGAGTGTGAACGATTAGCACATGATTGGGTCCTGTTGTAGAATAAAAACTACTCAATTAGTTTAGATATGGAAAGCACTGACAGAAGAGTGGAAATGTAGCCTGGTGTCCTCAGGCTTCACTTCCTGAAGCTTTTCAATAGAGTTGAACCCAAACATTGTTGTGATGAGCTGCGTTATCTTCTCAGACCGGAGGCCTACACTACGCAGTGGGATTTCTCTTTGTTGAGGTAACTTCAGGGTTAAACCTGGGTTTTCTGTACTGCGACACTAGTTCACTTCTTACCAGGGTAGAAAAGAGATCAACCAGTATGAAAGCTCTCCCTCCTGACCAATCAGATCTCTTGTAAAATGACCTGCCCATCCTTAGAAGATCCTGATTGGTGAGCAGATAATGCATCTGAAATAATGAATTTAATTGTTTTGCACTTACAGGGGGGCGGAGCCTTAAAACAACTCAACGGGAAATATAAACTGAACGAAGAGCACTGAGGAAGCACTGCCTGTGACGTTAGAGAGTGAAATGGAGTGATCACAGTGCCGTCAGTTGTCAGATGAATTCACGTTGCATAATCTCACACAGTTGTGCAATAACAGAGTTGGTAAATTTGTGTGAGCATTTCTTCCTGGGTTTCGCTGCGGCATCAGTGTTGTGTTTGGCGTGGACGATGATTGAAGTCTTTAGATTTTTTATTATTGTCTGCTCATCCATTACGCAAGCTGCTCTGCAGGGTTTGTGATTGGTCGGCTGCTGCAAGCACCACTCCCTTTGTGTGCGTGCACACTGATCAAAGACGGGAAAGGCCTGGGTTGACCTACAACGTGATAATCTGCTTCATGTTAACACTTAACAGGAACGCAAATGTCTGGGTAAGTCAACCCGGGTAACAGAGAGATATCCCAGGTATGTTAAGCCTGCTTCATAGTTTAGGCCTCAGGTAGGATGGAAGTGGGTAAATGATGTCAAAACAAAGTAGCACCACCAAGAGCAGCAGGTTAATATCTAAATGAGTGAAATGTGCCTCTGCTTTGCTCCAGTAGAACCATTTCTGACCAGTTTTGAGCCCGTCAGTGTACTTACTAGCCAGTTTCTTCATTTTCCAGTTGAAAACACTGAAAAGCTGTGTTGTATTTGCAAGAGAACATCACCTTATTCCTTCTGTGTTGTCTTAAACCAGCAGTGAACCCAAGTACTGCTCTTCGATGGCTCTGTAGCCCCGACTAGTGGTGGGTTGTGGTAACAATTAAGCAGCGTAGCACAGGAATGAATCACTAATAACTTTAACTGACATTATTCTGCCAAATTGTGAGACAGCAGATGTTTATTTCTTAGCTGATTGATTCCATTCGCCCCGAGTTGCAACCAAACTTCTTTGGTCAGTTTGATTTTTGCCAGATAAACTACAACACAGTCACTAACTTACCCATTTGTTGAAGAAGGACACAAAGCCATAACCTCTAGACTTCCCTGTAGCCATGTCTTTCACTACACGAGCATCTCTGTGGACAAAACACAAATGAAGCAGCATTTTAAGAAAAAATGCAACACAGCAGGAATCCTGACTCATATTTAACCAACATTTTCAATTCACCTGCACTTTGCCCGAAATTACTGTCTCAGTTTAATGCTGATGAAATCATGTTCACTCAGCCACAAAACTTCAGAAAGACATTAAAACTAATGTTTGCATAAAAGCTCAAATCAGTTGATGATTTTTCTTTCCCTATACATTATTTGACCATAAACTGAATCAACAGTTGATTACACCCCACCGTTACGGAAACTGTTTCAACTGAAATGGAAATTCTAAAACCCTCAAAAGGATCGAGTCCTCTGGGGACGCACTCATGTGCCATGATTTGCTTCCATTGTTTTCCTAATAAGAGTATTTGGTGTGTGGCAAGCGAACTGGACTGCGGTCGATCCCCGACTTACTAATTTAATGATTCAGTTTGAGACTTACGATATCCTGCCAAAAGGGCCGAAGGCAGCTTTGACGTCTTCTGTGGTTATTTCTGGGCTGAGGTCTCCAACAAACACATGAAAGTGATCTAAATGGGAATAAAAAGATGGATTAAAATACAAAGTCGGCTTTAAACTCATTTCACGGGTTGTTACTTATTTCCGGAGATAAAGAGCTCCTGGTAAAAGTGACATACATAATGTAATGACGCGCTTTCTATGAAGCGTGGATGCACTTACATTTATATACAATAACTGTGTGTAAATACTTCAGTTTTTCCCTGAAGTGTTTAGTCAATATAACATGAAAGACACTGAACTGCCATAACTGTACAAATAACACTCAGGTTATTTCCTCCCTCTTAACTTAGATCAACGTTTCTGTCCCGGTGACTCAAACATCTGTCATCAAACATTCGTCCACAACAAACAAAGTCACACTCACTACTTGTGTCTTTTTTCTGGCTTGTCGGCGTCGTGGCCCAGTTGACTTTGACCTCCTGCGGACAAGGGCAGAGAGAGCACAGGCCAGGTGGAGTATGTTTACATCAAGTAGTAAAGCCTCCACTGTCGGGTGAATGACTTGTAGGCTGCCGTGAATGTAAACCAACTCTGCAAGATTTACATTTGGTATAAGAAGGTGCCATAACACTACAATACTTGTGACTGCGCTAAACGTGTATGAAACAAACTGAGGAGCAGATCAGTGCATTATTAAAACACTGAAGCCAATAAACACAAATGCATCTAAAATAGTGCGATAAAAGGTTACGATACGTCTGACGCACCCAAATGCTGCGGTTGCTCAGTTCAGCGACGCAGCCATTTCAGGTTTATGTTCTCACACTGAGCTCATTACTGCGCCATCCAGCACCAATTTAATATTCTTTTTATGAGGCCTGGTGGTCTTTAAAATGTTGAAGATTAAAACGCTAATGGTTGCTCCTTTGCTCCTCCCTGACTTCACAGCTTGCAGAACTGAATAAGAGATTTTCTCTGACTCATCTGACTCTTCAGTTGAAATATTGATGCAGGACAAATACTGGAAGATGACACCATGTCCCACAACTAGATTTCTGGCTTTCAAAATATCCACGTTTGAGGCTGTAATAGTAAATATTCTGTGATATTCATCTGGATGGAGCAGTGTATCCTACTCATTAATAAACATAGTAGCCACTCATCTCCGATCTTCACTTTATCCAGCATATGGAGTACACCATAGGCAATTAACAGAGTATTCCAAAAGGCACCAGTCAGCTTGATTTTGTTTATTCATATGAAGCACACAACCTACATGTCCAATACCCAGCACCCTCCCGTCCCCACTCACCCTGTAGATACGATAGCTTACCTTACCCATTATTTTCCTTCCATTCATGGCTGCCAGTGAGGCAGCAGCATGCCTGTGGTCATAGAACTCCACAAAGCAGTATGGGTCATTTCCAGCCGTCTGTCAACAAGGAAAATAGTAAGATAAGATTTGGCAGGTGACAGGACCCACCCAGTGCATGTAAAGGCTGAACTGCCATGACGAGAAAATGATCCACTGTCATTACATGAACACACTCAACAAGAAACACTGGAACAGCAAGGGGAGGATAAAGTCTGTAAAGTTGTGCAATGAGGATTAACAAAGAGCAGCGGTCTGGTGGTTCAGTTTAAAACTGGAAAACTTGATTTGGATAAAAAGATTTCAGATGAATGTAGACCTGGTGATTTGTCACATCTCACTTTTGGAAGACTGTTAAACAAATAGTATAGATAGCTTTTGGTATTTTTTGTATCATTATTTATACATGATCTTAAAACAGGACTTAATTTTATAAAGAATAAAGTTGTCTTAACTGATTGATATAAAAACAATGACTCGGAGCTGCAGAAACAGATTGCCAAAGGACTTGTAAATGAATAAACCACCGCACAGACCACAGAATACCTCCAACAGTGGCACAGCTGGCGGTGAACATGTGGGCAGAGCAAATCAAAGCACCTTTCATACAGATGCCCTGATGTGACGTTAAGATCGGGGACAGATCCGCCAGACGTCGTGGGTACAACCATGAGTGAATGTTTTGACTTCCAGGAGCAATCACGGAATTAAAACGGAAAGACACTCACATCGACGATCATTTTACAGCTCTTGCACGGTCCTATCTGTGTGAAGACCTGCAAGATGAGGGGCTCGGTGACATCCCTGGACAGATTCCCCACGTACCTGCAAACATGGGGAGAGATGAGAGTGGACTGAGTCTTTGTCAAACAGGAAGTAGCACGCAAACAAAGGCTAGTTAAACGGGCTAGCTCGCATGCCACAACAATCCCTTAAATCGGCGTGAAAGCACAAATGATATAATGGGTGAAAACTCCCGGGGAGAGTCTCCGGTCCGCACAGACCACAGGAGAGTGTCCTCTCCCGGGCCGGAGCGGTCCCGGACCGTCTCTCCGAGCGTTGACGTGGCTTGTCCGCCAGCTAGCCACACACAGCTAGCCGGCTCCAGCGGGCCTCAGGCTAACTGCTGCCAAGTAACGGTTCTACACAAAATCCCCTTTTCACAAGTAAAAATCAGACAGTGTGATTCAGATATTGGTGAAATATAACGATTGTAGTGAATATGCTCCCCACGCCTCGACAACACGTTTATTTGGACAGAAATGACTCGCTGGACGCTTATTTGGCTAACGTTAGCTTCCACTAGCTGGTAGCTCACTTTCGATCTGTGGTTCCGTCTATTTATATCAAAACCTCACTTTGTCTTCACATCGACACATCGAGGACATTTTCTCACATTCGAACGTGTTACTGAGGCCTTGTAGATAAATAGGGTGATTTAAATACTCATATGTGTCCTACTACATGGCCTTTGCCGCTTTTAATTGAAACAACAACGTGGAAACGTTTCCAGCAGCGCAGCACTTAGACGAAGCCTTCCCCGTCCAGGACGTAGACGCGCCCTGGCGATACTCACAAGGTTCTGGGCTGGTCGTCGTCCATCGTCAATGTTCCGCTGAGATCCCTTTAATCCAAATGGCATACAAATGGCTCTCGCCTGCACCGGAGCGGGAACGCGGGACGTGAAAATGGAGGGGGCTAATATCTACGGCTTGACGACGGATCCGTGGCCAAGTCTCCGCGCTCCGTCCCTCGCTCGCTCTCACCGCAGACAGCCTCCGTCTGATGCAAACAATAGGAAGTTGAAGATGGCGGAGGAGCGGCGTCAGCAGCGTCAACCTGCGCGCACGAGAGGAAGCCAGAAATCAAATCAACTCGCTCGCGCGCACAGTAAAGATGTGATTGTACATCGGACGGAGCTCGTACTGCGTGTGCCCGCACGGACTATGTGTTTTATTCACGTGCACACTGACGTCTATAATAATTTAACGGGTAAAGAGAAAGACACATCTGGACACATGTGGGAGTTCCGTGTAAAACATCGGTGTTATGAAGTGAAAAATTACATATGATAAATACAATTTTGCATTATTGTGGAAGAAAATCTATTCCCTTCAAGAGTGATTTAAGTTTCGAAATTTCAAGGTAAAAACAAAACCGTGCGCCGCCCGGGAATCGAACCCGGGTCGCAAGAATGGGAATCTTGCATGATACCACTACACCAGCGGCGCAGACTGGCGGTTTATAATCATAAAGTTCTTATGTATCCCTCACTTTAGCAGTTCATAGAGTTGGTGTATGCTGTTTAGACCAACTGGAATCGAATAAATTGGAATATAATACTTAATAAGTCCCAGAGGGAAATTCATATTAGGAAAATAAAATATAGATATGAAATAGGACAGGTTAACATTAAATCAGTAATATTAACGTGTACGTGCTCTATGGTGACTGGAGTGTAATACATTTAGACTAACTATATTGTATCGTTAGTAAAACTTTGTTGCAGACCTGCCTGCACCGCTTTTTTAGCCCGGCAGGTGGCGGGACGGCGTCTCGGAGTCGCTCCTCTGACTCGCATCTGCAGTGACAGAAGAAGAGTTGCCATGGCGTCTCCCGCCGGTTGCGAGCATTACGTCCGCAGCTGTTTGCTCAAAGTAAGTTTACATTAACTTTATAAACGTCCAGCAAACTTTTACTTTCCGTGCATGACGGAGACAACCCGAGAACCATTCAGTTAATTTAGGGAAAGAAAGCCGAGCGTCCGCGGGGCTCTGGTGGCTGCTGCTCCCACCTAGCTAGCTGGTTAGTTCAGGCTAAAAGAACTAGTGTCGATAAAGCAGCTGTGAATAAGTGCGTAGTGTCCACGACTACTCCGGCCCTGGACACACCAAACCAGATTGTCTGTCCCTCAGGCTCCTTGCTGTGGGAAGCTGTACGTGTGCCGGCTGTGCCATGATGCCGAGGAGAACCACCAGATGGACCGATTCGAAGTCCGAGAGGTGCAGTGCTCCGACTGCCTGACGGTGCAGCAGGTCAGTGAGGAGGAACAGCCTGGACTGGCTCCAGCTCCGAGATGTGTTTTAATAATCTGTAACTGAGGAGAGACTACAGTGACTGGCTCCAGCTCCGAGATGTGTTCAAATAATCTGTAACTGAGGAGAGACTACAGTGACTGGCTCCAGCTCCGAGATGTGTTCAAATAATCTGTAACTGAGGAGAGACTACAGTGACTGGCTCCAGCTCCGAGATGTGTTCAAATAATCTGTAACTGAGGAGAGACTACAGTGACTGGCTCCAGCTCCGAGATGTGTTTTAATAATCTGTAACTGAGGAGAGACTACAGTGACTGGCTCCAGCTCCTAGATGTGTTCTAATAATCTGTAACTGAGGAGAAACTACAGTGACTGGCTCCAGCTCCTAGATGTGTTCTAATAATCTGTAACTGAGGAGAGACTACAGTGACTGGCTCCAGCTCCGAGATGTGTTCAAATAATCTGTAACTGAGGAGAGACTACAGTGACTGGCTCCAGCTCCGAGATGTGTTTTAATAATCTGTAACTGAGGAGAGACTACAGTGACTGGCTCCAGCTCCGAGATGTGTTCAAATAATCTGTAACTGAGGAGAGACTACAGTGACTGGCTCCAGCTCCGAGATGTGTTCAAATAATCTGTAACTGAGGAGAGACTACAGTGACTGGCTCCAGCTCCGAGATGTGTTCAAATAATCTGTAACTGAGGAGAGACTACAGTGACTGGCTCCAGCTCCGAGATGTGTTCAAATAATCTGTAACTGAGGAGAGACTACAGTGACTGGCTCCAGCTCCGAGATGTGTTCAAATAATCTGTAACTGAGGAGAGACTACAGTGACTGGCTCCAGCTCCGAGATGTGTTTTAATAATCTGTAACTGAGGAGAGACTACAGTGACTGGCTCCAGCTCCTAGATGTGTTCTAATAATCTGTAACTGAGGAGAAACTACAGTGACTGGCTCCAGCTCCGAGATGTGTTCTAATAATCTGTAACTGAGGAGAGACTACAGTGACTGGCTCCAGCTCCTAGATGTGTTCTAATAATCTGTAACTGAGGAGAGACTACAGTGACTGGCTCCAGCTCCTAGATGTGTTCTAATAATCTGTAACTGAGGAGAGACTACAGTGACTGGCTCCAGCTCCTAGATGTGTTCAAACAACATGGATCTGTTCAAGTTCACAAGACTGAATATATTTATTTCTACTAAAATGATGTAGGAAATCTGAAAATAATAGTATCTGCAAGATGTTCAGGGTTATTAATGAAAACATCAGTGGACATTTCTTATTGTGTGTTTGTGAGAGGAAAATGAGACCTCTTGAAGGGAAATGTGCACCATCCATCATATTAATCCAGATCCATCCTTCTAAACCGCTTTATCCAAGGTTATGAGGCGCTGGAGTCACTCTGAGCTCACTAAGGATGATGGGATACACCCTGGACAAGACCCCAGTCCACCACAGGGAAACACAAAGAGACAGACAACGACACACATTCACACCGGGGCCAATTTTGCCTCACCATTAAACCCCACATATATGTCTTCGGACCAAACCAGAGTACCCGGAGGGCAACCCACACACACAGGGAGAACATGCAAACTCCACACAGAAAAGCCCATAACTGGATTTAATCATCCATATAATTCACACAGTGTATTGTGAGGCTATTGCTGATGACTGCGCTCCAGATGGGCTGGAGATCCGTCCCATGTATGCACTGCCAGTGGCCCTGAGCTGGATGAAGTAGTATTGAAGATCGATGGATTATCGTGAATGAAAAATATACAACTGTTGTGTTTCCTCATTCTTCTAGGCTCAGCAGGCTTGCCAACAGTGTCATGTGCAGTTTGGGGAGTATTACTGCGACATCTGCCATCTGTTTGACAAGGATAAGAAGCAGTACCATTGTCAGGCCTGTGGAATATGCAGGTAAGATTCCCCTATCTCAAAGGTTCACTAAAATCCACGAGGTGGTCTTTTCTTTCTTTCTTTATTTTTTTATAACTCATCAATCCTGCACTCTGTGTGTTCAGGATCGGGCCCAGGGAGAAGTATTTTCATTGTGAGAAGTGCAATTTATGTTTAGCTCAGGATCTACGAGGGAACCATAAGGTGATGATTTTGTCTGCACATGTTCCTGAGTCTTTCACTGCAGATCTTTTTCTCAGCTTCAAATTCATTTTCTTGTGTTTCAGTGTGTTGAAAATGTTTCAAGGCAGAACTGCCCGGTCTGTATGGAGGTAAAAACATGTGCCTTAAGAGCAGTGCTTCATCTTTATGTCATCTTTTCCTGATTGTAAGACTTTTTTTTTTTTTTTTTTTTTATTGCAGGACATTCATACATCCAGAATCGGAGCTCATGTCCTTCCATGCGGCCATCTTTTACACAAGTATGACTTATCAAACTCTGACAGGTTTCGTGTTTATTTGTTAGACGGATGAACTAATGCATTAATCTTAAGATAAATTCATTTCAATTGACTTTTGGCATATTTCTCTGCAGAATTAATACTTTTATACATTCTTTCAAAGGTTTTATAAATAATAGGTGTGAACTATACTATGTATTCAACTTTAAAGCAAAGATAAAGATCTGGATTATGTTTTGTTGTAACGTATCATGACCTTTGTGATAATGAAAACCTGGATATTAATGTGTTTGCTGACTCACACAGGACCTGCTTCGATGACATGGTCAGAACAGGGTGAGTACAGATTCTAATAATCGGCTATTCCTGTAGTCATTTTCATGAAATATGACGGACCTACAAACCATTTAGCTTCTTGTGGTAAAACAAATAATAATTATTTTAGTTTCCCTACTGAAGAGAAAAGAAACTCTATTACTGATCATCTTTTGCATGCAGCACGTGTGTCGGGGAATGATAGTGGGACAAATGTCAAAACAAAGCATGATTAGGGGGGGGGAAGCATTTTAAGTAAAATGGATAACATGGTCAGCTGTTTTGTTTTAGTTTTTAGTTTTTTTATAAAAAGGCAGCAGAATAGGCTGATATTCCATTAAGGAGTTCCTGCAATCTAGAACTAAAGTGACCATGAAACAGAAACGTCTCCATGAGATTAATAACTGATTCAATTTCATGAGCAAAAAGCACAAAAAATGAAACGTCTGTACTTTACAGTGAGCACTGATATTACCACATCGCCCAGTGGGGATGTTCTGTGTTCTCTAGGTCTTTACTTTCCCTCTTCTCAAGAGGATCTCGTATGAAATCACCTGCTGAGAAATATTATAAATGAACACTCGATCAGAAGAATCTAGACATCTTTAAATTGTCCTTAAATTTTAAGAGCTTTTTAACCATTAACTTATTTTACTGAGATTATGAACATAAATGACCAACTTGCAAATGTCACACATTACCTGTTTAAGTATTATTTTTAATTTATAGAATACAAATGACAAAACACACATTATTTAGGCTCCAGTCGTTGTTACTTAAGCTAAAACATCGGCTTCTGAGTTTGATAAATGTCTTTGTGGATCTGCTGCACATCCATGTGGATTTTCTCTGTGCATGTCAAACTTTGTCGTCAGCCACCCTTTCTGTTTCTCCTGCTTCCTGTTGGAAATGCACTGAATCACACCTCCCACATGTTATGTGCTCTTTGGTTTCAGAGCATACCGCTGCCCTTTGTGCATGCACTCCGCTTGGAACATGGAGGACCACTGGGATCTGATAGACAAGGAGATCACTCAGTCTCCGATGCCCACCGAGTACCAGGGTGCCACAGTTAAAGTAAGACCTTGAGAAAACTCTGTTGACAAAGAAAATCCAGGTGCAAAAAGAAATTAGTTTTTCCTCCTTGCATGCTTCAAACAGGCTCTTTACTTGTTTTAAAGTCTACAAAAATGATTCACGGTTAAAGTGACTCTGAAGCTGGAATTCCTTGTTTTATACAAAATCGAATCAGATTATTACCTGACAAACAGTACTGCACAACAGCACTGTGTGTATAGGTTCAAAGCTATCTTTAAAGTTAAAATTAAATTTGTAATTTTACCTTTTAAACTTTTCTAATCTGTGCTTTCTTCTACTTGTATTCTGAAGACCGTGAGTACCTTTTCTAAATCTGATTTGTCGTTGTTGAACCTCACATGTTGAGTTTCTTTATTCTTCTTTGCAGATAATATGTAACGACTGTCAAACCCACTGCACAGTGCCTTTCCACGTGTTGGGGATGAAGTGCACCGGCTGTGGCTCCTACAACACGGCTCAGGACGGAGGTCTCATCCAGCAGCCGCAGCAGCAGGAGGAGCAGCCGCAGCAGCAGCAGCAGCAGCAGGAGGAGGAGGAGGAGGAGCGGCAGCAGCCGCAGCAGCAAGAGCATCCGCAGGAGGAGCAGCCGCAGCAGGTGGATGCTGCCTACGAGACGGAAACAGACACGGAGCCCGAACAGCAGAATCAACAGGAGTCCTCCTCCCCACATGAGCACAACATTCATCCTCCCAACATTTGATCACTGGCTTCAGCTGTAAGGACTCTCACTGTGTAACAGTGGATAAAACTGTCTTCTTGTTTGGTCTTTAAATCCATGGATTTTCGGTAGCAGTTGCACTGAAGCAAACATTTTAGAAACACCGAGTTTAAAGGTGTGTTGTTATGACGTTACACTGAGTCAAAGTTTCAGAAAGCCCTCTGGTGAACCCACACCCACTGGCTGCACATGTGGACATCTTCATAAATGAGTTTCTATGTTTACGAAACTTGAGTTGAAACCAGGCTCCTTTTCCAGAATTCTAGTTTTTCATCACTTAATGTCTCGTGCAGGTGAAAGGAGGTGCTGCAAAGATGGGAAATAACCCAAACTGCTGTCTAACCGTGGCAGTGTGTGAACAAACTAGAACGTTAATGAAGGGAGTTCTTTGCAGCACTGTTTCATGGCAGTCTGACGTTTGGTTGGTGGAGTGCAGTGGTTTGCTCTCGCCTCACAGTGAGAAAATCCCCAGTTTGAATGTAGTTGGGGGCCTTTAGGTCAATCGGTCACTCAATGTGTGAAAGTTACTCTGAGTTTGTCCCGTGACGAACCGGCCAGCCTGGATTGGATTAAGCAGATTAAGATAGATGTTTATCTTCATAGGAATGAGGATTCTAAAATAAAAATGAACTCAAACCAGGAAGATCTCGTGACCATTGTATGTGAGAGGGTTAGTGTTGAAATAGTTTTCAGGCTCTGCATTTTACTCTCATACATCAGTCCAGGAAGTTAATCACTTCCACTGTGATTGAATCCATTCAAGTTTTATTAAAGTATGAAGAAGCAAAAGGGAAATATCTGAACTGCAAGTGAGAAACTGGTCAGTTATTTATTGCATAAATACAGTTCGACAGACGGTTCTTGTCTAGTTAAGTTCCCCACATCACATTCAGTTTAATGTCTTGTGGAATTCTTCAAATCAAGTTGCAGTTCAGTAACATTTAATGAATGTCTGACTTCATTTAAAAAGTTTGCTTCATAAGCCCATCAATTATAAATATTTTAATTGGTTAAATTGCGTTTGTATGTAAATGTTTGAATGAAATTGTAGCTGATCCCTTCACTGACTTTAACATGGGAAATATCTTAGTTGTGCCTGCTTGCTGTTTGACTGTGACTCAATAAGTCCTCCAGCTCTCTGCCCTTTGCTGCTGATGAACCTGCACACGTTTCACATCCAGCAGTGGTTTGATTTCATTACAATGATTTGTTTTTGTGTGTCACCTATTGTCAGATATGCTGACCTTTGCAGTTGCTCCGAGACTCATTAAACAAGATCATTTTACTGAATTGTATGTTTTTTTTCTGAATAAATAAGTATATATCATTCTCAACCACTTGTTTTATTACCAGCAAGTTCCAAAAGGTTTGTTTCATCATGCCTTGGAAAAATGTGGAGTTGCTTCAATTTCTGCAAACAACTAGTTACCCCATCATTTTTAAACTTATTCAAAGGGAATTGGGAGAAATTTCAGAATACAGCATGCTTAAAAGAAAAGTGCAATAATATGATCTGCAAGACGAGCATTTCCCATCGTCTTTCTACCAGCTCCATTTTAGAAACGTCAGTATTTGCACACGTCTTACCTGAATGAAGTCAGCCTGCATGATGGTAGTTTAGCTTTTGTAAATCTATTAGTTCATAAAGAGGACCAACATTTAGGTTTTAGAGAATGTTTTCCCTTTTGTTTGGTCATTTGTGCCTTTGCTTGGGGGACTCCAGCACATGAACGAATGTATTAAACTCATCAAAATCTGATTAAGCTGCTATTGGAGCTTAAAACTGGAAAATAGACCGAATTTCGTGCTGAAAAGCTTTACATTACCTTACTAAATGTTAGAAATCTTGAAATCCAACAATTCGGGTCCCTGAAGATTCCCAACAAACACAAACCCGTGGCGGTTGGCCAATAGAGGGCGCTCGCGTGTTTCTTCGAGATGTTGAGCTGAAGACGAGAAGTGAGTCTCTGATTATTAATTCTGTCACATCTCTTCTAATTCACCGTTTGAAAGGAGCAATTGGCTGAAAAGCTGGTCAGGTTCAACTTACTCCAGTATTATTTTTAAATGCACACAGAAATGTGTTCAGAATTTTGTTTCCAGGTTTGTTAGTTTATAACGTTTAGATATGCTCATATTTGACTGATAAGCTTTAAAAAGTTTATTTTGCACTTCCTTTTAAGTTTCTTTCAAAGCAGTATAATGCTTTGAAAATATACATATACAATTTCAAGCAAGTCAGCCCAAAAACATTAATTTTCTTAAAGGACTAATCAAGCCTCTGCTTGTATTTGTCTACATGTATGTTAGGAGTCTTAAGTGCTCTCTATTCACTAGCTGTTTAAAACTGTATGTACATATATACACACACACACATCACTGGGGCCCTCTCCATTTTAAAAAGGCAAGATTGTTGTGATGTGGTTTCTAAACACTATTTAAATGAAGTTAACTTTGGCTGAAAGTGAATGAATCATAATGAAGAGCCCCACCCAAGAAACATTTCAGTCACCACTGGTTACAACCCTTCCATTGCTGAACAATGGTCATGTGTCAACAATCCAGAAACATCAGGCTGCAGGTTTATCCAATACTGGTTTCCAAGTTAAGACATTTTTACAGAATAGTTCAAACTACACTACCAACTTTATGTGGAGATGCGTGTAATAAGGGGTCATACTATACAAAATTCACTTTGTTTTCCCAGCAATACTAATCATCCCCATACCTGGAACGACGCCCCAGAAGTGAAGGAAGTCTGTCCGCTCTCCCCCTGGCTTTTTTTTTTTTTTTTTTATTAAAGAACACTTGGGTCATTGGGGTTTAGCCAATCCAATCAAGGTAGGCCCTCCCTGTGACACCTCCCACAATTAGGCAGCTCTGCTCTGACACATGGCACCACAAGAGGAAGCACTTCCTCTTCCCAAGATGGGCAGAACCACTCCAGCTCACACAGACACTGAATGTAGCTCCTATGATCCATATTCAAATGGAGGAAAATTAAGAGGGTAGATTTGGAGCAAAAAGTTTCAATACAATGTTTTTGGACCAACAAGGACATTTGAAAGTGTTGAAAAGCTGCATTATATGACCCCTTTAGGTTTAGGATTTCAATCCAGAGCATTGTCATGTGAAATGCATTTGTTACTAAATAGTCACATCTTGGGGAAAAAACATTTCAACCCTGGTTCTGGTCCAAAACACAAACATCACAGGAAACTCTGGAAAATAGACTGGTTTATTTAAAAACTTCAAATGGCCATCATTTATCCTCCATCCACTTAAGAAGCCGCTTCCTGCAAAGAGAGAAAGAGTCAGCTTCACTCAGTAAAATAAAAAGACCACCAGTTAGATTATGTGCAGACCACCTCCTGCTTTTCTGGGTCTGCAGCATCATTGTGCACACTGGTCAGCGTCTCCTCTTTGGTTCTCAGGTCAGTCATGCTGGTGTCCTTCACTGCTTCTGCAGAGTTCCTGCAACAAGCAAACAGTCAAGTAGTTACAGGAAAACTGCTGCACATGAAACATTCCAATATGCTTTGCTACAAACTGGTGACGCATTTACATCTGATAATTAATAGATATCTTCAGGCATTCAACTGCCTGAGACACGATGGGTAAACAGTGAATATGCTGGTGAAGTACAATGATCGTCAGACATTTTAAGAATTACTGTAAAATGTCTGAGTATTTTTCAGCCAACTACAAATCTCATCTGGCCATTGTTAACTGGATTCCAGTTTCATATACAAATGTCCTGAATTTATCCATCAGTAAGGGAATTAAAAAGTTGTGTATCGACTGCCGATTGCAATATGCATCAATGTCTATGTCCTCAGATTGAAGGACGCTTAACATTTAAAAACCTCAAATTGATCGCACAATAGGTTCTAAAACCACCATAAACTTAATTTCCAGTCTAAAACATTCAGAAAGCTTTGAAACCTGGAGTTCTTCTTCTTCACCACCACAGCGATCACAGCAATGACCACGACCACTGCACAGAGCCCGGCGACGCCGTAGATGATGGGACCCTGCATGATGTTCAGGCCTCCTCCCTGACACGACTCCCCGCTGAAACCTGGAGAACACACGCAGGACACCACCCCGTCCTTCTCCACACAGTGACCGTTCCCACCACAGCGCTTCTGGCCGCACTGCTGAGCTTCAAGGTTCAGGAGCTGAACGCCGTCATCTGGGACTTCGGTAACTTCTAGGACTTCTGGGATTTCCGTCACTTCAAGGTCAGGAGGAAGGGGGATGGAGGAGGGACGGAGGGGGCTGCGAGGGGAAGAAACTTTGGCTCCGGACGACTGCTTTGGGTTGACACCTTTATATTGGGGGAGTGGAGAAAGACATGCCATTAGAAGTTGCACTTTAACCACAGACATCATTGAAGAAGAAGGTTTGAAGGCCAACAGTTCTCATCCGAGTGGTCCGGGCAGTCCACATGTCGGTCACAGAACTTCTCCACCGGCTGACAGGAGAGGCCATCCAGACACGGGCGGCTGCCAGCGGGGCAGCGCTGCTCCGGGCTGCAGTGGCTGCTGTTCACAGGGACGTGGTCGTGGGCGCACTTGCATGTCCGACCCTTCGGGGTGGCGAGGCACAGATGCTGACAGTTCCCATTGTCTGTGCACTTGTTGGAACCTGATGAAAGCACAAACATGTAGAAACTAAAAGTCATGAGGAACGCCAACTCAAGAATCCCACCTTGTGCAACACATTCCATTTGTAAGAACAGCTCGTCATGGCTGACAACATCTGGTCATACACAGCAGGAGAAAATCTAGAGACTAACAGTAAAGCAACATTTTGCCTCATGACACTTTATAGCTGAACAAATCAAGGTAGCAGGTGTCTTGCATTAGATATTACATTTAATGTCCCCAAAACATGGTTTCCCTTTGTGAACTGCATCTTACCGGTCTGACTGGACTTGCTGAAGGCTTTCAAGCTGACCACTTGTGTGCCGACCTCAAACCACAACTTCTTCTGCTGCAGCTCATCCTTAAACCACAGCTGAGTCTTGTCTGATGAAGAAAAATAAATAAAGCATTCAAAAATACCAGTTTTATGGTTCTGAAAACTCCAAACATTTTAAGAGTTTCTATATTTCTGTATGGGCAACAGGTTATCGCAGCAGTCTTCTACAATGATGCAAAATCTTTTCTATACATTGATGTTTAAATTTTGATAACACTTTATCAACACTGCTGATCAGCAGTTTTTAAATGTGTATATTTAAAATCGCTTTGTCTCATTCACTGATGTAATAACTAAGACATTGACTTATATTTTTCAGTCTCTTAGCTTTTGGGATTTCATGCTATCACTGAGAGCTCAACGTTACAGTGAGTGAATTAGCATTAGCCTCAAAGCTATACTTTGTTTTACAAATAACCCCCCAATTTCAGTGGTTTTCTGCGTTTCGCACAAGGTGGCGTAGTTGAAGATTTCTTCATGTTGCAACTGCACTGATTTTAATGTAGTTTCATTTATCTAGAATTGCAGACTATTTCAAAATAGTATGGATTGAAACTAATTTTACGTTTGAGATATTTGTAATCAAAAATCATGCTACCGTCTTATCTAAATACTAAAGTTTCCAGTACACAATATGAATCATTACCGGTAACCGTCATCCACAGCAACGTGTCGCCACTCAGAGCTACAGCGGCCAGACCTTCAGCAGATATCAACTCCTTGTATGCCGATCCATCAACGGAAACAGAGCAGATTTTTCCGGAATCTTAAATTCAAAAGGTGTTAGTTTGAGCTGAAGCTACTGCGAGAGCAACAATGAGCAGTTGGAGAAGCCCTCACCAGTGTCGGCCCAGTAGATCGTCTGCCCGTTGGAGGAGAACGTTAAAGATGTGGGCTGGACCGCATCCTTCCACACCATCCTCCGCTCAGCTCCATCCATGTTGGCGCACTCTACCGTCACCGACGCCACGGCGTCCACATTCACGAAACAAACTCTCCCGCCGACGGGGTGGACGGCGATGGACTCCACTCGGCCGATCCCGTCCTTCACCAGAACAGCAGTGTGCGCTCGTGCGATAGAGGTGACCTGCAGGCGCGGCTGCTTGTTGCTGCTCCAGTAGATGTTGAGCGTCACCCAGTCGAGCGCCATGGCGGTGATGGCGTCGTCCAGCAGCTTGAGAAGCTGACCCTGGGACACCAAGACTGAGCCTTTCAGTTTGAAGGAGCTGAGAGAAGTGGTGCCGTCGTCCGTCAGGAACAGGGTTTGGTCCCGTAGGCTGTAGTCCATGATGGTGGCTTCGTTAACGCTGGGCACCTGCAGGGCCAAGTGTTCAGGCCAACCCTTCAGATCCGTCGCTGTGAGCCGGGACTGCAAATAGAGCTACAAACACAATGACCAGCATCAGAACTTACCTACTGTGTAGATATTTAGACCACCACTTTGATCTATACAGATTTCTACACACCCAGCAGTCATGCTATTAACATCAAGGGTCACATTTTCACTGCACCACAGTCGTCTAGCTGTGTATTCTGCCACCTTTCTACCCCTTTCCCTTCTAGAAATAGGCTCTTGTGGCATTTTAACACCATCATGAGTAGTTTGACATCAGGGATTTCTCTCAAGAAAAACAGTCACTTCAAGACCAGTCTCATATTTAACATTAGGGCTGGACCTTAAAACTGAATATATTACCATTTCTTTTTAAACTTTGATGACTCCGACTACATTACTAACGTCACGGTGTCCAACACTTTCTTAAAAACCCGCCCCTATAAATGCATTTCAGAAGAGCGAGGGATCCATGAGACGACACCTGGGTGGCAGTGGAGGGAGACAGCAGCAGCAGGAACGCAGAATTGACAATGCTGGAGCAGGTGAGCTTGTCCTCGGCCAGCAACAGACCAGTAGGACACTTGCACACAGCTTTACGCTGCGGGGCCAACACGCAGAGGTGGGAGCAGTCCATCTTTGAACAGGGGTTCTCGGAGCCCATCTGGATCATCGGATGGATGATCTGAAACCGAACAAAGATCCAAATTCATTTGAGGGGTCATGTGGAGCAGCTCATTCAAGGAGTTTGTCAAAGCACTTTGTGAAACTAACAAAGTTCAGCTGTTTGAACCCACAAATTATACAGTATTTCCAAATGCATGACGGCGTTAATATTAACAGAAGTATTTGCATACTGCTTCTTTACTTTTGTAGGTTTCACTTTTTTCCTTTTAGGTTTTGATGAAGGGAGAGTACATGCATATACACATAGTATTACAACAACACCAGTTATGTTTCAGTGCACCAGTTTTACAGTTTCACTCGAATAGTAGTGGAATCATTCCAGTAAAGCCACCTTGATTCATAAAGTCTCAACTTTGATAGTCTTGACATTCATAACTGAATGGTTTGTTATGTCAGTACAGATGAACGTTGCTCGATAAATTTGAAGCCATTTAGAAGACAATAAGTGCAGTTTTTCATTTCTCATGCATAATAAATTTAGGTTCTCAAACATTTGGAAAATCTGCATCCAAGACTAATCATGTTGAGAAACCAACAGATCTTATTCAAGTAGAAGTATAGTTTCTCATTTCTGGCTGCTTATACAAGCCTTTAAATTGCTGAACAAATTCACCGTTCAAGCCTTTAGGTTCAACCTCGTTTGATTCACTCACCTTCACAGCAAAAGGCTGTTTGGGTCTCTTCAGGAGAACGAGACGATTCTTCCCAGTGATTTTGTGAGCCGCCTGCACCACTCTCATCTTTGCATCAGACCAGTAGAGCATATTGTTGAACACCGCCACAGAAAAAGGATTGGTGGTCTCCTTCATCTGCAAAATCTGGAATGATAGATTTCAGATTGTTGCAGCAGGGTTCACAGTCTTTAGGATTACAAAATGTAGGTTATAGTAAAGGTTCAAGTTTTAGCCATTTAGAAGCAAAAGATTAAATTAGCACAGGATGATCCGATTTAGTGCAGAAAAGAAACTCCATGCATCAATTTCTATTGGTCTTGAGATCTTCAAGGAACTAAAGGTTACTTCAGGCCTCATTTCAATGGATTTAGAATCTGAGCGGCACTCCACTGGCAGATTTGTGGTGCATGGACAAATTAAAGATAACAAAAAATGCCTGCATAGAATTTACCCTAATGTCACCCCCATCCAGCGTGGTTGATCCAATAGCCTTCAGCCTTTCATCAGTCCAGTAGAGCCTCTCGGAGAGCATGTCCACAGCCACCCCACCAGGCCAGCCCAGACTGGAGTTCACCACCACCCTCCTCTCAGAACCATCCATCCCAGCACGCTCAATCTTCACTACATTACCAATCTCTGTCCAGAACATCAGCCTGAGACAAAAAAATACATACATTTACATTCTGGATGCAGTTTTCTGTGAATCAAATGGATTCATACCAACCCTTTCTGAGGCAGCAGTGCCAGAGAGCGAGGCTGGTCCAGGTCTTCGTCCAGGATGATGCAGTGCTCGTTTGACTTCATAGAAGCTGTTGAGAGTCTGACAGCAACGATTTGACTGTTGACCCCATCAATCCAGTATAGGTTTTTCCCAAGCCAGTCCACCGCCACAGAATCCGCTCGGACACCTTTGAAGGCAGTAGAAATAAAAAGCCACCTTATGGTTGGCGCATCCTTGTAGAGAAAATATTTAATTTCTGTTGCACTGACCTCTAATCAAAGTTCCTGTGGTCTTCTGGTCCAGTGAGGACCACCGGATGCTTTCAGTGTCCAGACTGACCCAGTACACCTTCTGCTCCCTCCAGCTGTAGTCCACAGAGAGGATGGCCTTCTTGGCCGAGGACGACAGCACATCAAGGCTGCCGCTGCGCAGGCCGTACATGTAGAGGTCAGTTTGAATTGAAGCCAACACGAAGGGTTCCCCTGGTGGAGGGAAAGATTACCATCAGTGGAAACTTTGTTTTTCGTCACAATTGTCAGCCAACTAAAACAGATTGCTGGAAACCCTAGCATCGTCTCATTGAAGTGCTATGTGTATTCCTGAAGATCCAGATGCATTTCATTAGTAACTTATTAAATGGCTCCTCTAGTACAGATTTTAGTAGTTTAATATCTAAACTACTTTAAAGCTTTACCCGTGACCTTGCACTGGCTTGCACCAGCCTCCATCATGAATCCTGGGTGACAGCCGCACTGGTACGAGCCTGGAGAGTTGATGCACAGCTGACCGCACACGCCAGGCATCCCACCTTCACATTCATCAACATCCTCACAGGTCAGTTCGTCCTCCAGGAGCCTGAAACCTGCCGCACAGCCACAGCGCTGCACAGAAACACCAGACGAGTCAGGAAAAGTTTACTTTTATCAAACAGGAAAGCTACACACATTTTAATAAGCTATAATTCTGTAGTTTCTGCAGCATTTGAGCGTCCCCCCCCGCCGCCGATTTGAAGCCCCTGATGTGACTGGGTGGAGTTGCGCCTCACCGTCCCCTGCGGTGTGCTGTAGCAGGTCTGGGAGCAGCGTTTGTCATCAGCCTCTGTACACTTCATCTGGCAGCTGCCTCCCTCGTCTGAGGCGTCCAGACAGTTGGAGATACCATTGCAAACCAGAGCCGGATCCAGACACTCCTGGCTGCCACACTTGAACTGGTTGGGAAGGCACGTCTCTGCATCACCTGTGAAGTACATTATTGTGGCTATGGATAGTAAAATGTGGTAGATTTTTAATTGGACTTATGTAGAAGAGAATAAATAGTTAGTCAGGAAAACCAAGTATTTCACAAGTTTCCACTCCACACTGAAATACAACTTGACCATACACAGTAATTTCAATTAACTTAAAATGACCCGTAACACGAGCAACCCAGTGTTTGAATTTTATTTATTACTCCAGCCATCGTTTTTCCTCCATCTCATTCCGGATCATACAAGTACTCACATTCAGCCTCGTCACTGTCGTCGCTACAGTCAGTCGCCCCATCGCACCTCCAGCCAAGAGGGATGCACTGGCTCTTGGATTTACAGGCCCACTGGAACTCTCCACAGGTCAGGGGAGCAACAGGACAGTCCTAAAGGAAACAAACTGTTACACCATCTTCTGCTCTGAAACTTTAAAATGTGAAAAGAATGTGGAACGGTTGAAGGTTTAATGAAATAACTAAACATTGAGAAAAAAAAAAAATCACTTATTCAATTGATTGCAGCAGTTTCAATACACTATGGATCTACAAAATTAATCAAATTTTTTAGGCGTTAGTTCATTGTACTTCAAAAAGACTTTGCTTTTAGATGCTTACTCTTGTTTTGTGGTAGGACTAAAGGTTAGGTGTGTCCCCGTTACATTGAATTAAAATGCACCTTCTCGTCCGTGCCATCTTTACAGTCTTGCTCTCCGTCACAGATCCATTCCTGCACCAGGCACTCCTTGCTCTGAGGACAGCGGTGTTTGGTACTGCAAACCGGTGCTTTGGTGCAGCTCTCCTCGTCTGAACGGTCCCAGCAGTCCGGGTGACCATCACAGACCACCGTGGTCGACACACACTGACCACCACTGCAGCTGAACTCAGTAGGGCTGCAGGCCTCTTCAACTACAGTGATGAGAGGAAGGAAAGTTGTAATCCCAGCAGACTCAACACAAACCGTAATCCAGCCGGTGCACATCAGCTCCACACATACCACAGTTGGCCTCGTCACTGCCGTCCCTGCAGTCTCTCTCCCCGTCACAGAGGAAGCTGCTGGGGATGCAGCGGGTGTCGTCGTCACACTGGTGGACGCAGCCTTCCACACGCTTGGCGCAGTCGTGTTCATCTGAACGGTCCTGACACTGAGGCGTGCCGTCACACACCTGGCTCTGGTCTATGCATTTCTTTCCATGTGCACAACGAAATTGGTCTGCAGAGGAAGAACCATGACAGAAGACTGACTTTCACTCACGAGCATGGAGACTGCAAGTGAAACCTATGACCATTTTGTTGACCTCAATATCCGCTTCATGCAACTACATCACCTCAAAAAGGCTTTAAACGGATCCTCCACCCAACTGACTGAATCAAACCAGCCATTGACGACACTGAGCATGTGCATTGTCAACTTTCAAAAAAGATTTTTAATCACTCTATTTACAGGCTGATGTCCAAGGTTCCCACAGCAGACTAATCCATGTGATATTTGACCTGGCATAAGTGTTGCATCATCAGATGAGTTTACAGGTGCAGCCTGACAAGTTGGGGATTAACGGCATTGCTCAGGGATTATTTTAAACAATGGACTTCCTTAAATCTCTGCCATCACAGCCCTTCTTTCTAATGAAGGAGCTCCATGTGGATCATTTATTATTTGCACATCTGTCATCACAGCATCTTTTAGAGTCTTCTGGTTTTAACATCCACCACTACCAGTCCTATATTCTAAACCAGCTACCTGAATGAGAGGTTGCATAAACTATATACCCAAGTTTAACTGGAGTGTTTGTGCCTCACAATAGAATTTAATTCAATGTTGACTCTGCTCACCAGATGGCAGAAAAGTTGTAATATTTTCAGGAGAAAGACCTTTATTCTGGAGGGGTCAAACTAGGTTTTCCTTATTGTGCAAAGTTCTACATGTTGACAGCACTGACAATTTGAATACATTTCCTCTCTAAAGGAAGTCTTTTTTTAAACCGAGAATTGACAGCTCTATACATCAGCCATAAAAGAGCTCTTTATAAAAGAATGGAAGTTTTAAATGCTTTGCAGAAAGGCATTTCAAAACACCCTCCGTCTGACGTTTTATGACACATTGAATCTTTATTTGACGTCTAGTTTGCAGATTCTTGGTGCATTTAGTGAGTAATTAGTTTCCCTCATTGGTGGTAGAGATGTGAAAGTGATTTACCCTTTCCACAGTCTGTCTGACAGTCATCCTCATCTGAGCCGTCCCTGCAGTCTGCTTCTCCATCACACACATGGTCGTGGAGGATGCAGTCCGAGTTGTCCCTGCAGGGTATGGAGCCCAGAGAGCACTTGAGGGGTTTGGGTGGGCCGGCAGCAGGTGTAGGCACTGTGGCAGCGCTGGTTCCTTCCTCGTCTTGGCCCTCTGAGAAAAGTTAAGATGAAAACACCCACTGCTTAAGTCCAGTAACTCCTCTCCAAGTAGAGACACTCGGCTGCGTCACTGTACCGCAGTTTGCCTCGTCTGAGCGGTCCAAACAGTCCACCTCTCCATCACAGACGAAGCTGGCAGGCAGGCAGCGGCCGTCACAGGGGTGAAGGCAGTCGTCACTTTTACTCCTGCAGTTCATCTCATCGGAGCGGTCCTGACACTGAGACTCACCGTCACACACCTGCTCCTTGGCCAAGCACTTCTTACCGTGAGCACACTGGAACTGATCTGAATGCAGGAGACATTAACATCAGCAGCAAGTTGAACTCAGGTCATTCATAAGGTCTGAGGTAAATTTCTTAATGTAGGATGGAACTGATGTCAACACTGATCAGAGGTGAAAATTAAGAATTTGTACATTTTGATGACATTGCTTTTCCTCCCTACATTTGAGGACTAATCTTGCGTTTCTCCACTCATTCCTCAAACTGGCCACTTCTTTGTTTTAACCTTTGCAAGGATAATTCGGAGTAACAGTGAAAGAATCAAGGCAGCCAATGCCAGGTTATCCACACCAACGCTGCAGTTCACAAGTTTAAGATCAAGTTACAGCAATAATGGTGAAATACACATTAAATAAAGCCACAGAAAGTTCTACAATAGTTTCATTTAAGGTCCAGGAAGGTTATCACTTAATTTGTTCCAACTCAAAACAAGTCATTACTTATAAATGAGCTGATGTATCTGAAACATAATGGCCCTGTGTGCCAGTGCATATATATGAAAGTCATGAATTTTAAGATGAAAGTGAACCTAAAAAGTTTGTCCTTTTAGTTTATTGAAAAAGAAAAAGAAACTTACTTTCATGTATGTAGAAGTGTTGCACCAACAGAAAATAGACAGCTGTGACTATCATTTGAAGTTATTCAGGACATGCTTTCTCAGTTTAGAGGTATTTTATACTCTCAAATACTTTATTCAAAAAGTTCATTAATTTCTTTAAGTTAGGTTCCATTTCTGATTAATACAAAACATGCAGAAATTGTTTTATAGCCAGAAGGTCAAAGCAAAATTCAAAACCAAACAGTTGTTTTAGACAAACTGTTAAAGCAAGATGTGCCCATTAAATGATTCACCAGATTTAAGCATATAGGCTTTATTGCCAAGACATTTAAGGATAGGTAGCTAAAATGAGACATTTGTGTATGTTAAAACTTCTGAATTAAAACTAAATATTTCTATTGACTAAAAAGCTGCGTGTCCTTTCAGATAATCAGTATTACAGGTTATTCATGCTGGTGCTTTACTTGATTTCAAGTCTTGTCTGAGCCATGATGGCATTTTCCAGAGTGCCTGTACCTTTTGTCTGTTAAATCAAGTTAAAAAAGAAACCCGAGCGTCTCGTGGTTTCAAAAACATAAAACCCAGCTTTGTAACTTTTGATTTGATAGATGTACAAAGTTAATGAAGGCAGATTTGACTTGCGTGCACCTCTCGTGTTGTCTCATACCTTTCTTGCATGTTAGTTCACAGCTCTCTTCATCTGACCCGTCCTTACAGTCAACATCGCCATCACACACATGGTTGTAGGGGATGCACTCCGAGCCATCCTTGCACATTTGAGAGCCCAGGCTGCACTTCATTTGACTGCTTCCAGCTGAAACAACTGTTACATCACAAGAAGTAAAACGCCATATAAATGTGCAGCAATGAAGGGGTTGAGAAAGACAGATTCTGGTCTCATTGAGTCACCTTGCAAGGACAGGAACACACAAAGAAACCACCAGCCACCCATCACCACAAATAAAATAAAAGAGACCTAATGCAGTCAAGTGCTGATGGGGAGCCTTTTATAATGGAGGCAGGTGAGGCCAATGCAGCTTAATTGAAGACCTGAGTGAGGGGAGGAGCTGCACCAAGCTGCAGGGCTGCAGGGCTGCATCAGTCACCGGGGAAAATAAAACCACTGGAAGTGATGCTACACAGCTCATCTGCTCAGGGTGTACATTTTGGGAGAATATGGATAATGCAAATGGACCCAACGAGTTAATGCCAAATGAAAAAATCTACAATAATATATGGATGCATTTCTCATTTTGATGTTTAAATGCTGTTTTTTTTTCTTTTTGTATTTCTTGATTGACTTAATTTGACAGTATGATAAATGGTACATCCATATCATTATTTGGGGTTAGGGCATTATTATTATTATTATTATTATTATTATTATTATTATTATTATTATTATTATTATTATTTGTATTTATATTTGTCCTGGTTTTTGTTTTCATTGATAGTCCCATTTTAATGGGCAACTTCATTCATGCTATTTCTATATTTTGATTGATTGATTGATTGATTGATTGATTGATTGATTGATTGATTGATTGATTGATTGATGTTTCGTTTCTGTGTTATTGTCCAGTCAGTTGCTGCGATTGTGGTTTTAATTTTGCTTTGCTGCAGTGAAAACAATGATTTTAAATATATTTTTTTTCTTAGGTTTTTTCAGAGGGGTACAAACACACCTGTGAAAGAAAAGCAGTTATTGGCTAAGATGATGAACAATGAACAGTCACAAATTGACCAAGAAACAGAACAAATATCACATTTATATGTGTTTATTGGTTGTTGTTGTTGTTGTTGTTGAGGGTTTTTTATTTTATTAAATGAAATGATTTTTGTAATGTAAATTGTGATTTAAGGAGATAAACTCTGCCTACATGTTGCTGGATTTTCCTCATAACTGCACATAATGGAGAGAGACGTAAACACATGCTGTCAGATAAACAATAGGGATCGACAGGGAGGCGAGCCAGTGTCCGGGCGCGCTTTGGATGTAATTCTCCAATCAGGGAGAGCAAAGGCGGGACATAGCGTGCCGCACGGAGCCAGCACGTTAGTTGTCTTGCTCCGGTCTACCTATCACGAGCTAACTAGCTGCTGTTGCAGCTTCAGAGGAGCTGAAAACACCAAACTCCCTTCAAAACGCCCTTTTTAATGTCAGCGCTGCGTTTCCAGAGCCCAGCACACCTTCATCCGTCAAAGTGGAGCTCCGGACTTCCAGATTTGGGTCAGTATTGACACGCTTTCGGCAGCTTTGTGGACTTTTGCAGCATGTTTGTGGAGCGGTAGCTCCGTGTAGCTCCGTTAGCAGCAGTTCGGGAGAGTTCGTCCGCGATGCGAACTCATATTCTGGCTTTATTTCTGAGACGAACACCCCGAGCGCCGGTGGCCCCTCCGAAACGAAACCCAGCAGGGATTAAATCCCACAAACTGACACCCAGTGGTGTTCCATGAGCCCGGCTGTGTTTGACAGGCTGCGTCCAGAGCAGCGCGGCGGACTGTTGATCACAACAAAAGGATTTTTGATAACAAGCTGTCCGTTAGCTCCGTTCAGCTAATGTTCGCTGCCCCGGCTGCGTTATCACTCGTCTGTGACTCTGGTTTACTGAGTCATGTTCGCTGTGCTTTGTGCCCTGGTAGGTTTGGGGTTGATTTTGGAGGCTTTTTGCAGGCGAGCGCCGGTGAAGTTATTGTTGTGATTGGAGAGGAGCAGGCCCCCCAGCAGGCAGCTAGCAGCCGGCCTTCCAGCACGGCGCTGAAGTTGGCCTCCGATGTGTAGCTTCGAGTCCTGAATTTAAGGGAAAGTTTCAGTCTTAAGAGTGAGAATCGGGTTGTTTTTGTTCCACTGAAGGTAAAGAAAGCGGGATATTCTGGGTAGAACTGTACTACTGTCTGAAATTTCAGACATCGGGTGACATTGTATAATCGTCCTTATATGGCACTAACGGTGCAGGTCTACAATTAAAAGTATTTAAATCTGAGAAATAAAAGGCAATGAAAAGCTATGCTAAATAATATCTCTATATATTTACGTTTGCACGCACACGTACACAAATATGCATATTTCGATATATTTTGTATATATAAATAAAACCATGTAAGTAAGCTATATCATTAAATTCGTCTATAGTTTATGAAAACACACAGGCCCAGTTTACACAGTAACGACTTGAAGTGAAAATACAAAACTTTCATAGTGATTTGGGGTTCCGTCTACACAACATTGGTGCTCAGAGCCTCTGAAAATACAACTTTCTGAAAACTGCTCCCAAAGTGGCACTTTTCAAAAACGCTCGGGCCTTGTTATCGTGTAACAGGGCGAAAACGACCCTTTCTGGAATCGCCGAGCCATTTGAGTAGACGGCGGAAGCGCTGCTACTGTACACACACACACACACACACACACACACACACACACACACACACACACACACACACACACACACACCACGGCCGTGGTAAACACTTCTTCTAGACGGTAAGAACAATGTTTCCTCCAGAGTGTCATGACTGCCTGTCCTTATTCTCCTGGAACTTGGTAGTTTTAATTTGACAGTCACTGTAATAACAATCTAACTTCATCGTCTGTCCACACCAATGTTTGTGTTCTCTCATTGTTTATGGTGACAGTATTGTTCTCTGTGCATGTGTGTGTGCTTTCATTACCAAAACCACCAACAGCACCTACGAGTGGCCGGACATGAGAACGACATCGTTTTCAGTGTTTCTGCTGTTGCCGAGTAAATGGACATCGTTTTCAAAACTTTGCCGCGTAAATGCAAAACCTTTCTGAAATGAAAATGCAAAAACAATGTTTTCACTTTAAGCATTATAACAGAGACATATACACAAAATATATCAATCTTTTTCTCCAATATACACACCTGTCTAACTTAAGAATACTAAAGAACACTCAATTTGTTAAACTAACCAAGACTATTCAAAAACTGGTGATCGAAATCAGATAAACTAGACATTTCATGCAACAGAGGCCACATTCTGCTAAATGTCATCTTAAAATTTGGATCATACCAAAAAGACCCAATCCGGATTTTATTTATTTAAGTTGATAAGCAAATGTTGTTTTTTCAGATGTACTTGATAAATGTCAATTTTGGACTATTAAAGAACTTGGTTTATGTGGGGGAATGCAGAAATGTGCTCTGTTTCACCTCCACAAGCAGATCTAACTCGTTTCCTATTGAAAACTACTTTCAGGGGTTTTCTGTGACACCAGTTTTATACTTCATGTCTTTCCTTTTGCGATCTGAAGCAGTAAGATTTGAGCCTGTGAACATCTGGGCACAAGTTTGTATTACTAACCTGTAGACCTCTTGCTTAACAATCTGATCTCCACTGAACAACTTCAGGATGTGAGAATAACCTTATCCTGGATATCATCTGCGTACAACGGCAGTTGAGTAAATCACCAAAGTTAACATTGAATCCAGTTTTGGCAGCATTGATCTTCACTTTGACGTGACAGAGAATATGCACATTGTCATTTCATTTCCTTATAAATCTGCAATCTATTCTTTGGTGTGGTTTGGTTTTGCTTCAATTGTCCTGTTGCATTTATTTGTTTTTTAACAGCAGTCGCACGGTGTGATGTGGTGAGATGATGCAGACAGATTAATAAAGTTTAAACTTATCGCTGCCTGAAAAGCTTTTAATGAAAAAAGAAAAGACAAAGTTTTCCCGATGAAATAACAAAGAGCCTCCTCAATTTTCTTTTTGGTTCAAAAAAAGTGATTTGATCAAAATAATTGACTAATATTGCTGTATTCATTCAGTGGATTGCAATTGCACCATGCAAATATTGATCTCCTTGGGGCAATTTTGACCTAATGACTAGAATAATATCTTATTCTATTCACTGTGAATTGCTACTAGTCTGTGTGGAGCCATGCTGCACATAAATTTTGATTAAAACAGCATTTCAATTTCATTGTATCAGACAATTTGAGAACAAATCCAGAAGTGTTAATCAGATAATCTTTTTCATTTTTAACTGTTTAAATAATCAGTTGAATAAGTCCAGAAATCTGATAAATGTACCTTTCGTAATTTTATATGTTTTGTCCTCTTTTGTTATGTTGCTGGACATGTTATAATGAATTGTAAATGTGCACTTAGACTTACGTATTTCAGTTTTCACAAATTTCAGACAAAAATATGACCGTTTCTAAAATGTGCAACATGCTTTACAACAAAAAAATCAAACCTGGAAATGAGTTTCCCTCAACATTTCCCTTAACCACAAGCGCAGAGGCTACACATGTGAGACTCACTTCACTGCTGTGCAGTGTGGGGGCCGGCCAACTGGTCCTCCTCACTTGTTTGTGTTTATTGTGAAAGCCAGAGGGATTTTCACAGTTTGGTTTGAATTGGTGCATCTAAAGCAGAAAGAAGAGGCACAACAATTGTGCTAACGGCAAAGTTTGTCGTGTCATTAGCTTCACATGAGAGGGAGTGTGTGGGATGAACAAATATTAAGTGGATATTTCTGCTGGATAAACTCACCAGCTTGAATTCACAGAATAGTAATAGACCTGATTCCTGGGTTGTAATACTCATGGGATGCAGCTTATGTGACAAGTCGGTTTCTTATTATTGCCTTGTCATATTCACTGCTTGTTAGCATAATGCCCAATACTAGTCTTTATTAGCCTTTAATAACAATATTCAACCTCTCTATTGTATTTGAATAAATGTACAAGCCACTTTGTGCTGTAGCGTTCCCTCTAAGTTAACATGCAGCGTCTGTGTGTGTCTCAATATCTTCACGTAACTCCCCGAAGCCTTTAAAGTTTCAGCAAGGTTACGTCAGAACTGATCTTTTAGGCTGCATTCACACCGCAGGTCTTGATGCTCAATTCAGATTTTTTTCCTGGGATCTGATATGTTTGCGCGATCATCTCAAATGCGACCTGCTGTGTGCACGTGATTGGACCGGATGTTTTTTCGGGTCCCAGAGCACAGAAGACGACATGGAATCACATCGAGCACACCATTTTCCAATGGCATGCCGGTCAGCACCAGGGTTGCCAGATGTGACTCACTGTTTTCAGCCCAAACAAAGTAAAACCCGAGCACCTCAATAAAATCCAGCACAAATCTCAGCCAGTGTAGAAATGATGTTAAAACCGTTAAACAAAACAAAAAATTAACACGCCATAAACACACGAATGAACAAAATAAAGAAAGTTAAAAGGTAAGAGAGTTTGGCTCCCTAATTGGGGGATACCGCTATGTCTGGCAACGCTGGTCAGGGTGTACTGTAGATCCATTGTCAAGTGGATGTTAAATACGAGCCGACACAATCTAGACAACATGACCAGAGAAAGAAGGAGAATGAGGTGAAAAGAGAGCACAGCTTTTAACATTGTGGCGGAGCTGCTTCCTCCGGTGCTTATTCTTGACGTCGGTCACACGTCAATGACGAAGCAGTCACATGTAGAAAAATATCCCACTTGGTACCACATATGAACAAGGCCGGGGTCTGGTGTGGAAACATCAGAATTGGAGCTTTCACACGGCCACTGAACAGGTCTGATATGAGTCGCTGTGAGTAGAAAATGAGAATTGGGTCTCATTTCCTTGCAGTGTGAACAAGGCCTTAGGCTCATTGTTGTGATGTGATGTCTTCTCAAACTGCTATCAGTAGCTGCCTCCTCGTGCAGGTTAATGTAGAACTGCTGGAGTTGACCGTGGTTGTGCATTGCTCCCGTGGCGTGTTTACGTGTCAGTTATTTCTGACACTCGCTATCTTTGCTTTAATTTTTTAGATAAACCTCACTAATTTAGCGAGAGAACATCTGTTTCCCACCGAGCCCAGTTCACACAACCACATTTCAAATGGAAACGCATTGTTTTTCTGTTTTCATTTCGGAAACGTTTCGTGTTTTGCACAGCAACGTTTTGAAAACGATGTCTGTTTACACAAACGCTGAAAACGACGTGGCTAGCATGTGGGGCTATGAGTTGGCCCTCGTGGTTGTTTTTGTAATGAAACCACACATACCCTCAGAGAACACTATGTTATAAACATTACGAGCTCTCAGAAACTTGTACGGACGGACGACCAAGTTGGATTGTTCCTATTGACTGTCAACCATAAAACTACCAAGTCCCAGGAGAATATGCACGGGGAGTCGCGACACTCTGGAGGCAAACATTGTCATTGTCCATCCACTCATGCATGTGCAGAAGAACTATTTACTACGGCTGTGGTGTGCGTGCACAATAGCAGCTTTTCCACTGTTTACATGACGGAGCTGAAGCTCTTCCAACAAGTTGCATTTACAGTGACTCTGAGCTCTGTTGTCATGTAAACAAACACCAAAAACATAGTGAAAGTATTGCCTTTTCTCATAAATGTGTCCTAAAACTGCAGTCTTCTGTGGGCACATGACCGCTCATTGGCTCCTGGTACATGGATAAAACATTGACTGGGATGGCTATGGTTTACTTCATAGAGTAGGTTATTGTCATCACTGCCTTAAGATTTCTGGAGCCGACTTGCAAGGGGGAGACTGAGTATAGAACATGGTCAATGCTGTGTCTTTGTGGCTACGACAGGTAAAAGAGGTTTTGAAGAACTATATAGAGAAGTTAACAATAGCAACAGAAGTACGTCGAGTTTTAGTGGCTCTCGTCACTTTATTCCGTAATATTAATGAGATGGAGAATCTGACATAAGTGGAGACTGTGTGCTTAAATAAGTCATTATTTGGATGCACCTTTCAGACAGTAAAATACAATTCAAACTTCTTTAATGACTGACAAAAGCATTAAAAGAAAAATATTTTCGAGTGTGGTGAACACGTATGAAACACAACAATAACAGTAATGTTATTAAATGGGGAGAACAGTGTACACCTAAAACAGTTCAAATAAGTCATTAACTGTGGTCAAATGGCAAGAAAACAAGTGGAATGTAACAAAAAACAGGAGGAGTAAAGTACATAGTTATTTCTAAAACATACATAAGTATTGGCTCAGGTGTAAAGCCACAATATGAAGGTATTTCCTTAGAGAAGCTTAATATGAAAGGAAATCATACTTTATTGATCCTCTTAGGGAAATTATTTCCATACATTTGATCCATTGTATTCAGAGTTAATTCATTGTACTCAGTTCAGCTTCAACTTTATCCAGTTCAGTGTTTCAGGGCACGTGAGCTGATCCCAGCTAACCAAGTGCAAAGGCAGAGCGGTTACCAGTCCATCACCGGGCAAATGTGCTATTTAGCGTCATCAAATCGCCTCACGTGCATGTTTTTAGTCTCTGGGAGGAAACCGTAACACCTGGGGAGTCCCTGAACATTCAATCTGGACACAGAAAAGGTCCAAAACCCAGAGAGTTTAGGCACATCGTCGTATAAACCTCCTGCAAGTTTTCTAATGCATGAGTCACATTAGTGAACCTATTATTTACATAATACATTATATAGTTGGACAGAGGGGCTCAAAGGCAAACAGTCTTTTCCATGAATCCCATGTGAGATTTAACAATAATTTAAAGATTATATGCATTATTTTGTGATGAGCGTGATGCTTATCGACAGGTGTAAATGGCATAAAGGGGTGTTTTCCCTACATCTGTTGATTTAAAAACCCTTGACACTCTGAGGTATGTGGGATTTCAGTGAATTCTCTCTGAAGGTTTTAATTTGATTTCTGCTGAAACTGTGTAAACTATATCATGAATTTGTTTATTGTACAGTTTGTGATCATGTGCTTTCTTTCTCCCAAGGTGCACCTCTCGTTTGAAGAAACCCTACTAGCTCTGGCGTCCACACTGTGAGTCCCTGGTCACTGGAGGGGCCCCTCACGACAAGGGCCCAGACTGTAGCTCCAGGACCCCCCCCACCCCACCCCCCCCGTCCGTGTGTCTGTCTGTCTGTGTGCCTGTGAGACGTCGACAGGGTGAGAAAAGAGCGTGCAAGCTCGTGTTGAGTCCTCTCTGGAGACTCCCGGCTTCGTCCCGTGAAGATGTCCTCCATCCTGCCGTTCACCCCTCCCGTGGTGAAGAGGCTGCTGGGCTGGAAGAAGTCGAGCAGCGGGCCGGGCGGCGCAGGAGGCGGAGAGCAGAACGGGCAGGAGGAGAAGTGGTGGGAGAAGGCCGTGAAGAGCTTAGTGAAGAAGCTGAAGAAGACGGGCCAGCTTGACGAGCTGGAGAAAGCTATCACCACACAGAACTGCAACACCAAGTGTGTCACCATCCCCAGGTACAACCCCCCTCCCACTACCCTGCCCCCGACATCGCTCCAAATACATCCAGTCCTGTGTCAAGATGCAGAACTATTAAATCTAAAAACGAATGTGAAGAAACTTGCTGTTTGTTTACTGACTGTCTGTGTTCCTCACATGAAGAGAAACATTAAAAGCTTGATAGGAAATGTTCCCTTTATCAGCCAGCCAGCCTTGATGATCCAGACTCACGTTCGGTGGGAACACTGTGTGAGCTGATTCACTCGTCACTGACGTGCCGCAAAACCACCACGTCAGATGTTTGTACGTCTATAGATAGCAGGCTGCTCGTTATCGCCTGAGAAATGTTCTGGGCCGTTAGTAGAGATCCAGCGGCTGGCTTGGTGTGAATGAAATCGTAGAAGGTGTCCACACCACATGAAAAAACAAATATTGCCCGTCTGAGGAAACTGCTGCCGCTTTTACACTTGGCATTAAAAATGTTCTTCAGTCAGATTTTATACTGAAGTTATGTGTTTCCAATGTTCACATTTAAGATCTGATTTGTTAAACTATTAACAAAAAGTAAAGAAATCTGTGTTTAGGAGATGATTTCTTTGGAAAAACTAATTATTTCTATTCCAGTGGTTTTACAGTTTGAAGGAACATGGAATTTTTCCGATATAGAAAAAAACGGCCACATTTTTTTTTTTTTTATCACATCAGCGTCTGCCTCTGACTTGTGACATGTGACCCCCAGGTCCTAAATGTTAATCAATGAAATTGATCACTTAATCAGGCATGAATGCAGAATGCATGGAAACATATTTCACTGCACTCCAGTCGATCTTTTGTGATTTGCTTTCAGCACACGTTGATGTTGTGAGGCCCTGGTGGAGTTGCGTCTGTATTTTCACCTTGTCAAACAAAAGCAGAACATAGTCATGTCGCTCTAAATGTATTTCAATGCCAAGTGTTAACGGGTTCTCTGATAGCTGTCTGTGAACTCATCCACCTTTCTTTTCACTTTGATATCGTTGTTGATTTCACCTGAAACGTCTCATTTTCTGCTGTGAAACTGATTGAAAACTGAGCGATTTCCAGCTCCTGGAGATGTTCTAGTCACTGGACTAATGATTCCCCAGCTGAAATTTAAATGTTAACTGACATTCCACTAAAATATAAACTGCTTTGTTGATGTATTTGTAGCATTTTAACATGTAGAAAATGCTATAGTCCTGTTATACAGAAACATTTTCTCGTTTATGTTCCTGCCACATTGTTTTGTGTTTCTCCATTTTCTTGTGAATGTTTTGAGAACGTCTCAAAAGAGGTTTTTTTTTTCTGCGTTCCAAGGTTGCCTGCTCAGTTTCTCTTTTTTCTTCTTCTCCCTTCTTTGTGCCATTGTGTGTCTTCAGTGTTTGTTTGACATAAACGACAGTCGTGGAAAGAAACATGGAGTTATTTTCAGACTTTGATATTGATGTTCAAGAAAGCTCTTTGTGTGCGGAATCCATAATGGTGGGGTGGGGGTGGGGGTGGGGGTGTTGGTGGGGGTAAAGGCTTCTCTTATTTGAAGTTCCCGTCCTTCATTCCCACAGTCGAATGTGAATTTGTTGTCTTTATTTTACCATTAGACTCTAATAACAGAGGCCTTTTAATGTTTATGTTCTCATACTGATAATTCTGATTGTCCCATGTTTATCATTGTTTTTTCCTTTTTCTCTGCACAGCAATTGCTCTGAAATATGGGGACTGAGTACATCAAATACGATAGAGCAGTGGGATACATCAGGCCTATACAGCTACCCTGACCAAACCAGGTGACTGTCCTTACCTATTGCTTGGTGTGTGAGAGTTGTTGAACACAGTGTTAAAGGTGAGATATTAACATCCTTGTTTCTGCTCTATCCGACCCCTCTCCCACCCTCTACCTACCCTCACCATGTGGTCCGCCACTGGTTCAGATCCCTGGACGGCCGCCTGCAGGTGTCCCACAAGAAGGGGCTTCCTCATGTTATCTACTGCCGCCTGTGGCGATGGCCGGACCTCCACAGCCACCACGAGCTGCGTGCCATCGAGGCCTGCGAGTATGCCTTCCACCTCAAGAAGGACGAGGTCTGCATCAACCCCTACCACTACCAGAGGGTGGAGACCCCAGGTGAGACCAAGCCACAAGGCTACTGAGTCACATGTCGCACTCCAGGAGCTGCCCAGTATATCGCACATTTATCGTTATCAACAAATTAATTCAGTTTTCAGGCGTTTTGCATTCTGATGCTGCCAAAAAGCGAGATAATTTTATATTTGCAAGGAAAAATACACCTCTTCAATTTCTCAGACAGTCTGTGAATACAAGTGAATACTACCAGGTTTTAATAGAAGATGCAACTTGTTTTGGTTTTTTTTTGTAAAGTTTGAGGTTTTGTAAACCTGTGTATATATAGAAATACTTTGTCTTTGTTAGCGGACAGTATGTCGCTTAAGAGCTTTAGAGACCTTAAGTTTTACAAAGAAATAATACAAATTTGAATAAGATACTTTCAATGCCTTCATGTCGAATTTGGTCAAATTGAAAGCAAATTAAAAACTAGCAAAGAGAAAAGGTTTTTTTGGTGGTATGTGCATTAACCATGAAAAAAAAAAAATCCCCTCACTTGAGATTTTTGTCAATTTTGGCCATGTTTTGCAAAGAAAACCACAAAAATCCTGTAGTCTTTGAGAAAGTTGCCTGAACAGTCATGGTTTATTGCTCACAAGATCCTGGATCCTAATTAATTCACAAAAATGGTCCAATTTTAAAAAAAATTAATAAATAAATAAAAAAATGTCTTCCTTTCACGCCTTCACTCAATACAAAAATTGAGGAACAACGGCTCAAAATAACAGTGAATATATTGATTAAGGAAAACAATCATGGCCCACTCACTGTTGGTGTAAATTATGAGCAACAGAACAGTTTTTTTTTTTACTAATAATCTCAAGGGAACATAAAACTCAATTTTATTTAAAGGGGTCATATCATAGGAATTCACTTTCTAATGGTTTTCTGACAGTACTCATTGTCCTCATACCTGGACTGACGCCCCAGAAGTGAAGACAGTCTGTCCTCTCTCTCCCTGGCTTGTTTCAGGTTTTAAAAAGTGTGTTGCTCCAACCAGCCAATCAGAAATCAAACCCTGTATAGTGTCATCGGGGGTTTAGCCAATCCCAATTAAGGTACATCCGCCCTTTGACTCCTCCCACAATTAGGCAGCTCTGCTCTGGCACATGGCACCATGAGAGGAAGTACTTCCTCCTATTCCCAATATGGGCATGTGTGGGCGGAGCCAGTCCAGCTCTCACAGACACAGCAGATTCTGAATGCAGCTCCTATGATCCAATATTCAAATGAGGAAAATCAAGGAGAAGCTGGATTTGGAATAGTAAACTTTGAATACAACGTTTTTGGACCAACGAGTCCATGTGAAAGTGTTGAAAAGCTGGAGAATATGACCCCTTTAAATATGTTTGGAGCAGTAGTGCAACTTACCTGAAAGCGAGTTTAACTGGATGTTGTTGCCTCGACTCTGCAGTGCTGCCTCCTGTTCTTGTGCCAAGACACTCAGAAATCCTGCCAGAGCTGCCCCCTCTGGACGACTACACTCATTCCATACCGGAGAACACAAACTTCCCTGCGGGAATCGAACCTCCTAACAACTATATACCAGGTCAGTTTGACTCTGCAGGGCACTCTTAGTGTCTGACTGTAGTTGTACTGGATAGATCTATGTTTAAGAGGTTCTTCCATCTTCTTATTTCAGTTGTGTTTTGGGGGAATAAGCCACTTCTTTGTATGTTAAACTGAAAACAGACAAACATGGCAGCCTGATTGTTTATGTTTCTGCTTCATGTGTACAGAAACGCCTCCACCAGGTTACATCAGTGAGGATGGGGAGGCCAGCGATCAACAGATGAATCAAAGTATGGACACAGGTACCCTAGACTAGCCCCTCCTCTTCTTTTCCTCTGTGCCCCTCGGCTCCTCAGAAGACATTTGTTGGTTTTCATCAAGAAAAAAGTTGCTGATATTTTGGACCTGGTGCTCAGAGATCATTTCACAGTTCCCGTCTCTGAGGCTGATATTGATGTGAGTGTTGTTGTCTTAAATTGGTGCACATCCGTGATGATCTTTCTGTTTTTTTCTGCCAGGTTCTCCAGCAGAGCTCTCCCCCAGCACTCTGTCTCCTGTCAATCACAGCATGGGTAAGACGCAGTGTGTTCATGTTGATGGTCACACAAACTCTAACAATGTAACGCCTAAATGGGTTTTCTTTACCTGAATAGTCATGAACCGTCTCATAGCCAGAGTTTGGCTAAAGTACATACGAAGCAATTTAGAGTTAAGTAGTCGTTTATTATTAGGGGCGTGTGGGAATGTGCTAATGGAGCATATCTGGGCTACTTGTAGTTTATTCATCATATGTTAGGAACAAAATGTCAATAAAAGTACAAAATGACTAATATTTAAGGTTCAATATGAATCTAAACAGCAGGTAACATACGTATCATCACATAAATCATTTTCAAAGATTATTTAAAAAAAAACACTTTCACTACAACAGCCATATTTGTGATGCAGATTTATTCCTCAATTTGGTCCAGCATTATCTTAGATTTGATAGTTGTACGTAGCAAGTTCTTGTTTTGTTTGTTTTTACTATGTTTTTATGCTCTGATATATTATCGTATGTTTTTGTTGTATTTTAGTTTTCTTGCCGTGTTTCTCCTGCTTTGATCTTTGCTATAAAAAAACCTCCTTTTTGAATGACGGTTACTCAGACTTGTGTTGACGACGTTGAGGAGGAGCCGATCAGACGCAGTTGTGAGTACGTGTAGAAACAAACCTCCTCTCTCCCACCGTCTCCTGCAGACCTGCAGCCGGTGACCTACTCGGAGCCGGCCTTCTGGTGCTCGATAGCGTACTACGAGCTGAACCAGCGGGTGGGGGAGACGTTTCACGCCTCTCAGCCGTCGCTGACGGTGGACGGGTTCACAGACCCGTCAAACTCTGAGCGCTTCTGCCTGGGCCTGCTGTCGAATGTTAACAGGAACGCCACTGTGGAGATGACCCGGCGGCACATAGGTGTGTCACAGATCCAATTTTTTTGTGTCATATTTTATCTGTGGATGAAAAAGACAAGTAGAGAGTAATTCAAGGATGCTATTATTATATTACAATCTGCTATATTGCAGCACCGTAGGGAATCACAGGTTGCAGGTTTTATACAGAGTAGTTCTGGGCAATGTTGACAGTTTTTTGTGATAAATATCATTCAATAATAATTTAAAAAGTCGTTTATTATTCACTTGTGTTGCAGAGTCACTGCTTGTATTCAAACATTGACAAATACCCATGTGCTTTTAAACAGCAGTCTTCTTTTCACACTGCATCAGTTTGAGTACTTTCAGTAACAAGAGTACTTTCAGTAACGAGTATTTTCAGTAACCGATGCCCGCAGATTTAATCAGCCTTCAGTTTGCAGGTTTTTACTTTTCTTTAGTATTTGTTAGCTTGTGGCGCTCCTCCAGGTAGTGTTTGTGTGGGAGGGTCTGCTGGCATCAACCATGACGAGTTTCTGGGTGAAATTTGTCATGTCGTTGCTCAGACGTGATTGTAGCTGGATTATTGTCGTGTTGCTGTGACTGGTTAGAGCCGGCGTCGCTGTGTGTCTGATGATTGATTCACTGTCAGCTGAAGTTTTAGACAAAGTGAAATGTTGGTGCATGTTATTGTTGTTTTTCGTCTGTCTTGGTCAGTCAGACATTCCTAACTGGAGCTGCTCCTGTCAGCAAAATTTCACCGACTGATTTCATATTTGCGCTTGTTGCTGCCGTCTGTTCACAGGAAGAGGAGTTCGGCTCTACTACATCGGAGGGGAGGTGTTTGCAGAGTGCCTGAGTGATAGCGCCATCTTTGTTCAAAGTCCAAACTGCAACCAGCGGTATGGCTGGCATCCAGCGACCGTGTGTAAAATTCCTCCAGGTACGACTCTGAAGATGTAGCAGTCAGAAAAATGTTGCAGACACAAAAGAATCTAACCAGCAGCTTCTGGGCATGAAGATGTGGACTTCTCTGTTTTGTGTGTGTGTGTGAGTGAAGATGCCGCCATTCTACATCGCCGGGAATGTATTTAGGATATGACATACTCTGATTTATCGAGTGTCTCCTGAGTGTTTGGAGGCTGCTGCCTGGTAGTAAAAGCAGTAATCCCACCACACTCAGAAGCTCTTGAACATGTCACAGCTTCCATAGCAACCTCTCAAATCACCTCCACTGCACTCCTCCACAGCGTGCTTTGAATGCTAATCTACAGGTAAAGGTCTGATTGCAAAGTGATTCCAAGACTTTTTATTCAAAAACAACTTAAACGTATGCAGCTGCTGATTGCTTGAACCAAAACAAAAACACAATAATAGGCTGCACGGTGATGGACGTCATGTACTGTTATTAAAAACTTGGTTTCTTCTTTTTCAATTACAGGCTGTAATCTAAAAATCTTCAACAACCAGGAGTTTGCAGCCCTGCTGGCTCAGTCCGTCAACCAGGGCTTCGAGGCCGTGTACCAGCTCACCCGGATGTGCACGATCCGCATGAGCTTTGTGAAAGGCTGGGGGGCCGAGTACAGGTGAGGACACCAAAACTAATAGTGACGACCGTTTTAACCAAATTCCTACAAAATCAGGTTTTTATAAGAGCTTAAGACACAGATGTGAACGTCTAGTTCAGGGTCAGTGGGGAGAAAGTAATCTCCAAATAAAGAATCAACATCTCCTACATTACATTGGGAAATGTTGTTTTATGACATTTTAAATGAATAAACTTCCATTTAATTTCTTATTTAGTATTTGTTGATATACTTAAATAACTCTTAAAATATTTGGAAAGAAAAATGAATATTTTCTGGACTATAAGTCGCATCTGTCAAACAAAAGGGGAAAAACTGTGGGTATAACAAGCATTTATTTTTCCACACACTGAACTCTTTCTGTTCCAGTTCTCTGCTTCACATCTTATTGTCCAGTTAGTTTTTTTTCTATTTGGTGACATTTTTCTTGCTCCATCAGTCAAACTGTACTAATGAGGGTTTCTGGTGGCACAGCTCTCTGCTGTCATACAGTGACATCTAGTGGCCCAATGGTGTTTACCAGTATATTTTGATATTCAAGTCACTTTTTTTATATAAGTGACATGGAAAAAACTATGGTGTGAAATAAAGTTCTAGGAAATACGATACATGTTATTATCAGCCTGATTATTGGTTGTGATTTGATCTAAAGTAATTATTTCTGTATGTTTGATACTGTTGTACTCGTGACTCGAGTCATGTTTGTTTGTTTTTTGTTTTCTGGTCATGAGGGCAGGTTATTTTGAGATATTATGTTCATGTTTTTAGGCTATTCTTAATAACTGTGTGTGTGTGTGTGTGTGTGTGTGTGTGTGTGTGTGTGTGTGTGTGTGTGTGTGTGTGTGTGTGTGTGTGTGTGTGTGTGTGTGTGTGTGTGTGTGTGTGTGTGTGTGTGTGTGTGTGTGTGTGTGTGTGTGTGTGTGTGTGTGTGTGTGTGTGTGTGTGTGTGTGTGTGTGTGTGTGTGTGTGTGTGTGTGTGTGTGTGTGTGTGTGTGTGTGTGTGTGTGTGTGTGTGTGTGTGTGTGTGTGTGTGTGTGTGTGTGTGTGTGTGTGTGTGTGTGTGTGTGTGTGTGTGTGTGTGTGTCTCTCTCTCCAGGCGGCAGACGGTCACGAGCACTCCTTGCTGGATCGAGCTGCACTTGAATGGCCCGCTGCAGTGGCTGGACAAGGTCCTGACCCAGATGGGTTCCCCGTCTGCACGCTGCTCCAGTATGTCCTGAACGGCTCCGGAAACTCAAAACAAACATAAAATACATTTTAAAAGAGCCCATTACAAACATCATACCAATCTCAAGTTGTGAGTCCGTTCATGAAATTAAAGAAGAAGAAAACAAACTACTCAAATTTTCTGTAACAAACTTCATAGTATTTGTAGCTCAGTTCCACATCCCTGTTTTACACACACACACACACACACACACACACACACACACACACACACACACACACACACACACACACACACACACACACACACACTCTCACACACACACACCTCTCAGTAAAAACGACACAAAGAAAATTGGCACTTTGTTACCCATCCTTGTCATGCACCTTGTTAAATTGCTTCTCCCCAAATCCTTAATATTAGATCTATTTGTGGTACAAATAAAAATGTATATTGGTTTTTAGTCCAGGAAGTAGGGGAAATACCAAAAATATCTGTGAATAGTTTCTCAGTATTGAAGATTGCTTGTAAGAGTAACACGAGCTTGAATGCTAAAGTGGTTCCCCACCCCCACCCCCACCCCACCCCCCGAACCATTGTTCTTTCGGAGTTTACTTTTCTCTGGGAAACTTTTAGTCCGGGCGGCGGCGTGTTGAAGACAGTGATGGCCTTGGTGGCTGTTCTTCTCTGAAAGAGGCGCCACCACATGTTTATAAAAATTGAATCGACTTTGCCTGAACGCCCCCCCCCCCCCTTTTTTTAATTTTATTTCTTCTCTTGATGTGTGTCGTTGTAAGACATGCGTCTTAAAGGACGAATAGGAATGTTAGTGGGAGAAAAAAAAAAAAAGAATCTCAAAACAACATCAGCTGCAGAGTCCAGTCCGGTTCTAGTTGTATTTTTCCTTCTGTTTGGCTGCCGTGTGGCGCTCTGTGTGGTTGACGGTTCGATCCCCACTGGGCCGGGACCAGAGAGAATCAGAAAGCTCTGGGGTCCCGTGGCCCTCCTCGGTGAACCCCCAGCGTCTCACCGGAGGATCTGAAGGTCTCATCCTAGTTTTAGCCTGTATCCCCATTGTTTTGCTACTTTTTTGTATTCTCATGTATTTTTATATATAAATCTACTTAAGGACTTTCTGTCGTTCACTTTTTATTAAAGTAATATTTTCAAGACCACGGTTGTTTCTAAAGTGAAGGGCGCCAATCATTCCTTCGTTTTCACTCGGTTAATTTTCCAGTATCGACACACAGAAAAAGAAATGTCACTGCCCCGCACAAGTTGTGTTTTCCAAAGAAACGTGGTGCTTCTGAAGTACACAAACCAACAGATTTGTTTTAAGACTCTACTCCTCCTGTTTAACAATTTTAATGATTCCAGAGCCTTGTGAAACTTTGTAATGGCCACCCGTTCATTCATTCATTCATTCATCCAGTCATTCATTTCTTCACCCGTTCACTCTTTTATCTTTAAAAGACACACGTGACCTCTTGTAGCCTTTTGGTGCTCAGTCAAGCGGGTTTTAAGGTCAACTTGGTGGATAAATTGGGGTTGTCAATGTTACAGAAAGGGGAGGAGAGCAGCAGGAGAGCGGATGTGCCTCCACACGGGGACGTTCTGTGTTAATGTGTGTTATCGTATTTGTTCCGTCTATAAAATACAGTATGTACAACAAGACTTAAAACTTAAACTCATTACGTGACTGTTGTGGGTTTAACATGTCCCCACTCTCTCTCTCTCTCTCTCTCTCTCTCTCTCCTCTCTCTCCTCTCTCTCTCTCTCTCTCTACTTCCTTTCTTTATGATGTAAACGTGTTTACCATGCGGCACTAGTGATTGTACTTTCAGTGCACCTAGTGAAGTTTGGATTTGGGGAGCTGAACCATGTGTTAGGGTCCAGTGTTACATTGTTTTTATCTTTGGCCTACAACATATGAATGTGAAGAAAATAAATAAAAAAACAAACAAAATACATTACAAAAACTGACGTGGACCAGACATGCATATACATAACAGTAGTACAGTATGTGTGTATTTAACAGTAATCTTTTTGCAAAACAGTCAGTACAGTAGATGTCGCAGTTGTTTTACCAGTAGAGGGCGGTATTGATAGAGCAGTTCCTTTTTATTTTATTTTTTTGTTTGTTTTTGTTTTGTTTTTCTGTTTGTTTTTCTGACCATAAGCTTCTCAGGCGTGTGGCATATTATGCAGACTTCATAAAACACTAATAAAGATTTTTATTCTCATGATTTTCTGCTTCTTGTGCTTATTTAGTGCAAAAGTTCCAACCAAAGGTTCGAGTCCAAAATCAAGTGGAACCCCAAAGTTTGAACTATAATTCGAATGCAAAATTCATATTTCAATGTAAAACATATCTGACAATCCCTCTTCTATGAGCTACTTGTACTTCTAAATGTCAGAAAATGTTTTCTTAAAAGGCTTTTCTGTGTGTTGGATGGAAGAACCAGAAAATAACAATCAAAAATAGTTCAATCTTTTGAGGTGTGAGTAACTAGATAATTGTTAGCTCTGTGTTTTCAAGTAAAATCCTCGGGTGGTTCAAAGTCTCTCCAGTTCTACTCATTTCCTGGATGTACACTCCTGTACTTGCATGTAGAATTACTCCAATAAAAACGAACAACTTGAAATAATTTAAAAACAGGTTTTGTAGCTCCTGATAAACTAAGATGATTTTCATAATCTCAAACTTAACTGCAGATGCAGCCAGTATTTGTAGACTGATTCCATTACAGCCTCGTTTCACAGATAAAGGTTTGCTCAGTGGTCAGTGTTTCAGATACAATCCGAAAATATATCAGTTTTAAGGTACAATTGTGAGCTGACTGGTTCCACTATTTAAGCAGCGTGTGTTTCCTCGTACATTAATCCATTTGTCACTCCCTTCAGAGTTTATCATCAGAGAGTTTCTGTTTTCAAAAGCCTGATGCTTAATAACATTTCTCCTGCACGATGTGCCTTTACTTTATCAACTCAGGAACAAACATTATTCACATTTATAAAGCTGAACTCAAAGTTTAAAACTGTTTACAGTTTGGGGATGTAGAGGAGTAATTGTCGGGGCTCTACTGCAAGCTTAGGGTCGAGATCTCCAAGTGCTTCTGTATTTTCGAAGTTTGTTTTTTTCTCCTCAAATTTCTGAGTTTTTTTTCTAATCGAACGATACCGCCGTCGTGAAGTTTGTCCTTCCTCGGCAGCCGTAGGCGACGTCATACATAAACAGTGTTAGCCACAGTTAGCTGTTAGCAGGAAGCCGACATGGCCTTTACTTTGTACTCTCTGATTCAGGCTGCGATCCTCTGCGTCAATGCCGTCGCTGTGTTACATGAAGAGAGGTTTCTCAGTAAAAGTGAGTTGATTTAATTAAACATACTTTAATTGTTTGACAATATTCGTGAAGGTGTTAGCCGTGAGCTGAGCGGATGTTCAGTAAGTGTTTAACGTCACGAGAGTGGTTGGAGAGTTTTCATTGTGAATTACAAGGACTTTAGGAGTTCTGTGGACATTTATGAACAAACTGTGACGGTGTTGGAAACAAACACACAGAAACAGAGACACTCACAGTCTGTCTGTCTGTTCAGTCGGGTGGGGAGTGGACCAGAGTGTCGGGGGATTTGGAGACGAACCAGGGGTCAAAGTGCAGCTGATGAACCTGGTCCGGTCAGTGAGGACCGTCATGAGAGGTACACACACACACACACACACACACACACACACACACACACACACACACACACACACACACACACACACACACACCCCATCTTCTCCTTCACTACATCCATGAATCTTCTGTCTTCCTCTTTTCCTCCTGATCCAGCGTCCTTTAGTTTGATCCATCCATAATCTCTCCTCAGCACATGTTCAACCTAGAACCTCTCCAGTTTGATCTCTGACCTGCTCGACTTGTGCCTCTGTCTCCAGTCAATCGATCAAATCAATAGCAACTCTCAATAGTGCAAAACCTCCATTTTTCCCCTTTAGCTGAATCAGATCATGTTTCATTAAGTCATTTCATACGTACGTTTATCAAATAACATCTTATGTTACACACGTTGTAACATAAGATGTTATTTTGAATATAACACACCTTGGTGATATCATCTCTTTCACCTCTTATGCCTGTAGCTTCTCTTCTTCAGAAATGGCTGACATAAAAAAGCCTTTACTGACTGATTGTTCTGTCTCGCCGTGTCCCGCAGTGCCGCTGATCGCTGTGAATTCAGTCTGCATTGTGCTGCTGCTTCTGTTTGGATGAAAAGCAGCGAGAGATTCAAGCAGTTCGCTGTCAGGAGAACGTCTCCATCATCTCAGGAAGACCTCTGAAGACACTGGATGGCTTGAGCACAGAGCGTATACTCCACATCAACACGGGGCTTTATTGCTGAGTCGGGTGTTTTAGTGACAGGTTTATTACACGTAACAAACTTTTGAATAAGCAAATGAATTGTTGAATAATTTTCAGTTTTCAAAAATTTACACAGCAAATGTTGGTCAGAACTTTACAGTCAATGAATGTGAAATGTTTGAGTCATGCCTCAAAATATGTAAATGTCATTAAATATGTGTGTAAATACTGGAGAATAAAAACTTTTTAAGGACTTCAGCTGGTTTGTGGATAAATTTGGTTCATTTCACATAAAGACCAAGGAGTTAAAGCAGAGTGGTTCAGAAATACCATTTAGCCCCAAATGCATGTTTCTGTGCTGTTGGAGGACACACACACACACACACACAGTTATTAAGAATAGCCTAAAAACATGAACATAATATCTCAAAATAACCTGCCCTCATGACCAGAAAACAAAAAACAAACAAACATGACTCGAGTCACGAGTACAACAGTATCAAACATACAGAAAGGTAGAACATGCAGACCTGGACGTCACCTGTTCTCCCTGGGCAGATGGAATCACTATTACAAGCACTCACACTCTTGTCACACTGCGCTCCTTTCCAACCATAAAACTATATATAGAAGCACTTTTCCACCACGTAAGTAGCCCCCAAAGCGCTTTACACTGTTCATCACACTCGCACACCAATGGAGGCAGCTACCATGCAAAGCACTCAGTCCACCCACTGGCAGCAGTGTGGCGTTCAGTGTCTTGCTCAAGGACACTTTGGCAAATGGAGATGGCTTGAACCAGCAACCTTCCGATGAGACAACCACTCTTCCAAATCGAGCCAGAGCCGCCCTAAAGCAGAATATATAACTGGATGACATTGCAGGGCCTGTTTTCAGATTAAATTAATCTTTAATTGGTTGTAATGTTTATCGTATTTCAAAGCTTGTAGGGATTTAATAAAAAAAACACCTGAATGCTTCGAGTTTCACTGGATGACGACATTAGATTACCTCCTACGTACAAGAAGTGGAATGGGTCTGTGGAAACTTTTTTTTACTCTGAAAATTTTTAATTAATTGCAATCACAAGATGAAATAATGAGAAACTCTTGATAAATAAGTAACTTTTTGAGGTAGTTCCCCACCTAATATCTATCTATGCAATTATAAGCTTACGTTTTAAGTAACATCTAAAGTGCTTTTTGATTCGGAAATTTCAAAAACAAAGTGAAATAAACAGGCCAATAGAAACTCAAACGTTGTGAATAGTCGAAACTGTGTGTATTGTCCCTCCGCGCTCGCCGTACTCACAGATATCCTGTAAGATCAAACCTCAAAGTTTGACTCTCGTGATTAAATGATTTCCTCGATCATGGGGAACGTGCACAGTTGCGTTGTCGCGTCGCTCTCTTTATTTTCCGTGTATTTAGTTTACGTTCACGTTTACCGCGCGCACACGGTGTTAAAATCGAGCGTCCTCCACAGCGACCGAATGCCGAGTTCTGTGTATCTCTGCGTCAAATACTTCCTCAGAGCGTGCACGCGCACGCCGGGATGTTTGTACGCAGCCGCAGAGACGCGTCACGTGGTTTACACGTTACTCAACTGCAGGTGAGGAAGTAAAGAAGTAACGTACTACTACAAGTCACAAAGTAATTTACAAAGTAGCATCCTGCTGCAGATAATGAAGTAATGTACGAAGTAACATACTGCTACAGGTAACGAAGTAAAGTACACAGTAATGTGTGAAGTAACATACTGCTACAGGTAACGAAGTAAAGTACACAGTAATGTGTGAAGTAACATCCTGCTGCAGATAGCAATGTAACATACACATTAATGTGTGAAGTAACATCCTGCTGCAGATAGCAATGTAACATACACATTAATGTACTGTGACATGTAACAAAGTAATGTATGAATTAATGTAAGAACTCACGTCCTGTTGCAGGTAACAATCTAACACACTGCTACAGGTTAAAAAAAGTAACGTACAAAGTAACTTCCTGCTGCAAGTAACAAAGTAGTGCATGAAGTAATATACAGAGTAATATACAAAGTAACGTCCTTCCGCAAGTAACAAAGTAACATACAAAGTAACATACAAAGTAACATACAAAGTAACGTATGACGTAACATACAAAGTAACATCCAGCTGCAAGTAACAAAGTAATGCATGAAGTAATATACAGAGTAATATACAAAGTAACGTCCTGCCGCAAGTAACAAAGTAACATACAAAGTAACGTACAAAGTAACGTATGAAGTAACATACAAAGTAACATCCAGCTGCAAGTAACAAAGTAATGCATGAAGTAATATACAGAGTAATGTACAAAGTAACATCCTGCCGCAAGTAACAAAGTAACATACAAAGTAACATACAAAGTAACGTATGAAGTAACATACAAAGTAATGCACAAAGTAGCATATGAAGTAACATACAAAGTAACCTACAAAGTAATGTACAAAGTAACGTATGAAGTAACATACAAAGTAATGTATGAAGTAACATACAAAGTAACATACAAAGTAACGTATGAAGTAACATACAAAGTAATGTACAAAGTAGCACATGAAGTAACATACAAAGTAATGTATGAAGTAACATACAAAGTAGCATCCAGCTGCAAGTAACAAAGTAATGCATGAAGTAATATACAGAGTAATGTACAAAGTAACATCCTGCCGCAAGTAACAAAGTAACATACAAAGTAACATACAAAGTAACATACAAAGTAACATACAAAGTAACATACAAAGTAACGTACAAAGTAACGTATGAAGTAACATACAAAGTAACATCCAGCTGCAAGTAACAAAGTAATGCATGAAGTAATATACAGAGTAATGTACAAAGTAACATCCTGCCGCAAGTAACAAAGTAACATACAAAGTAACATACAAAGTAACGTATGAAGTAACATACAAAGTAATGCACAAAGTAGCATATGAAGTAACATACAAAGTAACCTACAAAGTAATGTACAAAGTAACGTATGAAGTAACATACAAAGTAATGTATGAAGTAACATACAAAGTAACATACAAAGTAACGTATGAAGTAACATACAAAGTAATGTACAAAGTAGCACATGAAGTAACATACAAAGTAATGTATGAAGTAACATACAAAGTAGCATCCAGCTGCAAGTAACAAAGTAATGCATGAAGTAATATACAGAGTAATGTACAAAGTAACATCCTGCCGCAAGTAACAAAGTAACATACAAAGTAACATACAAAGTAACATACAAAGTAACGTACAAAGTAACATACAAAGTAACCTACAAAGTAATGTACAAAGTAATGTATGAAGTAACATACAAAGTAACATCCAGCTGCAAGTAACAAAGTAACATACAAAGTAACATACAAATTAACGTATGAAGTAACATACAAAGTAATGTACAAAGTAATGTATGAAGTAACATACAGAGTAACGTACAAAGTAACATCCTGCAAAATAATTTTATTTAGAAAGTAATTTAGTCTTTGAGTCAAAGCTCTGATAAGTGTGTGTGTGTGTGTGTGTGTGTGTGTGTGTGTGTGTGTGTGTGTGTGTGTGTGTGTGTGTGTGTGTGTGTGTGTGTGTGTGTGTGTGTGTGTGCCAGGCTGCAGCCTCCCGTGCTGCGGAGCTTCTGCAGCGCTGCAGGTTACGGCTGGGATTACCCGGACTCGGAGCACAGAGACGTCCCCCTGAGCTTCCCAGAGTTTCTCTGCAGCAGACTGATGCTGGTCCTGCTCACTGCTGCAAACTTCAGACTCAGCCCAGCAGGTGAAACACTAATCCTTTATCTTCTCTCACTAATGAGGCGGCATAGGCACACGGTGCTTTTTATATTCTCACTGTAGTTGTACTTGATTACAAGTGTTCAGAATACAAAAGTCACTTCAAAAAGATATGAGGGCGCCAGCCGAAGAGACGCAAAATGACCAAATTGTGACACAAAGCAGATAAAACCAAATGAAATGAGCTCAAAAGATTTAAAAATGAAAAAGTGTCCAAATATAATACAGAAAGACATGGAAAAGCTAAAACAACACAAAAGTGACAACAAAATGAATCAAACAAAAGAAATGATAACGGCACACACAGACCTGAAAGATGTGACACAAACCAAGTAAAAGCTGTTTAAGGGTGAAAAGTCACATAAATGAGCCAAAAAGCAACCTTGATGTGAACAAAATGAGAAGGAAATTTAAAGGGAAACATACATTAATATATCAATGCAGAATATCATATAAAATGTTTAGACGCAGAGCAAACAAACACAAGGTCCCGAAACAAAATGGAACAAATGAGAAGAAAAACGTGTCAAAAGAATTATAAAGGGACACAAAATGAACTAAATGTGACAAACAGATTTAGAATAATGCTGTGTCAAACAAACAGACAGTCGAAGAAAACAAACCGAAGGTATTAAAAATAACAACAATGGTGACAATGAATGCAGAATAAGTCAAACAGGGACAGAACGGACAGAATAGCCACATTGCTGTGGATGCTGTAGAGAGACGCAGAGAGACAAAAGGACACTTAAAGCCTTTGAAATTTAATGCAAATCATCTACATTTTTTAAAATTACACAAAAGTGGATGAAGAAAACCCTAAATGAAGCACAAAATGAGCATAAATGCTACAACAACATCCCCAAAAATGTGATTCAGTGTGACCAAAATCTAATGCCAAACAACGGCCCAAAGAAATGATGAGAAAACACACAACAATTGCAAAAATGAGCCAGAAAGCAAAGACCTGCAAAATAAAACATAAGGGGGAAAAAATAAAAAAATGATGGCAAACAACCTCAAAAAGATGCAAAAATGAGCACAAACGCCGTTCAGGACAGATTAACCTCCATCTCATGATAAATGCTGACTCATGGAACCTCATGTTCTTTATTCATATTTTATTCTGTGGGGCTGAAATGTTTTGGTTTTTTTCCAGGCCTCATCCGTGTTCGTCAGACTGTAAAATCCCTGCAGCCCGTGGACGAGCTGAAGAAGGGTCGGTTCACGCTGCAGGTGGAAGTGGTGGCGTACCGGCGGGTGGATGAGGGGGTGGAGGTGGACGTCCGTCTGTCGGCCGCTTCACGCCTCGGCTGCCCGGTGTGGGAGAGCGTCCTCACGCTGCTGTCCAGAGACAAACCCCACACATCACTCCGGAGCCGGCAGGACCCCGGTGAGTCCAGGGTCCATTCTCATTTCCACGGCCTCATTTTCAAATCTCACATCAGAGGATTTTTTTAAAACCCCAGTGTTCCTCTGGTAAACTCTCAAACCACACACACTTTATCTCACTCAGCCTTTTTCATTTGTGACAATTCTCAGATAAGAAAAGTATTTTCATGTCTGAAGCCTTTTAGTTTATAGTAGAAAAAACTGAAAACAATGAAATGTTCAATAATATTCAGATTTATTTTCTTTACATCGTCTGTAACCGTTAAAATAGTCATAATCGTATCTAAAAAGTAGAACATTTCTGCCAATTACTGCAGAGTAGTATCTGCTCCATACTGCCACGACTGAGTAACTTCAAATAGTAACAGAGAGAGAGAGAGAGAGAGAGACAGAGAGAGAGAGAGAGAGAGAGAGAGAGAGAGGATATGTATGTGTAGTCATAACAGTAATAGTGAAAAAAGTATCAATAAGGTGGTAGTATTGGTGAAAAAGTATTAATAAAGTAGCATTAATAATTCAAAATTATCAATAAAGTACCAGTTATAGTGATAAAAGTATCAATAATATCGCAGTAATAGTACAAACATATTATTCAAGTAGCAGTAATAGTAAGAAAGTCTTATTAAAGTGGCAGTAATAGTAGGAAAGTATTATTAAAGGGGTAGTAATAGGAAAGTATTACTAAAGGGGCAGTAATAGTAGAAAAGTCTTATTAAAGGGGTAGTAATAGGAAAGTATTACTAAAGGGGCAGTAATAGTAGAAAAGTATTATTAAAGGGGTAGTAATAGGAAAGTATTACTAAAGGGGCAGTAATAGTAGGAAAGTATTATTAAAGGGGTAGTAATAGGAAAGTATTACTAAAGGGGCAGTAATAGTAGGAAAGTCTTATTAAAGGGGTAGTAATAGTAGGAAAGTATTATTAAAGAGGCAGTAATAGGAAAGTATTACTAAAGGGGCAGTAATAGTAGGAACGTATTAATAAAGTAGCAGTAATAGTAGGAAAGTCTTATTAAAGGGGCAGTAATAGTAGGAAAGTATTAGTAAAGGGGTAGTAATAGGAAAGTATTACTAAAGGGGCAGTAATAGTAGAAAAGTCTTATTAAAGGGGTAGTAATAGTAGCAAAGTATTATTAAAGGGGCAGTAATAGGAAAGTATTACTAAAGGGGCAGTAATAGTAGGAAAGTATTATTAAAGTGGCAGTAATAGTAGGAAAGTATTAATAAAGGGGCAGTAATAGTAGGAAAGTCTTATTAAAGGGGCAGTAATAGGAAAGTATTACTAAAGGGGCAGTAATAGTAGGAAAGTATTAATAAAGTAGCAGTAATAGTAGGAAAGTATTATTAAAGTGGCAGTAATAGTAGGAAAGTCTTATTAAAGGGGCAGTAATAGTAGAAAAGTCTTATTAAAGGGGTAGTAATAGTAGGAAAGTATTATTAAAGAGGCAGTAATAGGAAAGTATTAATAAAGGGGTAGTAATAGTAGGAAAGTATTATTAAAGTGGCAGTAATAGTAGGAAAGTATTAATAAAGGGGCAGTAATAGTAGAAAAGTCTTATTAAAGGGGTAGTAATAGTAGGAAAGTATTATTAAAGAGGCAGTAATAGGAAAGTATTACTAAAGGGGTAGTAATAGTAGGAAAGTATTATTAAAGTGGCAGTAATAGTAGGAAAGTATTAATAAAGGGGCAGTAATAGTAGGAAAGTCTCATTAAAGGTGCAGTAATAGTAGAAAAGTCTTATTAAAGGGGCAGTAATAGGAAAGTATTACTAAAGGGGCAGTAATAGTAGGAAAGTATTAATAAAGTGGCAGTAATAGTAGGAAAGTATTAATAAAGTAGCAGTAATAGTAGGAAAGTATTAGTAAAGTAGCAGTAATAGTAGGAAAGTCTTATTAAAGGGGCAGTAATAGTAGAAAAGTCTTATTAAAGGGGTAGTAATAGTAGGAAAGTATTATTAAAGAGGCAGTAATAGGAAAGTATTACTAAAGGGGTAGTAATAGTAGAAAAGTATTATTAAAGGGGCAGTAATAGTAGAAAAGTCTTATTAAAGGGGTAGTAATAGTAGCAAAGTATTATTAAAGGGGCAGTAATAGGAAAGTATTACTAAAGGGGCAGTAATAGTAGGAAAGTCTTATTAAAGGGGTAGTAATAGTAGGAAAGTATTATTAAAGGGGCAGTAATAGGAAAGTATTACTAAAGGGGCAGTAATAGTAGAAAAGTCTTATTAAAGGGGTAGTAATAGTAGGAACGTATTATTAAAGAGGCAGTAATAGGAAAGTATTACTAAAGGGGTAGTAATAGTAGAAAAGTATTATTAAAGGGGCAGTGATAGTAGGAAAGTCTTATTAAAGTAGCAGTAATAGTAGAAAAATCTTATTAAAGGGGCAGTAATAGGAAAGTATTACTAAAGGGGCAGTAATAGTAGGAAAGTATTAATAAAGTAGCAGTAATAGTAGGAAAGTATTATTAAAGTGGCAGTAATAGTAGGAAAGTTTTAATAAAGTAGCAGTAATAGTAGAAAAGTCTTATTAAAGGGGTAGTAATAGTAGGAAAGTATTATTAAAGAGGCAGTAATAGTAGGAAAGTATTAATAAAGTAGCAGTAATAGTAGAAAAGTATTATTAAAGGGGCAGTAATAGTAGGAAAGTATTAGTAAAGTAGCAGTAATAGTAGAAAAGTCTTATTAAAGGGGCAGTAATAGTAGGAAAGTATTAATAAAGGGGCAGTAATAGTAGAAAAGTCTTATTAAAGGGGTAGTAATAGTAGGAAAGTATTATTAAAGAGGCAGTAATAGGAAAGTATTACTAAAGGGGTAGTAATAGTAGGAAAGTATTATTAAAGTGGCAGTAATAGTAGGAAAGTATTAATAAAGGGGCAGTAATAGTAGGAAAGTCTCATTAAAGGTGCAGTAATAGTAGAAAAGTCTTATTAAAGGGGCAGTAATAGGAAAGTATTACTAAAGGGGCAGTAATAGTAGGAAAGTATTAATAAAGTGGCAGTAATAGTAGGAAAGTATTAATAAAGTAGCAGTAATAGTAGGAAAGTATTAGTAAAGTAGCAGTAATAGTAGGAAAGTCTTATTAAAGGGGCAGTAATAGTAGAAAAGTCTTATTAAAGGGGTAGTAATAGTAGGAAAGTATTATTAAAGAGGCAGTAATAGGAAAGTATTACTAAAGGGGTAGTAATAGTAGAAAAGTATTATTAAAGGGGCAGTAATAGTAGGAAAGTCTTATTAAAGAAGCAGTAATAGTAGAAAAATCTTATTAAAGGGGCAGTAATAGGAAAGTATTACTAAAGGGGCAGTAATAGTAGGAAAGTATTAATAAAGTGGCAGTAATAGTAGGAAAGTATTAATAAAGTAGCAGTAATAGTAGGAAAGTATTAGTAAAGTAGCAGTAATAGTAGGAAAGTCTTATTAAAGGGGCAGTAATAGTAGAAAAGTCTTATTAAAGGGGTAGTAATAGTAGGAAAGTATTATTAAAGAGGCAGTAATAGGAAAGTATTACTAAAGGGGTAGTAATAGTAGAAAAGTATTATTAAAGGGGCAGTAATAGTAGGAAAGTCTTATTAAAGAAGCAGTAATAGTAGGAAAGTCTCATTAAAGGTGCAGTAATAGTAGAAAAGTCTTATTAAAGGGGCAGTAATAGGAAAGTATTACTAAAGGGGCAGTAATAGTAGGAAAGTATTAATAAAGTGGCAGTAATAGTAGGAAAGTATTAATAAAGTAGCAGTAATAGTAGGAAAGTATTAGTAAAGTAGCAGTAATAGTAGGAAAGTCTTATTAAAGGGGCAGTAATAGTAGAAAAGTCTTATTAAAGGGGTAGTAATAGTAGGAAAGTATTATTAAAGAGGCAGTAATAGGAAAGTATTACTAAAGGGGTAGTAATAGTAGAAAAGTATTATTAAAGGGGCAGTAATAGTAGGAAAGTCTTATTAAAGAAGCAGTAATAGTAGAAAAATCTTATTAAAGGGGCAGTAATAGGAAAGTATTACTAAAGGGGCAGTAATAGTAGGAAAGTATTAATAAAGTAGCAGTAATAGTAGGAAAGTATTATTAAAGAGGCAGTAATAGGAAAGTATTAATAAAGGGGTAGTAATAGTAGGAAAGTATTATTAAAGTGGCAGTAATAGTAGGAAAGTATTAATAAAGTAGCAGTGATAGTAGAAAAGTATTATTAAAGGGGCAGTAATAGTAGGAAAGTATTAGTAAAGTAGCAGTAATAGTAGGAAAGTCTTATTAAAGGGGCAGTAATAGTAGGAAAGTATTAGTAAAGTAGCAGTAATAGTAGAAAAGTCTTATTAAAGGGGCAGTAATAGTAGGAAAGTATTATTAAAGGGGCAGTAATAGTAGAAAGTATTAATAAAGGGGCAGTAATAGTAGAAAAGTCTTATTAAAGGGGTAGTAATAGTAGGAAAGTATTATTAAAGAGGCAGTAATAGGAAAGTATTACTAAAGGGGTAGTAATAGTAGGAAAGTATTATTAAAGTGGCAGTAATAGTAGGAAAGTATTAATAAAGGGGCAGTAATAGTAGGAAAGTCTTATTAAAGGGGCAGTAATAGGAAAGTATTACTAAAGGGGCAGTAATAGTAGGAAAGTATTAATAAAGTAGCAGTAATAGTAGGAAAGTATTATTAAAGTGGCAGTAATAGTAGGAAAGTCTTATTAAAGGGGCAGTAATAGTAGAAAAGTCTTATTAAAGGGGTAGTAATAGTAGGAAAGTATTATTAAAGAGGCAGTAATAGGAAAGTATTAATAAAGGGGTAGTAATAGTAGGAAAGTATTATTAAAGTGGCAGTAATAGTAGGAAAGTATTAATAAAGGGGCAGTAATAGTAGAAAAGTCTTATTAAAGGGGCAGTAATAGTAGGAAAGTATTATTAAAGGGGTAGTAATAGGAAAGTATTACTAAAGGGGCAGTAATAGTAGAAAAGTCTTATTAAAGGGGCAGTAATAGTAGGAAAGTATTATTAAAGGGGTAGTAATAGGAAAGTATTACTAAAGGGGCAGTAATAGTAGGAAAGTCTTATTAAAGGGGTAGTAATAGTAGGAAAGTATTATTAAAGAGGCAGTAATAGGAAAGTATTAATAAAGGGGTAGTAATAGTAGGAAAGTATTATTAAAGTGGCAGTAATAGTAGGAAAGTATTAATAAAGTAGCAGTAATAGTAGGAAAGTATTAGTAAAGTAGCAGTAATAGTAGGAAAGTCTTATTAAAGGGGCAGTAATAGTAGAAAAGTCTTATTAAAGGGGTAGTAATAGTAGGAAAGTATTATTAAAGAGGCAGTAATAGGAAAGTATTACTAAAGGGGTAGTAATAGTAGAAAAGTATTATTAAAGGGGCAGTAATAGTAGGAAAGTCTTATTAAAGAAGCAGTAATAGTAGAAAAATCTTATTAAAGGGGCAGTAATAGGAAAGTATTACTAAAGGGGCAGTAATAGTAGGAAAGTATTAATAAAGTAGCAGTAATAGTAGGAAAGTATTATTAAAGAGGCAGTAATAGGAAAGTATTAATAAAGGGGTAGTAATAGTAGGAAAGTATTATTAAAGTGGCAGTAATAGTAGGAAAGTATTAATAAAGTAGCAGTAATAGTAGAAAAGTATTATTAAAGGGGCAGTAATAGTAGGAAAGTATTAGTAAAGTAGCAGTAATAGTAGGAAAGTCTTATTAAAGGGGCAGTAATAGTAGGAAAGTATTAGTAAAGTAGCAGTAATAGTAGAAAAGTCTTATTAAAGGGGCAGTAATAGTAGGAAAGTATTATTAAAGGGGCAGTAATAGTAGAAAGTATTAATAAAGGGGCAGTAATAGTAGAAAAGTCTTATTAAAGGGGTAGTAATAGTAGGAAAGTATTATTAAAGAGGCAGTAATAGGAAAGTATTAATAAAGGGGCAGTAATAGTAGGAAAGTATTATTAAAGGGGCAGTAATAGTAGGAAAGTATTAATAAAGTAGCAGTAATAGTAGGAAAGTATTATTAAAGTGGCAGTAATAGTAGGAAAGTCTTATTAAAGGGGCAGTAATAGTAGAAAAGTCTTATTAAAGGGGTAGTAATAGTAGGAAAGTATTATTAAAGAGGCAGTAATAGGAAAGTATTAATAAAGGGGTAGTAATAGTAGGAAAGTATTACTACCCCTTTATTATTAAAGGGGTAGTAATAGGAAAGTATTACTAAAGGGGCAGTAATAGTAGGAAAGTCTTATTAAAGGGGTAGTAATAGTAGGAAAGTATTATTAAAGGGGCAGTAATAGGAAAGTATTACTAAAGGGGCAGTAATAGTAGGAACGTATTAATAAAGTAGCAGTAATAGTAGGAAAGTCTTATTAAAGGGGCAGTAATAGTAGGAAAGTATTATTAAAGGGGTAGTAATAGGAAAGTATTACTAAAGGGGCAGTAATAGTAGAAAAGTCTTATTAAAGGGGTAGTAATAGTAGGAACGTATTATTAAAGAGGCAGTAATAGGAAAGTATTACTAAAGGGGTAGTAATAGTAGAAAAGTATTATTAAAGGGGCAGTAATAGTAGGAAAGTCTTATTAAAGTAGCAGTAATAGTAGAAAAATCTTATTAAAGGGGCAGTAATAGGAAAGTATTACTAAAGGGGCAGTAATAGTAGGAAAGTATTAATAAAGTAGCAGTAATAGTAGGAAAGTATTATTAAAGTGGCAGTAATAGTAGGAAAGTTTTAATAAAGTAGCAGTAATAGTAGAAAAGTCTTATTAAAGGGGTAGTAATAGTAGGAAAGTATTATTAAAGAGGCAGTAATAGTAGGAAAGTATTAATAAAGTAGCAGTAATAGTAGAAAAGTATTATTAAAGGGGCAGTAATAGTAGGAAAGTATTAGTAAAGTAGCAGTAATAGTAGAAAAGTCTTATTAAAGGGGCAGTAATAGTAGGAAAGTATTAATAAAGGGGCAGTAATAGTAGAAAAGTCTTATTAAAGGGGTAGTAATAGTAGGAAAGTATTATTAAAGAGGCAGTAATAGGAAAGTATTACTAAAGGGGTAGTAATAGTAGGAAAGTATTATTAAAGTGGCAGTAATAGTAGGAAAGTATTAATAAAGGGGCAGTAATAGTAGGAAAGTCTCATTAAAGGTGCAGTAATAGTAGAAAAGTCTTATTAAAGGGGCAGTAATAGGAAAGTATTACTAAAGGGGCAGTAATAGTAGGAAAGTATTAATAAAGTAGCAGTAATAGTAGGAAAGTATTATTAAAGTGGCAGTAATAGGAAAGTATTACTAAAGGGGTAGTAATAGTAGGAAAGTATTATTAAAGTGGCAGTAATAGTAGGAAAGTATTAATAAAGGGGCAGTAATAGTAGGAAAGTCTCATTAAAGGTGCAGTAATAGTAGGAAAGTCTTATTAAAGAAGCAGTAATAGTAGAAAAATCTTATTAAAGGGGCAGTAATAGGAAAGTATTACTAAAGGGGCAGTAATAGTAGGAAAGTATTAATAAAGTAGCAGTAATAGTAGGAAAGTATTATTAAAGTGGCAGTAATAGTAGGAAAGTTTTAATAAAGTAGCAGTAATAGTAGAAAAGTCTTATTAAAGGGGTAGTAATAGTAGGAAAGTATTATTAAAGAGGCAGTAATAGGAAAGTATTAATAAAGGGGTAGTAATAGTAGGAAAGTATTATTAAAGTGGCAGTAATAGTAGGAAAGTATTAATAAAGTAGCAGTAATAGTAGGAAAGTCTTATTAAAGGGGCAGTAATAGTAGGAAAGTATTAGTAAAGTAGCAGTAATAGTAGGAAAGTCTTATTAAAGGGGCAGTAATAGTAGAAAAGTCTTATTAAAGGGGTAGTAATAGTAGGAAAGTATTATTAAAGAGGCAGTAATAGGAAAGTATTACTAAAGGGGTAGTAATAGTAGAAAAGTATTATTAAAGGGGCAGTAATAGTAGGAAAGTCTTATTAAAGAAGCAGTAATAGTAGAAAAATCTTATTAAAGGGGCAGTAATAGGAAAGTATTACTAAAGGGGCAGTAATAGTAGGAAAGTATTAATAAAGTAGCAGTAATAGTAGGAAAGTATTATTAAAGAGGCAGTAATAGGAAAGTATTAATAAAGGGGTAGTAATAGTAGGAAAGTATTATTAAAGTGGCAGTAATAGTAGGAAAGTATTAATAAAGTAGCAGTAATAGTAGAAAAGTATTATTAAAGGGGCAGTAATAGTAGGAAAGTATTAGTAAAGTAGCAGTAATAGTAGAAAAGTCTTATTAAAGGGGCAGTAATAGTAGGGAAGTATTAGTAAAGTAGCAGTAATAGTAGAAAAGTCTTATTAAAGGGGCAGTAATAGTAGGAAAGTATTATTAAAGGGGCAGTAATAGTAGAAAGTATTAATAAAGGGGCAGTAATAGTAGAAAAGTCTTATTAAAGGGGTAGTAATAGTAGGAAAGTATTATTAAAGAGGCAGTAATAGGAAAGTATTACTAAAGGGGTAGTTATAGTAGGAAAGTATTATTAAAGTGGCAGTAATAGTAGGAAAGTATTAATAAAGGGGCAGTAATAGTAGGAAAGTCTTATTAAAGGGGCAGTAATAGGAAAGTATTACTAAAGGGGCAGTAATAGTAGGAAAGTATTAATAAAGTAGCAGTAATAGTAGGAAAGTATTATTAAAGTGGCAGTAATAGTAGGAAAGTCTTATTAAAGGGGCAGTAATAGTAGAAAAGTCTTATTAAAGGGGTAGTAATAGTAGGAAAGTATTATTAAAGAGGCAGTAATAGGAAAGTATTAATAAAGGGGTAGTAATAGTAGGAAAGTATTATTAAAGTGGCAGTAATAGTAGGAAAGTATTAATAAAGTAGCAGTAATAGTAGAAAAGTATTATTAAAGGGGCAGTAATAGTAGAAAAGTCTTATTAAAGGCGCAGTAATAGAAGGAAAGTATTAGTAAAGTAGCAGTAATAGTAGAAAAGTCTTATTAAAGGGGCAGTAATAGTAGGAAAGTATTATTAAAGAGGCAGTAATAGGAAAGTATTACTAAAGGGGTAGTAATAGTAGGAAAGTATTATTAAAGTCGCAGTAATAGTAGGAAAGTATTAATAAAGGGGCAGTAATAGTAGGAAAGTCTCATTAAAGGTGCAGTAATAGTAGGAAAGTCTTATTAAAGGGGCAGTAATAGGAAAGTATTACTAAAGGGGCAGTAATAGTAGGAAAGTATTAATAAAGTAGCAGTAATAGTAGGAAAGTATTATTAAAGTGGCAGTAATAGTAGAAAAGTCTTATTAAAGGGGTAGTAATAGTAGGAAAGTATTATTAAAGAGGCAGTAATAGGAAAGTATTACTAAAGGGGCAGTAATAGTAGAAAAGTCTTATTAAAGTGGCAGTAATAGTAGGAAAGTTTTAATAAAGTAGCAGTAATAGTAGAAAAGTCTTATTAAAGGGGTAGTAATAGTAGGAAAGTATTATTAAAGAGGCAGTAATAGGAAAGTATTAATAAAGGGGTAGTAATAGTAGGAAAGTATTATTAAAGTGGCAGTAATAGTAGGAAAGTATTAATAAAGTAGCAGTAATAGTAGAAAAGTCTTATTAAAGGGGCAGTAATAGTAGGAAAGTATTAGTAAAGTAGCAGTAATAGTAGAAAAGTCTTATTAAAGGGGCAGTAATAGTAGGAAAGTATTATTAAAGGGGCAGTAATAGTAGGAAAGTATTAATAAAGGGGCAGTAATAGTAGGAAAGTATTATTAAAGAGGCAGTAATAGGAAAGTATTACTAAAGGGGTAGTAATAGTAGGAAAGTATTATTAAAGTGGCAGTAATAGTAGGAAAGTATTAATAAAGGGGCAGTAATAGTAGGAAAGTCTCATTAAAGGTGCAGTAATAGTAGGAAAGTCTTATTAAAGTAGCAGTAATAGTAGAAAAGTCTTATTAAAGGGGCAATAATAGGAAAGTATTACTAAAGGGGCAGTAATAGTAGGAAAGTATTAATAAAGTAGCAGTAATAGTAGGAAAGTATTATTAAAGTGGCAGTAATAGTAGAAAATTATTATTAAAGGGGCAGTAATAGGAAAGTATTACTAAAGGGGCAGTAATAGTAGGAAAGTATTAATAAAGTAGCAGTAATAGTAGGAAAGTAGTATTGAAGGGGCAGTAATAGTAGGAAAGTCTTGTGATGCTCTGTTCAGGTGTTTCTCCTGCAGGCCCGTCAGACCAGGTGGAGATGGTGAAGCAGGTGAAGCTCAGAGTTCCCCGCACTGCAGGCCTGCTGAGGTTCTCCTCTGTCTCCTCCCCCCTTCGGCTCTTCTCCAGACTCTTCTCAGCTCCAGCAGCGCCGCCTCTCTGGATGTTATCTGTCTGCTTGGCTGAAATCGAAAAGCACAAAGGTGGAGGCAGAAAAAAACATCACCTCCCTTCAGTGTGTGAAGGTGCATTGTGTCGCGTGTGAAACCAGCCGTGCGTTTGCTCTGCGTGTCTTCAGGCGTTGGAGTCGTCACGGCTCCCGTCAGCGTCCAGGTCCAGTTCACACATCCTCTGGTGGCGCCTGCAGACGTGACGGTGGGGTTTTGGGAGACAAGCAGAGCAGAGGACGGGTCCTCTGCTCCAGGCCTCGGCTTCCACATGGAGCAGCACGGCTCAGCTCACCTGGTGGGGCGCATTGCTAGATCCTCACCATCACCGTAGTGATGGAACGGCTCATGAACACATGAAATAAACGACAAACACGATGTCACAATGTGGACGTTTCTCTCTGAGAATAACTTTGATTTTGTGGCCATAACTGGGTTAGAAGACACTGGAGCTGAGAGAGGGTTCCACTTGTCTCTATATTCAAGAGCAGAAAAGTTCAACCTTTGAGTTTTATACAATCATAACATATTTTTTACACAAATGCAGTAAATTAAGATGTTGTATGTCACTAATTGATAATAAAATCAATTTTAAAGGGTAAAACTTTCAAAAATTCATTTATTTAATAATATTGAGTAGAAAAACACAATCATTTTAATCTTCCTCCCAGAAAATGATCATATAATGACTCATCAGTGTCAGAGTGCGTGCTCTACTGAATGACAACAAATGGGACAAAACATTTTTTGTTACAACACAGTATTTTTTTGATGATGAGATAAAAAGGCTCATATTATGCTAAATTCTCTTTCTAGAGGTTTTCCTATCATACTAATCGTCCTCATACCTGGACTGACGCCCCAGAAGTGAAGACAGTCTGTCCTCTCTCTCCCTGGCTTGTTTCAGTTTTTAAAAAGTGTGTTGCTCCAACCAGCCAATCAGAAATCAAACCCTATATAGTGTCATCGGGGGTTCAGCCAATCCCAATCAAGGTAGGCCCTCCCTTTGATTCCTCCCACAATCAAGCAGCTCTGCTCTGGCACATGGCACCACGAGAGGAAGTACTTCCTTCTCTTCCCAAGATGGGCATGTGTGGGCGGAGCCAGTCCAGCTCACACAGACACAGCAGATTCTGAATGTAGCTCCTATGATCCAATATTCAAATGGAGGAAAATCAAGGAGAAGCTAGAAACTTTGGATACTGAAGGTTTCTGGACCAACGAGATCATGAGAAAGTGTTGAAAAGATAAATTGACCCTTTAAAGCAAAAGTTAATCCTCAGAACTCCACCCGGGCTTCACATAGAGTTGGTTTGTTGTTTTTGTGAAGGTCCTCTGTGCTGAACGGTTCATGTCCAAGCGTCGTCTTCAAACTCGTCCTGTTTGCTAAAACGTTGTTGCTTCATTGGGTTCGGATGCATATTCTGTCTGAGCAGTTTTACCTTTAATGATTTGTGATGGGGATCACCCCGCTGACCTGCAGGACACGAGCACTTTGTCTGAGCTGTGTGAGGTTAATGCATACATGTTCCCTCACAAGGGGCTCTTCAATATTTGATCCCTGCCATATTCCTGCTTGCAGCTTTCACGTATGTGGAGGTCTTTCCTCCTGGATTATTCATCAGAACACATCCACTGCGAGAGAAGCGGCTTTTCACGCTTCGCTGCGCTCCTGAAGAAATCTGTTGTTCGATATCGTGTTTTCTTTGTTGAGAAATCAATAATGTGTCTCGTCTGCCCGACCTCAGTGTGTATTTAAGCCTTCAGTCTGTTGGTTTGTCTGGTTCATTTGCTGTTTGTTTGGCTCTTACTAGTTATGTTGGTTGATTCCTGCTCTGGCGGCCATCATCTTCTTAACCTCATCTGTTTGTATGAGAATTAAAGAGCAGGTGTTTCTGCTACTGTGACTCTTTTTGAATCATCTAAAACTCTTCATGTGTCGTGAGAAAGGAGCTTTATGACAAAAGACCAATCGATATCATGCACATCAGTGTTTCAATTTAACATTTTTTTTGTTAGTTTTTTTCTTACTTTTTAATGCTTAAATTACATTTTTGTCTGTAGATTTAGTTTTTTGTTTTGTTGCCATTTAAGTCCAATTTGTGTATTTGTACATAACTATCCATGTATGTGTGTGTAACACTAAAATTGTAAGTGAACAGGGAATACTAATATTGGCTTGATTATTGTTGTCTTCCTCTGCTTAGTCTCTCATTGTTATACTTATAGAATGAAATATTTAATTGTATTTTTCCTTTATATAGTTATGAGCTCATAAAATCTTAACTGATCATTAACGTATTATTTATCAATGATTTTACAAAATGTTCTTCCTTACCCTGAAATGTTATTCCCATCCATCCATCCGTCTTCTATACTGGTTAACCCCGGTCAAGCTTGTCAGTGTGCTGGGCAGTGGCTCTGGAACTCCACAGTGGATGTAAACGTGTAATGAAGAGTCCAGGATGTGATGCTGCTTTCACACGGCGGCTCAGATCGCCTCCTGTGACCTGAAGCTGGACGAAGCAGGTATACAACCGACGGAAGTTATGAAAGATTGAATTAGATCAAATGACATTTGACATTTTGTGATAATGTAATTATTTGCTTTGTGCAGGAAATTGAATCAGAAGATTTATGTTTCCCTCGTGAAGCCGCTGCAGTCTGAAGAGGAAACACGTCACATAAAGTATTCTGTCACAAAACATCCAGATAAAAACACCTTTTCGCAGGTTTTCATTCAAACAAATGAAATATTAGTATTTATGTGATTAACATTTAATCAGATGAGTGACGGTTTCATGTCAAAAGATTTATTTTGAATCTTGGTTCAGTTTGATCAGGATTTATGACACTTCTGCTTCAAACTTCTCATATGACTCATAAAATGGTGTTTTACCTCTTTGACACCAGATTTCATGCTACAAGCTAAGTCTTAGTTAGACGGTGCTCACTGATGAACATAGACCCAAAATGTGTTTATTGACAAATAGCACATTTTATCGTAGGACTGCAGTCCTTCGTAGCTCATTGAAGGTGGAGAAGGAGTCATTCTTGCTGGTTACAGAAGAAAGTAACTCGTGTACTTTAAAGGTATTCCTATGAGGATGTTTCTAATGGGCTCTTTTATTGTTTTGATGTTATTGTGTGATACAGATTCATGGGTTTGAATCTCTTCTGGGTGGAGTTTGCATGATCTTCCCACAGTCCAAAAAAGATGCATGTGTGTATAATTAGTGTCTAAAATTGTCCATAGATGTGAATGTGAGAATGTGTTTGCTGGTGAAGACTGGTGAGGATGAGGATGAGGATGAAGGTGCACCCAGCCTTCACCCATTGTTAGCTCCATAGGAGATGGATGTTTATTTAAGACCGGGCCTTAATAAATAATTCACAGCATGTATGCACGTCACAGATTCTGTGGATTCACACTCAAACAAATGTTATCGACAGTCAAGAAACCTGTCATGAAGCCGTCATCTATTTTGTTTGAGGTGCTTCTCTCATAAACAGGAGTTTAGTGGACTAATAACTGATTGGACAAACACTAATGCTCATGCTAATGCTAATGCTTACGGAGAGAGGACACGTGAGGCAGCAGCTCCACAACGTTTCTTTTTAACAAAACAAAAGTAACAAGCTCCTGAAAACTTCAGTAATTCCTACTCTGTTATTTGTTTTCTAACAATAATAATCCGTAATATTAGTCTTCTTTGAATCTGTTACCTTTCATTTGCTATAATAAAAAAAACAATAATCGTTTAGTTGCTGCCATGTTATTGTGTTTTTATTACATTCCTCACGACTGTGCAATATGTGATAGTTGTAAGCTGCTTTTTATCCACATGGTTGTTTTTTATATTTAACAAATTGTTTTGGAAATTATACACAAGTTCATTAACGAAAAGCTCCTCTGAGGGTGGAATTGGAATCAGAGGAGGAGGAGGAGAGGAGGAGGAGGAGGAGGTGGGGGAGGAGGAGGTGGTGGTGGAGGAGGAGGAGGAGGAGGAGAAGGAGGTGGGGGAGGAGGAGGTGGTGGTGGAGGAGGAGGAGGAGGAGAAGGAGGTGGGGGAAGAGGAGGAGGAGGAATAGGAGGAGAACGAGGAGAACGAGGAGGAGGAGGAGGTGGGGGAGGTGGGGGAGGAGGAGGTGGTGGTGTAGGAGGAGGAGGAGGAGAAGGAGGTGGGGGAGGAGGAGGTGGTGGTGTAGGAGGAGGAGGAGGAATAGGAGGAGAACGAGGAGGAGAAGGAGGTGGTGTATTAGGAGGAATAAGAGGAGAAGGAGGTGTCGGAGGTGAAGAAGGAGGAGGAGGAGGAATAGGAGGAGGAGGAGGAGGTGGTGTTGGGAAGGAGGAAGAGGAGGAGGAAGAGGAGGAGGAAGAGGAGGAGGAGGGTGTGTCTGAAGGATCTCTTGTTTAAAGATGCTCAGGGAGGAGGAATCAGTTCCAGCAGCTTCAGATCAGATGAGGAAGTCGCTGCTCATCACGTCTCTGCCATGAGAGTTTCATCACAGCGAGTCGGGAGTCCAAGGAGATCAAGCTCAGGTAAAACTAATTCCTTTAAATGATTCAATTAAGTGTTTTTAATCATACTAATCACGTAGTGAACGTGAATTACTCCTTGTTTGATGCACAACATCATGTGAGAAGAGGAATTGAACATCTTGAACTGTATTTATTCTCTCAAAAAGCTGCTGAAATGGATTATTAGACTAATTTTTCTTCCTTAAAGTCCAATAAACTGGAGTGTACCCGGTCCTTGCTGTGTCACTGTTGAGGCTGATGTCAGGATGCTTAATGTCACCATGAGACAAACGGGGTCAGCAGCCAGCTCCGAGGATAATGCATCGAAATGTGTTTGAAGTGGAATCTATTTTTCATCCGCTCCACCACCACGGGCTGGTGTGAAGCATGCACACACACTGCTCCAACATGTACAGCGCCGAGATTATTCATTTATGGAGTCCCGATTCTGTCATGCATGCGAGTCAGTGGAGTGTAAGAGGGTCAGTGTGTGCAGAGCGCAGGCAGTTTGTCATGAGGAGACAGACGGAGAACACTCACATTGAAACAACCGGGGTTTTTATTTACTGTGGGAAACATTTTCTAACCTGTTTCTACCAAACTAATAATAAGTTGATGATCTTTGATCCTTTATCTTTAGGCGACTTACTTTCTTTTTTAATGACTTTTGAGAATCTAGAATATTAAATGTAACTATTTAATTCTAATAATTTAAATACAAAAAGCACAGTTAGAAGGTTAAAATGGACTAAAGTGACACATATTTCAGAATCTATATTGTAAAAGATTCATTTAAAAAGCTTCCTGTTGGTCTTTGCTATGCACCATTGAATTTAACACAATCTAATTTGTAATGTACAACACAGTCATCTCAAGGCGCTGTTACAGAGAAAAACCCAACCATTCCACTTTTTAAGCAGATATTCATTCGGACACACTGATGATAGAGAGTTACAAGAGTCTCGTCTGGAAGAAACAAACCCAGATTAGTTTCTCCACGTTGCTCTAAATCAACATGTTCAGTCCTGCAATGTAACTTTTTAACAGATACCCTGAATGTGGTCAATATGACAACTATCAGATTGTGTTTAGAAATAGTTGTTTTACATTTACGGTGCACAGGATTAAAATACGATGCAAGAATTTTTGAAAACAGTTTACAGGTTGTTTTTTTAATTCTTCCATCACATGTTCAAGTTAAATGCAGCAACCAACCCGAGCAGCGGTGAGTTAGATATATTTTCAGAAAACAGTGGGGCAAAGTACACAAGAAGTATTGGCCAGAGGAGAGTGCTGCTCTCTCAGTTCATAAAAGGCTTCAATTAGACATCAATATCAGTAAAAAGATCAGTATCACCTATTTGCAGGATTCTATTACTGTACTATATTTAAAAAGAAAATCTGATCCTGTTTTTATAAACCGTTTTGTTACTGCTCGAACACTAAAGTGGCCCTCCAGGAAACTAACAGAGGAGCCAACTCAGCTTGATGTTGAGGGACGTGTAGAATCTACACAATGTTTTACCCGGAATTCAGTAAATGTATCTTGTTTAATGATGTTTTTCAGAGTTTTTCAAGCAGTAAATTACAAAACATGTGTGACTTTGGTCGATTTTAGTTCAGTTCAGTTCAATATTTAGTATATGTATCACTCCAAATACAGAATAGCCATCTTTGTAGTACTTGATCAGAAAGTCCTTCATGAATAAGCAAAATAGGTGAATTGAAAGAAGATCCACACCCAGGATCTTCTGCTGCAACGGTTGGGGTTGTGGAGATAATAAGAGAGATTATAAGAGAGATTACAAGAGAGATAATAAGAGAGATAATAAGAGATAATAGGAGAGATTACAAGAGAGATTATAAAAGATAATAGGAGAGATTACAAGAGAGATAATAAGAGAGATTACAAGAGTGATAATAAGAGAGATTATAAAAGAGATGAGAGAGATTATAAGAGTGATAATAAGAGAGATGAGAGAGATTATAAGAGTGATAATAAGAGAGATGAGAGAGAGATTATAAGAGTGATAATAAGAGAGATAATAAGAGAGATAATGAGAGAGGTTATAAGAGAGATTATAAGAGTGATATAAGAGAGATATTAGGAGTGATAGTAAGAGTGATAATAAGAGAGATAATAAGAGAGATATTAGGAGTGATAATAAGAGTGATAATAAGAGAGATAATGAGAGAGGTTATAAGAGTGATAATAAGAGAGGTTATAAAAGAGATGAGAGAGATTATAAGAGTGATAATCAGAGAGATAATAAGAGAGATAATGAGAGAGATTATAAGAGTGATAATAAGAGAGATAATAAGAGAGATAATGAGAGAGATTATAAGAGTGATAATAAGAGAGATATTAGGAGTGATAATAAGAGTGATAATAAGAGAGATATTAGGAGTGATAATAAGAGTGATAATAAGAGGGATATTAGGAGCGATAATAAGAGTGATAATAAGAGATAATAAGAGAGATATTAGGAGTGATAATAAGAGTGATAATAAGAGAGATATTAGGAGTGATAATAAGAGTGATAATAAGAGAGATATTAGGAGTGATAATAAGAGTGATAATAAGAGAGATAATAAGAGAGATATTAGGAGTGATAATAAGAGTGATAATAAGAGAGATAATAAGAGTGATAATGACAGCATAGAGAGCAACAAACTGATAACAGACTATTTGAGCCACAAACTGCCCACTTGACGGTGGGCCAGATTAGGGATTTAAAAGATTTGATCACATTTAATTGTGTCTAAGAGTGTTAAATAATCCATAAAATGTCACAAAACACCAAAGTAGGGATTAGGTGTCGATGTTTTTCAATTCGTGGATCAAATATGCAAAAGATGTGGAGGATTTAGGAATATATGACGATTCTGCAGTTTCCCAGTACACAGACAGCAGCCTAAAACCAATCCTCACTTCAGTGTGGAGGAGGATGAAGGTGCGTCTTAAAGAGATGAAACACACACACACACGCTCCTCTCTGGGTTTAGAGCACTTTAGAGAAATTCATGTTTCCATCTTCAAAGAGCCGATCCTCTGGGGAATGAAGTTATTTTTTGCTTCCTTTAAAAGTGGCGGCTTCATTTATTTATTCAGGGAGGGCCGATACTAAATGACAGCTTCCCCTCACTGGAACGTGCAAAGTGGCTCCACTTACTCTTACCTGTCCCAGTTAGTATTATTATTACTGCAGCTGCACAATGAGGAAAAGTGAAGGTATTCATGTTTCTAGTACAGGGAGGCAGAAATCAAAGGAAGCGGTGAAGACAGTGGCGTCAAATTTCCACTGCATAGAACAGCTAAACAAGAAATTATAGAAAAGTGCAGTTATGTGATGTTTCAGCAGTTGATTTACAGTTTCCTCCTATTAAATCATCCATCCATCCATCCATCCATCCATCCATCCATCCATCCATCCATCCATTCATCCATTCATCCATCCATCCATCCATCCATCCATCCATCCATCCATCCATCCATCCATCCATCAATATTTAGAACTTTTTCTTTTCCATGGTCTTGCTTCATAATGTCAATAATTTGGTAAAAAATGTTTGTATTGTGACTAAAAGATGAAGCTTTTGTGTCACATCAAGTCTCATGCAGCTTCCAAGGCGGAGCAATAACCTCCAGCTTTGTGTTTTGTCTCAGTGTGACGACACATGAAGGGCAGAGGTGAGGCTGCCAGCCTCCCCCTCGCCTCCCCCACCGGGAGCGGCGGCGTGCAGGTGGACCATGACTACCAGACGCTGGCTTTTAAGATGTTTCCGGAGAACGGCCACGCCATGAAGAACGGCTCCTACGGCAGGAGGGAGCGGCTCAGCAGGACACCAGACATCACCTCCAGGAACCAGGAGCTGAGCCTGAGAGACGAGGCTGCTTTCAGAGGCTCCACATGGATGACGGACTCCAGCAGCCAGGCCTACTCGGGCCCGGAGGACAACTCCACGGACCCCCACGAGACCCTGACGGAGACGTCCACTCTGACGTTCGTGGACGGCCACATGATGGAGAACCACAGCCTCCAGGGCGTGGAGATGGTTTACCTCAAGGAGTTTGTGCTGATCGACGACGACGACGACGGAGACATGTCTCTCAGAGAGAAGACGGTCACCGACTTCTCCGTCATGGATGGAAAAGCTGCTGAGCTGGTTTGTGGACGGCTGCTGTCCACTTCCAGCTGCTCGCTGTCAGAGTGTAAAGATGAGACTCCAGCTCCCGAAGCTCCTCCACCTGAGGAGGAGGAGAAGGAGGCCTCACGGCCGAGGAAACGCTGCTGCTTCTGCACTCTTCTATGACCTTCCAGGAGGTTTCTGGTTGGAACCCTGAAGCAGGCTTCGTGCTGGACGGTGAAGGAGCCTCGTCCTCGGAAGATTTCAGAGACAAAATGTGCTCAAACAGTAAAACGACTTATTTCTGGCGCCGGTTTGCTTCCAGAAGGAGATCTAGACATTTTTACAGGTTACATTTCTCAAGTTTGGGTTTTTTATACTAAATTAGATGCATGTCCTTGTTGTATTTGATAAAAGATGACAAACTTTGTGATAATTAAACAGAAAATCTTGAGAAATCAGGCGCCCACATTAAATAAAGAAAGATTTGATCATAAAACATTGTGTCCAGGTAAATTATTCAACCCACGTTGAAGAGTCCCATGATGACAATGCATTAAATATGATGATTTATGATATATTATGCAACCACACGTCCAAGTCTAGTATTGTGCACACTGGAGTGATACAGGCCTGACGCCGACTTCATGCAATTCCTTCAAGGCAGCTAAAGGTTGGGTAGTGAGGCAGGGTGGATGTGGAGCAGTAAACTGAAATGTTTCTAAGGTGCATCCTTTAGAGTGCTGAACAAACACTATATTGGTGACATATTCATGTTCCTGTGTGTAACTGAGGGGGTGTGTGAGTTCTCATGCCTGGCTTCAGATGAAATACATTCCTGAAATGTCTTTGGAGCTTTAATGTAAAGCAGGAAAGTTTACAATGGGCCGTCTGCAAAAAGAAGTGGAAATGCATGTGTCAATGGGTATTTCTGCTTTTCTTTTTTTTCCGCCCTTGTCCTGTTCGGCAGCTTGGGCCAACAATATGATGTGATTGAGAGCCTTCGGAGTCAGAACAGATTTTGGTCTTGCAACAGGGAGAGACCTGGAGTCTCCTCCTGTTGCCTTCTCCGTCAGAAGATGGCATGGCTGCCGTACACGACCGGGGGGAACGCTCAAAGAGAGAGAGAAGAGAAAAGAGAGAAAAAGGTTGAGGGAGGAGGGAGGAGGGGGTAGGGGGATAACATACAATATCTTTGTTGTGCTACATATATTATTTGCAGTTATCACACTGATCCAAATATTTTCCAACTGTTTTTGGATTAAACCAGCCTGAGCTGCTCTATCTAGACAGTAAAATGATTTCTTAGATTAACCAGCCTGAGCAGCTCTATCTAGACAGCAACGTGAAGCAGGAACATGAATTAACAAAGAGGTGACAACAAAAGAGGAACATGATTTTTAAAGTTTGAGCAAATGATGATAGAGAACAAGCAACTTCAGAAGCACCTTTCGTGAGGAGTGGAAGTGTGTGTGTGTGTGTGTGTGTGTGTGTGTGTGTGTGTGTGTGTGGGTGGGTGGTTTGTCCACTGGGTGGGACCGGAACTGCTGTGGGGGGACCCGTGGCGAGACCCCGGGGTCCGAGGCCAGTTTTAATTGAAATACCCAACCCCTGACCCACCCCCCACAGACACCCACCCCTGACGCAGACGCAGACGCAGACGCAGACGGGCACACACACACACACACACACACACACACACACACACACACACACACACTCGGGACGGTGGGGGTGTGATGACTCTCGCCCCCCCAGGCCGCCGGCCGGGCCCCCACCCGGCCACCGCGGTGTCCCAACCTCCACTAATCCAACAGCAAATGGAGAAGGAGCACCGCGCCCCAGCCCCCCCACGAGCGCCATGCCCGAGGGAGCGCGCCCCCCGCATCCCAGCCGCACTCACCCCGGGCCGGGGTGGGACCCCAGCGGGAGGTGCTGGGGGGAGCCACGTCTCCCGCCCTTCCCCTGCCCTATATGTGTGTTGGATGTATGTAAGGGTGTGTCTTTGTGTTTTGAAGAGGTGGATGCAATGTGTGTGTCTATGGTGCGGTTTAAAATTGGGGGGTAGCGGGGCCCGGGCGTTCTACCGCTGACAAGCGGCAGAACCCCGAAAGCGGCTTACCCCCTCAAGACCCTGCGTGACTAAGTGTGGTTAAAATTGTGGGTGGTGCAAAGTCGGGGGAGGACCCAGACCGCAGTTAAGTAGCCCGGACCCCCCACCTAGGCACCGCCCCACTGTTCCCTATTGTGGAGTGATATAAGGTGAGGTAAGGCAGGGAGGGTTCTGAGGGAGGGGGTCCCCCCGTCGCTAGGACCTTGGCCCAGCTGGACCCACCCCCGAGCGGCCGGCCTAGGACCCGGGGAGCCACACCCCCCCCAACAAGGCGCCGTAAGGGGACCCGGGCAGGGAGCCCCCACCCCACCCAACGGCCAGACAGCAGAGTCTGAGACCCGCAGGGCCCAGTGCGAGCCCAGCCGGAGGCCAGTGGTCAGGGCACCCCCCCTCATTCGCCCACACAGCCCCACCCCCCAACACACACACACACACACACACACACACACACACACACACACACACCCATCAGGCCCTGGAGGTCACTCTCAGTCAACCGTCCATCCAGAACCCGGAGCCCCCCCGTCCCCCGCTCCCCCCAATCCAGGAATGAGGCAGACCCGGAGCACGGCAGCAGGGGCTAACCCGCCCCACCGGGGGAGGGGGCCAGAGGGAGGACCCACCCCCAGCGCCGCAGCGGGCACCCCCGCCGGAAAGGGGGAGGCCCCACACCCCCAGGGCCCGGACGACCCGCCCCCAACCCCCCCCAGCCGACAGCCAAGCCGGGGCCCGACGCCCAGCCCCCCCACCCCACCCCAGCGGGCCCAACCCCGGCCCAGGGCAGAGCCCCCCCCACACCCCCGCCCAGGACTCCCCAGGCCAGGCCGCAGCCCCCCAGCATAGACGCTAGGACCCCCCCGAGCCCACAGAGCCACCAACCACCAAAGCCACGACGCCCCAACCACCGACGGTCCCCAGAGCCCCGGGGTGGAGCCACCACCCCCCCACAGGGCTACATGGTGTATTTAATTATTGGAGACCATGTGGACTCAAATTGTGTCAAATGATTTTTCCTACAAGCAGACATTCTCTCCAATGTGATGTGGTCTAGAAGTAAGTTTTTAAATAACTTTATATTCAGATTACTTTTGGATTTCCAGTTCATGAGGATCGCCTTTTTTGCGACGCTTAGGGAAACCAGGAGCAGCAGGACTCATTTTTTTCTCTTTTAATTTCTGTGAGATCTCCTAACAAGCAAAGTGAAGGTGAGACTGGAATAGGGTGGCCCAGACATAACGATAAGTCTTCACAAATCTTTTGCCAGAACGTTTGGACTGGCGTACATAGCCAAAGTGCGTGTAAATAGGTATCGGGGAGATCACCTGTGCAGTTTGAACATATGTTAGTGGGAGTGAGCCCCATCTTGAACATCCTTTGTCCTGTGTAATGAACTCTATGAAGGACCTTGTATTGTATGAGCTGTATATTGGGGGTTTTGCTCATTTTGAATGTATTTGTACAGATTTGTGACCAAAACGTTGGGTCGCTGTTGATGTTGAGATCTTCTTCCCATTTGGAGGTGGGAAGGGATATTGAGATATTTGAACCTGACAGGATTGAGATAATTTCAGAAAGTGGTTTTGGTGCTGAGATCTTCAGGAGATTTGTTACTGTCTGAGGTAAGTTCAGGTTAATCTGTTCTAGTTTGAACTTAGTTTGTATTATTGACTTAAGCTGAAGATATTCCAGATAGTTGTTTTGACTGATGCCATATGTTTCTATTAGCTCATTAAATAGAATAAAAGAGTTATTGGAGATAAGTTGTTCTAAGTGTCTTATTCCTTTATTTTGCCATCTTGGGAAGTTTATTGGTTTCTTTCTTTGCAGGATGTCGGGATTGTTCCAGAGGGTGTGAGTTTGCAGGGAATGAGTGAAGATCCATTTATTTTAAGAAATTCCCACCAAGCTGTCAGCGATGTGTTTATATTGATGCTTTTAAAGCAGCTGTGCTTTTTGATGACAGGACTGAAGAAGGGAAGACCTCTGACTTGGAGATCTTCACAGAATGTTTTTTCAACGTCTAGCCAGCCTTCATCTAAGGGTTTCTGATTGATCCATTTTACAACATAAAGTAGTTTATTGGCCAGATAGTAATTATAAAAATTTGGGAGTTCTAAGCCACCTTGGTCCTTGGTGTTCTGTAGTGTTTTTAAACTTATACGTGATGGTTTGTTTTTCCATAAGAATTTTGAGACATGAGAATCAAGAGTGTTAAACCAGGTTTTTGGTGGTTTTGCTGGGATCATTGAGAAGATGTAGTTAATTTTAGGCAAGACCATCATTTTGATTGTTGCTACTCTCCCCATAAGTGAAATTGGGAGTGTCCTCCATCGAATGAGGTCCTCCTCTATTGCTTTAATAAGGGGGGTGTAGTTTAAGTGTACCAAGTCTGAGAGTTTGCCTGAGACGTTAATGCCGAGATATTTGATGTTCCCTGGTTTTAGTGGGGTGTTCGGTGTGTGCTGAAATGTAGAGTTGATAGGCAAGACGACTGATTTGTTCCAATTTATAGAATATTCTGAGATTGAGGAGAATCTGTCTATTAACCCTATTGTTTCTGGAAGAGAGGTCTGTGCGTTTTGCAGGAAAATTAGCACATCATCTGCATAGAGACATATTTTATGTGTTACATTTGCTGTTCGTATTCTTTTTATGTTATTGTTCTGTCTGATGGCTGCTGCTAGTGGTTCGATAAAGATTGCAAAGAGAGATGGTGAGAGTGGAGACCCCTGTCTGGTGCCTCTCTCAAGATTGAACCTTGAGGACATTTGGTCATTGGTTTTAACACAGGCACTGGGTGAGGTATACAGTATTTTTATCCAGGAGAGGTAATTTTCTCTAAATCCAAATTTCCGTAGTGTAGCAAGGAGAAATTTCCAATTTACCCTATCAAAGGCTTTTTCTGCATCTAAGGAGGTGATAATGGCTTTTTGTTTATTGTGGTGGCAGTGGTCTATAAGATTAATTAATCTACGTGTATTGTTAGTGGAGTGTCGTCCTTTAATAAACCCAGTTTGATCTGGGTGTATGATGTGGGGTGTGATTTTTTCCAGTCTGCTTGCTAATGTTTTACTAATTATTTTAAGATCTACATTGATTAGTGATATTGGCCGATAGCTAGATGGTAGTGTGGGATCTTTATCCGGTTTTAGAAGAAGACTGATATTTGCACAGTTCATATGTTGGGGGAGAGTTGAAGATTCTTTAATTTCCTCAATTATTCTGAAAAAAATAGGTGAGAGTAAAGACCATAATTCTTTGTAAAATTCAGTGGGGTATCCATCAGGTCCTGGAGCTTTACCATCAGGCATGTGCTGGAGAGCTTCCTGCAGTTCTTCAATTGAGATGGAAGCTTCTAGACCTTGGATCTGTTCTTCTTTTAATTTTGGTAGGTCAACTGTGCTCAGAAAGCTCTCTATTTCAGATTGTGAAGGGTCAATTTGTGAAGAGTAAAGTTTTTTGTAGAATTCTCTGAAGGTATTGTTTATTTCTTGTGGGTTAAAGGTGATTTTACCATTTTGAGTTTGGACTGAGGGGATCGTACATTTTTCTTTATTTCGTTTTAACTGATTGGCTAAAAGTTTGCTGGATTTATTACCATGTTCAAAGTTCTCCCAGCGTATCTCTGCAGTTGAAATTGTGTTTTATGTTCAATTATTTTGTTTAACTCTATTTTCAATTTTCTTAGTTCCAGTAATAGGCTGTCGTCTTTGCAGGCAGCATGAGCTGTCTCCATGGTTTTGATTTTATCTTCCAGTTCTTTCTCCTTTATTTTTTCCCTTTTGGTCTTGTATGAGGAATAAGAAATGATTTTACCTCTCATGACAACTTTAGCCGTCTCCCAGAGGACGCAGGGAGAGACACCAGGCAGGTCATTTGTTTCTAAAAAATTTGACCATTGTTTTTTAAAGAATGTGCGGAGGTCTGGATCCTTAAGCAGTGACGTGTTAAATCTCCATTGTCTAATAGGAGGGGTGATTGTTCTATTAGTAACTGTCATAGTGACAGGTGCATGGTCACTGATAGTAATGGGGTGAATCTGTGTGTCCAAGATGTCTTTAATCACTGATTTACTCACCAGAAAGTAATCTAAGTGTGAATAGGATTGGTGCACTGCTGAGTAGAAGGTGTACTCTTTAAGGGTGGGATGAGAGGTGTGCCAGGCGTCGCAAAGACCATAGTCACTCATGTACTGCTGGACTATGTCTGTAGATTCCCAGTGTCGGGTGTTTGCTGCTTTACTAACTCTGTCTACTTGTGGATTGAGGGCGATGTTGAGGTCTCCTCCCACTATCAGTGTTTTATCAGAGTGTGTTGAGAGGGTGGTGAAGAAATTATGATAGAAGGAGGGGTCATCAACATTTGGGCCATAGATGTTTGCGATACACATCTCTATGTTCTGCAGAGAGATGTGAATAATTATAAATCTTCCCTCTGGATCTGTGATTGTGTCTTTACAAGAGAATTGTATTTTATTGTTGATTAATATAGCTACGCCTCTCTGCTGGGAGTTAAAACAAGCTGAGTATGTGAGGGAATTGTGGTGATATCAATTTGTGATGTCCTGTTGTAGGTGTGTGCGTCTCTTGTAACAAGACAATGTCTGCCTGTACTTTGTTTAGGTATTTCTGCTTTAAGTTGGATATAGTGTCTTGATATACAGTAGAAGCATGGTTGTATATGCGTGTCTCTGTAAGTACAAATAGCTTCCTCACACATACAGTAGAAAAGCTCTTTCATGTCTGGAAACGTTTCTGTCGTTGTTCCTTTCACCAGCAGATCCTTTGATTCCCTTTGGTAAATTATTCCTCTGCATTCAACTCGTCCTGATGATGTTTATTTCTTATTGAATATAGAAGTAGTGGGCTGTGAGGGACCACGCCTAAAACAAAGCACCCACTTCTCTGTTTGCCAGAGAATTACAGTAAAGCTTGTTGACACATCCACCCTCACAACACACAGAAAGAGGAACTTCCACCCCAGAAGGAATGTGCGGTTTCTCACATCTCTTGATTGTAGAAACTGTCTTTTTATGGTTTTCTTTCTGACAAACCCAGACAAGGCAAAGCCTCAGGTCCCCCATGTGATCTCTGGTGGATTTTGACGGCTGCACCAGCCCCAGGTTGTAAAACTTAGGGGGCAGTTAATCAGTCTGGGCCAGCACACGCTGCCATGTAGCCTCTGCTTCCTGGTTGGAGTGACAGTATAAAGTTGGGTCCCCAGTTGAGACCCTGCTGGGCAGAGAGATATGAGTCCACCACACTTATCTCCTCCGCCCACAGCACTCCAAGCGACACCCCGTCACCCCCTGCAGACCCTGCAGAACAAACAGAAGACGTTCTTTATTATCTAAAACATTAATCCAGCCACCAGTGAACACAGCTGAATAACGTTATTTCTAGACATTTGGTACAATAGTAGAGATGGGTTGTATGACTTGGGTTATTATAAGACTCTTCCTTCAATGAGTTGTGGGTTGTGAGGCCGTCATCGCAGTGACGTGCTCCACGATGACACAATGTTGGAGCAAGAGGGAACCCAGCAGGTTCGTTGGGTTAAAAATATCCCTTATCAGCCACCGCAGCGTGAGTGTGCAGTTCCTCGGAGCGAGCAGTGAGCGTATCGCCGGCGGATCGAAGCAGTAACTCAACATGCCAGAAGATGAGCGAGGAAGCCACAGAAACCACCAGCGGCGAGCAGACCATTGAGAAAAGCAGCCATTGCTGGAGGTGACCTCGGCTCACCCACTCACTGGTTATCATACACTCTCAGCGTCATGGCGGTCCCAGAGAAGGAAGTCCTGAAGCACAAGTGAAGAAGGACACAAAGATGTGGAGGAGGGGGTTTAGTGTGTGGTGAAGTCAGCAGAAGGATGGATGGAAGACAGACACTGATGACGGTGGTTTTTCTGCTCTGGGTCTTCACAGGTGAGTGACGCGGTTCCAGCAAACGTTTTGGCCACATTCGTCTGGGAGCCTCTTTTAATGTCAAGGACTTTCAGGAAACAATGCAAACAAAACAAAAAGAGCCAGACCTCCAGGTGATCCTCACTTCTCCTCTCAGGTCAAGCAGCAGAGGGCCAGATTGTGCTGGACGTGTGCTCCAGCTGCCACGTTAACGCCACATGTGTCGACAAGGTTGACAGATCCGGGAAAGTTTGTAACTGCAAGTACGGCTTTGTTGGAAACGGAAGGACCTTCTGTCAAGGTGACAAACGGGAACATCCCTGTGTGCATCTTTCTTACATGAAGTCTGTGATTAAAGAGGATATATAGTCACAGGTTGATGTTCTTCACGCAATCTAATTTGAAAATCTTTAAAAATAGAATCATTATTTTTGCTTCATACAGTGTGTATGTGGAAGTGGAAGTTTTCTTTTAACAACATTGTTCTACCTCAATGATATGATCTCTAATCTTGTTTTAAAAATTCATTCTTACAATATACATAAAACATCCCCTAATTTATGGCTGAAGGTAGATGATCTATATTATTGATTTGGGCTAAGCCAATATCATTTTGTTCAAAAAATGTGTGTCTCCATTTTTCAAATAAATTTTGTTTATATCTTCATATGTAAGGGGGAACAAGCTGTTAAAACTGATCAATAATCCTAACATTGTGCATTTGATCTGAACTTTTAGCCTATGCTTCTGGTTTAACAAACTACATGAGGACATAAAGGCATCTCCTATTATCTCCTATTGTCTCCTATTATCTCCTATTGTCTCCTGCTATCGCCTATTGTCTCCTATTGTCTCCTATTGTCTCCTATTGTCCCTCAAGTGATCAGAGAATCTAACTAACTAACTAACTAATTAACTGACTTTCTAAATGACAGAAGATGCTCAAGCACCTCATTTCACCTCCCCAAGCTGAATTTCATTATCACATATCTTCATTAAAACTATTCACCAATGGCTGTCTTCAACAAATAAAGTATTAACTTCAAAACAAGGCATGATGACCTTGTTTTAACATGTAAGGTGTGATTTAGTGTCTCAGCTTGTTTCATTGGAAATAAAAACAACTGATATGTCAGCATGTGTACATGATGATCATCAGACATTTTTGAGACCAGACATTCAAGAAAAAGAGGATTTATTTCACTAATATTGAAAACTAAAAGTAAAGCTGCAAACATGTTTTATTTACTTTCTTATTTTGACTTTCCTCACCGTGCACTCACAAACCCACACATACTGTAAATGTTTAATACTACGTCTGTCAAGTTAGCAGTTAGGGCCACACAGTGGCAACAGGTTGAAAAGGGTCGCAGTTCAATCCTGAAGGGGTCCACCCGTCACAATCCGATGGTAAATGGACGTCACTTAACGCTTTTCAACTGTGTGAGCAGCCCCAACGCGCTTTACATCGTTAATCACATTCACCCTTTCACACACACACACACATTCACCTGCTGCCATGCAAGGCACTGTCAATCTAATGGGAGCAGTTTGGGGTTCAGTGTCTTGCTCAAGGACACATTGGCATGTGGACAGGTGGCAATGGGAATCAAACTGCAACCTTCTGATTGGGAGATGCCTGCTCTACCAACCGACTCTTGCTTGTAAAATAGATATTTATCAATAGGGGACTAATGTGCATTTGCTTAAAGAAGAAGAAGTATTGTTACAGTCATTGAACTCCATAAATGTGTAATAGATGATCAATTTAACTACCATCTGTTGCTCAGGTGACCGTCTGTGAACTTTGGATTTTTTTTCAATGCAAAAAGAAGAATATGAATCATTTCGTTGTGTATTTCTTCCAGATAAAGATGAGTGTCAGATAGGAGCCAATAAAATCTGTGGGCATCACACCACGTGCCACAACACGTACGGCAGCTACTTCTGTACGTGCCTGGCCGGTTACAGCCCCTCAAACAACATGGCCGTCTTCATCCCCAACGACGGGACCCACTGCCAGGGTGAGTTCAACGCCAGCCGATTCAATGGGACAGCAAACTGCTGTTTTAATCCAGTTTATCAACATGAGGCCATTGAGTCCAGTTACGGTGACCTCTAGTGGCCAGTAAAATCATGGCAGCTGCAATGCAGTGAAAGAAGCAACAACAGGCTATATGAACGGGGGGTGGGGGGGGGGGGGGGGGGGGGGGGGGCGGGGGGGGGGGGGGGGGTGACCCAGGAGAGTAATGTTTGTGTGTTTTTAATGTAACGTGGCTTGTGTAATCAACATTGAATTTATATAGCATTTTTGTTTTTAATTAGTTTTGGTGAATAAACCAAACGGAACAGCAGCTGACAGCCTGTTACTGCTGTGACTTTGGCACATATGTAAAGGGAGTCTTCACTAAAAAAAACACTAAACCCCTTCTTCTGGGTTTTCTTTATTGTAGCTGGGGATGAAATGGTTTCACCACTCACAGGGACCAATGATGTCTTATTTATTTAAAACATCTAGGTTTGTTTGTTTTTCCTGGAACTTGCCGTTGATTACCAGAAACAATAAAGGCCTTGTTCACCTGTCATTGGTGGACTCATTTAGATAAGAAAGAGACTGATAATGAGAACTGGATCCACCAGGTGGAGGAGTTAGGGTCTTTAACTTCTAATGCTGGCTCTGATAAAAAAAAAAAAAAAACACTTCTTAGGCTGTTGGCCTAAAACAGAAATGGGTAAAACACAATATGCCAAGAACTCGAGGTAAAACTGTTGCACTGTTTCCTTTCTCTGTAAATAATTAGATGTCAGTGGAGATGAAATAAAGTCCTTTAATGCACAAAGTTGTGGCTAAGTATTGTTTGTCTGTGTTGTTTGTGGTGACGTGTGGCTGCACAGACATGGATGAGTGCAGGGTCACCGGGGTGTGTGGACCCGGAGCCCACTGCAGGAATCTGGACGGCGCTTTTGACTGCAGCTGCCAGGTCGGATACAAAGTTCATGACGGAGTCGAGCCTTTTCACCCAATGAGAGACAAAGCTTCCTGCAAAGGTAGAGCTGCATCGGTCACATCCGCTTTATGTCTTTTCAATGATTTATCCTGCTTCCATGTCGTTTTCACTGCTATTGAAAGGTCCTTGATAGTTTGTGTTGTTTTTCATTGTATTGCATTCATTTGTGTACATAACTATATAAATAAGCATTAATCCAATATGCCTGCTAACACTCTTGTTTGTCATCAATAGTTATAGATAATAGGCTTCACAATAGAGAGCGGTATTGTCTTGTCTCTTTAGCTTGTAATTCTGTTTTTAAGACTGGAGAATTTGAATATCTAATCATCTTATCTTGTCTGAAGAGAAAGTGCAGTTTCAATTCTATGCATGTACTGTAAATTGTGATGAATTAACAAACAAGATGACTTTGAATTTAACTTGGAATACCTTTTTTAAAATCAAAAGAAAAATTCTTTATTCTCACAACATAGATTTAAATACTCTGTTGATTCTGGAGGAAATGTTTCCAGCAAAAACTATTTATTCAAATAAAGTTAAATGCAGAAATTCTATTAAATATCCTATTAAACACAAAGAAAATCCAATTCCACATTTCCAATCTATGCTAACATCTAATGTGTGCTATTTATCGTCTCTTGACACATTAAAGAACTGCTGTAGCACTAAGTAGTCTATGTAAGATGTAAAAGATCTTAAGTGTGGGAAAATGTTGGCTTTTGAATGTTTTTGAATTTTCGTAGAAAAGTGAATTTGTGAAAATATAATTTCTAAAGCACAATATGCAGACGACAGTCGCACGGGGAAGTTAAAAACATGATGTGAACTAAAAAGTAGTGCAGGCTGCAACAAAATACGACAGAGATTACAACAGTCAGTACTTCTCTTTTTCTGGTTTTGAAATGTCCCTCATGTGGTCATATTTCATAAACTCACACCTGACACCACTTTACCGTAAACAGGCCCTGCTTTCTTGCAACAACCGTAGTACACACACACACACACACACACACACTCCTCATAATCACACATTAACCACTAAACATATTAATCAACAACCTCTGCATTCGACGCAGGCTGTACTCTGTGTGCTGCTCTTGGGTTACAACCTGTTGCAGTCCTCCCTCCCTCACCCTTCCTTCCTCACAAGGAGCCTCCCTCCTGTGCTTCATGAGCATCGGGCCGTAATTCACTGACCTGATACGTTGTCCTATAACGTCCTGCCAGGGAGTGTCGGGGCGTCGCCTCGACACTCAATAAATTGCTAATGTGATGTCATGATGTACTCTGTCAGGCTGTGTCCTGGTGGGTATGATAGTGAAGCTTCACCCTGAATGAGAGTGGTCTCACCCTGGCCTGTCCTCAGTGGTGGACTGTGGCCGGCCGGTTCCCGCCGAGGACGCCGTGCTGCAGACGCTCACAGGAACCACGTTCGGCAGCGAGGCCCGGTTCGTGTGTGACGACGGCTTCGTGTGGAGGAGAGGGGACAACGGCTCAGTGTGTGGAGCTGATGGGCTGTGGAGAGGACCCACCATGGTCTGTGAAGGTAAAGAAATACTAATGCTGAAAGAACCATGAGAGCTGTGACCGGCCGGCGTGTGTTTCTATGACTAACTAAAGCAGGGGTGTCAAACTCATACGGTTCAGTTTCATCTTGAGTGATAAAATAGTGCCATAATAACCTTTAAATTGACATTTTCAAGTTTGTATGTGTTGTGGCCCAGAGGATATGTGATGAAAATGTCTATATTTTTGCAAAACACAAACAATTATGAAGCCTTTTTATATGAAACCTTTTGGTGCGAAATACAGTGAAAAATCCCAAAAGTTTCTCTTAAGGTTGCTGCACGATGCATGTTTTTACAAACTCATGGCTTTGAGGCTAATGCCGGCGTTCACGGCAGCGCCACCCATACCTCAGCTCGGGTCTCAGCGTTGTGTACTCTTAAAAATTATATCAATGTTTTCTTTGAATATTTCACCATTTGTTTGGTCCAGATTGGAGCCTCTTGCAGGCCGGTTTTGGCCCACAGGCCTTATGTTTGACAGCTTGAAGTAAACCACATAACGACCTCTGATGATACTTTAAATTAATTTGTTTGGTTGAAGAAAAACTTTGAAGTTGAAGTTTAAAGGTTATCATGGCACTATTGTACCGGTCCGGCCCCCTCAGGATGAAACTGAAGAGTGTGTGGCCTCTGAACCTGAATGAGTTTGACGCCGCTGCTCTGAACAAATGTTTTATAACGTGTGTAAAATAAACAGAAACGGTTTCTCCACCGACAAATGAATGCTAATACTGCTTTTTGTCTGCTGAGCTTTTTAATAAACCTATGCATTTCATTAATAACTGGTCAAAAGTGAAGTACTGCATTGCCTAATGAATTAACCTATTTACAACCATTTCCTTACAGTTTCTTTCAAAACACATGATTGAAGGTTCAGCACTGTGGTTTCTGTTGCTCGTCTGTCTCACAGCTGACTGAGGCTTCTCCCTCAGTCAGCTGTGGTCAGTTCCTGCCCACTGTGGGATGAAGCCAGACCACATTTTATAAAGCATAAATGTCTTTAAATTAGGTGGTTTCATTGACATAATCTGCAGTAAAATCACATTTTCATGATTAATGTAAACTAAAGGAAATGGAAGATAAACTACAGTCTTTTCTTGATGATACTACATGTCCAGCGACTATCCAGATGTTTCTTTGTGACAATAAAGCTCCTTCCTGTCACATACACAGAGATCTGTTGATATGCTCCTTGTACAAATCATGTCACGTCCACCTTGAAGGTGAGCTGATGCAACAAAATCGAGCATGAATGATGCAAACCTTGTGTGCATTTCCACACATGCACTGAGTCTTCCGTCAGTTTGTGACTGTTTGATGTCGCTGCTTTGGCTCTCAGAGGTTGACTGTGGCTCTCCCCCTGCCCTCCCCCACTCTCACCTGCTGTGGAACAAGAGCTCCAGGATGGGAGCTGAGGCGCTTTATCAGTGCGACACTGGATACCGTAATGTTGGAGGGGGAAATGTCTCGGTGTGTACCGGAGCCGGGCGCTGGGAGAGGCCCTCTGTGCTCTGTCAAGGTACCGCCTCCGTGATTCATGCAGATGTGCAGTGGCTTGTTCTGGTGTTTACAGCTGTGATGGGTCTTGTTCCTCATAGAGATCTTGTGTGGGAATCCTCCTTTAATCAAATCCACTGAGCAGGTGTGGAACAGTGACACAGCCCCCGGCAGCACTGTGCTCTATGTCTGTACAAAGGGCTTTAAACACACAGGAGGAAGTTATATATCCACCTGTAGTGAAAACGGTCAGTGGACACTCCCGACGCTGTCGTGTCAAGGTAATTCACTGTTCACACCACAAAGTAAAGCTGTTCTGCAGGATTATTATGATTATTATGATTATGATTATGATTATTATTATTATTATTATTATTATTATTATTATTATTATTATTATTATTATTATTATTATTATTTTATTTTTAATTTTTTTTAATTTTAATTATTATTATTATTATCATTGTCATCATCATCATAACCATCATCACCATCATCATCATCATCATCAGTAGTAGTAGTAGTAGTAGTAGTAGTGTTGAATTAATTACAAATTTGTAGTTATATTCATCTCAAATGATTAATGATATAATGATGTTATCATCTATAATGCTAATAATTGTATTGTATAATCAATATATAATAATGCATATAATAATAAATAATAAGTGAAAATGAGTTACCTGGTAAAATATAAGTTGAATGAACGAATGAATGAATGAATGAATGAATGAATGAATGAATGAAGAAATAAATAAATAAATAAATGAATAAATAATGTTAATGTATAGGTTTAGAGATATACCAGTAACCATGACTTGCTCAGACCGTTTGCAGCCTGATGGATTCAACATATTAAGAGTTTGAGACGTGTACAGTGCTGTGAGGGAATCAGTGAACAATTACAGTTGGAAGAGGAAATACTACATTCATAAATGAATTGTAATCAACTGGCTTATAATGATAATGATAACTTCAGTTACAAAGAACGTTTGGTGTAAAAAAGCAGCTTAAAGTGCTTCATAATATAACAAAAGAGAGAAACATCCGCATTTACAAACATCAGGTCATTATTAAAAGAGGAAGCTTCAAAATGAAACGGAAGTAAAATGAACTATAATCATATAATGATAAAAATAAAGTGGAAGGCTTCTTTTAGAGAAATAAAATCTAACAAGTGTGATGAAATGACTGATGAAGAACCAGGAGTCATCAACAAAACGTATTTGTTGTAACTGAACTTGTTTTAACTTTTGTCCATAACCAAACGTGTGTCGCTCCCCATCACAGAGGTTTCATGTGGAGACCCTCCTGTGTTGCCCCACACCGGGCAGATGTGGGACGGCCGCTCCACTCCTGGAAGCTCGCTGACGTACTTCTGTAAAACAGGCTTTTATCACAGTGAGGGAAGCAACGTGTCGGTGTGCTCAGTGACCGGTAGCTGGTCAAAGTCAGACATCTCATGCACAGGTAACATCGTCTCTCACCGTTTCACCAGGTGGTTTCATTCTCTGCTGATGCTCGACAAAAACAAACAAAACCCTGACTATTTCCACCTCTGTAGAAGTTGACTGTGGTGAGCCTTCACCCGTCCATAATTCGGTCATGCTGTGGGACAAAACCTCCACCGTGGGCTCGGAGGTGGAGTATCAGTGTATCCCTGGATATCTCAGAGTTGGAGGGGGAGATGTTTCAGTTTGTACGCCCAGTGGAGAATGGGAGGAAGCCTCCGTGCTTTGTCAAGGTGACAACAATCTTTATTCGTGACTGCTTAACTCTTTAGACGGCATAAAGAAGAGAACTATGAGCCAAACCACCCAAAGTCAAATATTTGTAGCTGACCTTTATAGTTTTATAGCTCTAAGCTGGTGAACACTCACACAGTTTATTAATCCTTCTGTTTGTGTTTTTTGTCATTCAGGAGTCAGTGCTTCTCTGTGTCTGTGTGTACTAATTCATATCTGTGTTCAGAAATAAGCTGCGGCCCCCCAATAACACTCCCAAACACTAACCTCCTGTGGGATCGTACCAGCACACCGGGAAGCAGTGTGCGGTACGAGTGTGTGGATGGTTTTTACCAGGAGAGTGGAGATAATGTTTCAACATGTTCACTGTCAGGAGAGTGGGGGGAAGTATCTGTGAAGTGCAAAGGTACAGTAACGAGTCTCCTGCTGTGCATGCAACTCTGTTTAATCGCAGGCTCATTAGCTGTTCCATTCCTGCTGCTGAACGTGTCCAGATGAGCACGCTCTTAGTTTGAAAAGGTTTTCTTTAGGTACATTCGATTACATTCAGTTGCAAAAATAACCCCAAAATGTTTTTTTTCCTACTTTGTACATCTGTTAATTTAATGTTTTCTTGTTTTCCAAACTATTCCATATGAATCGCTGTTGTTATTTTTTAACTTTTTATTTATCTATGGAGGTTGCATGGCCCATATTTACAGAAGAGTATTAGGGCCACTGAAGAAGAAAAAAATTTGGAGGCTAAAAAAACCAACCTTCATGCATTTCAGAAAAAGTCGAAAATCAAAGTCCAGATTTTTTTTTTTTGGAGGTTAAAAAAAAAACAAAAAACCTTTGTGTGCTTCAGAAAAAGTCAAAAATCAAAGTCGAGATTTTTTTTTTGTTCTCGGAGAGACGTCTATCCATCCCTCATCATTTGCTCTTCGATGGAAAATCACATAAAATCATGTAATTGTGACTATATCGGGTTGCTTACTGCTTATGGACGTGTGATTTTACACAGGATTTCCTTGATTAATAAGAACATTTAAATAAGCAGCCCGGGATCCGAGCCTTTGTCCTTCATACTCGATGAACTTCCACAACAGAACAAGGCAGCAGGCTGCTCCGTCTCTTCTAGTCCTGATACTGATGATAACTGTCTTTATGAGCTAAGTTCTGTCCTGAAACATCTTTTCACCACTTCATTAAACCACCTGCGATGCATTTTGAGGAAGCAGACACACGCACTGGCATGTGGATAGACGGACTTTGTAAAAAAACGTATTTTTCCACCATGAAAAAACAAAAATCCCGACTCTGATTTTCGACTTTTTCTGAAGAGCATGAAGGTTTGGGGTTTTTTTTAGCCTCCAAATTTTTTGTTTTTCTTCAGTGGCCCTAAAACTCTTCCTTACATATTTTTCCAATCAATGTAAGAAAGAAGGTTTCACAGTGACATCTAGTGGCAGTAGATGATATAACAGCCACATTGTCATTGAGGAAAGAATTTCAGAGGAGAAAGTTAGACCATCAGGATGGAGGCCAGGACTTTACCAAGGAGATGAGTGCTTGGGTCCCAAGTTAAAATGAAAATATTTATTTAATCATTTATTTATTCAATCATTTATTTATTTTATAATTTCAGTTTTATGCATTAGTAATATATTGACAAATATGAAAAAACATCATTAGAAGACCCAAATTGTGGCATTTTATTAAACTATCTGATGTGTTTTGACACCAACAAAATGTAGTTTTCTTACCATTGCAACAAGAACAATTTGATATGGACTCAAAGAGATAAATTGGCGAACCAACAAATGCAACTCATTTTAATGTGTTTACTCAAATCTTGGCGGCCATTTGTCACGATTATCCCCACCAGTCATTGATAACAGCCAACTGGCCCAACTAGAATGTGGAGACGGATCATTTTATTCTATATCTATGGTACAAGTAGAAACTAACAGCTGTTCAGTCGCACTGATGAATTTTCAACTAGAAAACAACAAGTTTCTCATGAATGCTACTTTTCCAGCTAAATGCGGCCCGATTCCCATCCTGCCTCACTCGGAGGTGTTGTGGCACAACAGAAGCGTTGTGATCCATGGCTGTGTGGAGGGATACTACCGCTGGACGGGCAGTAACGTGTCTGTGTGCAGCAGCTCCGGGGTGTGGCAGGAAGCTACTCTCATATGCAAAGGTGAGTCGCTTCAGCACCGAGCTTAAAAACAGGAAGCAGCTGTACAGCAGCAGTGATGTCTTTATCGTGTTACCATGGCAACAAGATGGTGTTTAATTGATTAATTGTGCTGGCCTCCCAGGAGGGTCCAGGAGAGTAAAAACAATGAATAAGTGGAGGATAAAGCTCTCATTGCAAGTGTTGGAACGGTTACAAATGATATTTGAAGATCTACCAGATTCCAGATTACCAGTACCTCTGGAGCAAGTTGTCATTGCCTATAGATCCCAACAGCTCACAATGGGAATATCTTATAGTGAAACACACTGAGATCATCCTCCCACTCTTTTAGAAAATTCAGGCTCGTTTACACAACAACGTTTCAAGTGAAAATGCATTTTTGCATTTTCGTATCAGGAAAGTATTGGATTCACAACGTTTTGAAAATGATGTCCATTTACATGGAAAAGGCAGAAATGTTGAAAACAATGGGTGCTGTTGTTTTTCTAATGAACCCACACACACACACACACACACACACACACACACACACACACACACACACACACACACACACACAGAGAGAGAGAACAATACGTTATAAACATTAACTATGGGAGGACACGGACATTCGTGAGGACAGATGAGCAAGTTGGATTGTTATTACAGCGACTGTCGACTATAAAACTGCCAATCCAGGAGCATTTGGACCGGGAGTCATGACACTCTGCAGGACACTTTTACAAAAAGTTGTATTTCCCCGGTTTCCACGGTGACGAAGAAGGAACGTTTTCGGAAAGTTGCATCATCAGTGGCTAAAGTTTTCTGTTTTCACTTGAAAATGTTTAATTTGTCTCTTGCAGGCCGGTTTCATGTGCTCGTGCTTAAGATGAATCTATTTTTATTTAAGTTGCTTCCAGCAGAGTACAGAGCCAAGTAGGAAATGTGGACGAATCCTTTCACCAGTAGAAAGTGATTGTTCTGATATCCTGCCATGCAGGGAAGATCCACGACTTATAAACGTGTTATAAAGTTCAATGTTGCTGTTTTTTCCAGCTAAATGCGGCCCGATTCCCATCCTGCCTCACTCGGAGGTGTTGTGGCACAACAGAAGCGTTGTGATCCACGGCTGTGTGGAGGGATACTACCGCTGGACGGGCAGTAACGTGTCTGTGTGCAGCAGCTCCGGGGTGTGGCAGGAAGCTACTCTCATATGCAAAGGTGAGTCGCTTCTGCACCAAACGGAAAAACAGGAAGCAGCTGTGTCCATCCATCAACACTAAAGTATACAGTTCAACTCATTGGGTTTAACTGACTTACCCATGACCCAATACAGTCACACCTTCAGGTGTTGATGCTACCTTTAGACCTTTTCGTACCTCCACCAAGGAGGTTTTAAAATCTCCCGCATTTATTTGTCTGGTTGTCTGTTAACTAAATATCTGAAAAACTAATCAGCAGATCTTCACAAAAATGGGTTCACATGTACATTTGCTCAAAAGAAGAAACCATTGAATTCTGGTGGTGATAAAAAATTATTTTCATTTAGCAATATATTGTCTTATCTTGTCTTCTTTGAAATTATGAAATAAAATCACGTGATCACCAAACTAAATAAAAGAATGAAGGCAGTTGATCTGGATGTGGAATACGTGTCACTTCCTGTGTCCATGTCGACCCTTGGCGGAGGTCAGAAATCTCTGATTGCTCGTTTTCTTATTGTGACAAAACAAAGTATTTAATTTGACACGTTTTAAATTTGCTCAACCTGAACAGAGTGCCGTCACGGTTACTCTTACTTCAGGGAAACAAAGTGTATTACGAACTGTATTTTGACATTACAGTTCTACTCTTTCTCCAGCTAAATGCGGCCCGATTCCCACGCTGGCTCACTCGGAGGTGTTGTGGCTCAACCAGAGTGTTGTGATCCACGGCTGTGTGGGGGGATACCACAGCTGGAGGGGCAGTAACGTCTCCCGGTGCAGCAGCTCCGGGCTGTGGCAGGAAGCGACACTGAAGTGCATAGGTGAGCACGAAGAAAGCAAGAAAACGTGAATACAAATTTCAAGGGAGTAAAGTTAATGCTCCTCAGTAAACACTTATCTCACAGTGGAATATCCCGGTTTTTATTCTGGACTTTGAGACTTTTACTCTCCTTCTATCCCCTAATCCCAACCAGAATAACAGAAACTCTCCACTGATTCTTTCTTCCTGTTAAAGGGGAGTTAAAAATTTCCACCATCTCCTCTGCTTGCTCGTGTGGAATTGTTGGGTTTTTCTCTTTAAAAGTGTATTAGTTGTATTTGGTGCTATAATTGAATTGATAAAAATTTAAAAATTTTAATTTAAAAGGATAATTTTATGCAAGCATCACTTCCTAAAGGTTTTCCAGCAGTAATAATCGTCCCCATACCAGAAGTGAAGACAGTCTGTCCTCTCTCTCCCCGGCTTGTTTCAGTTTTTAAAAAGTGTGTTGCTCCAACCAGCCAATCAGAAATCAAACCCTATATAGTGTCATCGGGGGTTTAGCCAATCCCGATCAAGGTAGGCCCTCCCTTTGACCCTCCCACAATTAAGCAGCTCTGCTGTGGCACATGGCACCACGAGAGGAAGTACTTCCTCCTCTTCCCAAGATGGGCATGTGTGGGCGGAGCCAGTCCAGCTCTCACACACACAGCAGATTCTGAATGTAGCTCCTATGATCCAATATTCAAATGGAGGAAAATCAAGGAGAAGCTGGATTTGAGGCAATAAACTTTGATCACAAGGTTTTTGCACCAAGACTCATGTGAAAGTGTTGATAGGCTGACCCCTTTAAAACATATTTGTACTTTTGTTTATTCTCTTACAGAGGCAAAGCCACCTATAACTCATTTATCAATCTTTAATGAAAAATGTCTGCGATGGAAGGCTGAAAAATACGAGGAGGATACAGAAATATACCAAGTAAGACAAGAGTTCGTCTTTCTCTGTTGCTTGTTGTCGGTTTGCAGCCACAGACTTGATTCAATCGTTTTAGGTTATTTACACTGGGTCCAGAGACTACCAGAGGTTGTTTCATGATAAAAGGCAGAAGAATCTGAGTTCAAAGGACGACCGGCCGGAGCTCTGCCTCAGCCTCCTTCCAGTTACAAACTACAGCATCTCCATCACTGCAACATCCACCAGGTTCACGGCCACCATCACCACCAGCACCAGCCTGCCAGGTATCACTGTGCTGCCGATGCTTCAGCACTTTATCGTCTCTGTTCTCAGCAATGCACATTATAACCTGATATGTAACAGTTCCCCCAGCACCGCTTGTCTACTATAGAGAATTTGAAACTCCTCTACCAACGTTGAGGCTCCAGCGATCGCCCAACACTCTGGACTCGTTAAGGTAACAAGCAGGACAAGCATTAATAGTGCATTAATAGACTAAGACATACATTGGCAATGAGTCCTGGCATGATCACATACTTTATATGGTATGGTCAAGCTATTTGGACTCTACCTGACATTGCATGATCTGAGCCAGGGAGCATGTAGATGTTAAATAAAATAGTCCCAAGGATGGAGCCTTGAGGAACCCCACGTGATTTTTATACGCTCAGATTCAAAACGACCTTTTGACACGTATTTGTCTGTTTTGCAAGTAAGATTTAAACCAATTTCAATGTGCCAAAAGCAGCACTAAGATCCAGTAACACCAAACTGAAACTCTAGATGTGTCACTGCTCAGTAAGTAAAGGTGCCAAAATGCACATAAATCACTAGGAGCCTTTCAGACGTTGCTGCCATACGTTCCTCATGTCGCCGTGGTTGTTCATCAATACGTCCGTTAGAGGGCCGTCCAGTTTGTAGTAGGACAACAATTCTAAAACAAACAAGGATGAAACAGATTGAAAACTGCTAAAAAAAGTATTTGTAGTAAAACTAGTAGTAATTCAGTTTGGTCTGAGGGAATAATTCATTACCTTACATTTTCTTGAATCCATGTACACAATCGTCTTTCCTCCATGGCATCATTATTTCTGTTGGCTTCCAAGTTACTTTGTCTTATTTGTTCCTTTTGCTGGTCACACATGAGCTATACTGTACAACACTGCCCCCATGGGCCACCAATGGTATTACTCCATACGCTTTGCATCCGTAAGCTCCCTGAAAACGTATAAAGTGCGTCCAGTGAATCCCCTGTGAAGACTTAATCTGCCTTTAGCTGCTGTAGCAATCAGAGGAGATAGAAAGCAGCCAAGGTCATTCATGTTCAACAACAATCCAATCCACTGCTTTTAATCTCTGTAAGAAAATAGTGAATGTGTAAAAGACAAACTTCTCTCTCCTCCTACAATAGATGTTTTCACTTGTAACAATTACTGAGAAGAAAAATGGAAATAAAATCAGAATTTATTCTTCTCTGTGTTCCAGTTTGTACCAAGTGTTCGTGATTCCCGTTGATAGGATCGTGACGTTCAACTGCTCTTCTCCTGCGAGCTCAGACTCATCGGAGGACATGGCGGCGCAGCTTGACCTCCGACACGTTGAGAAGGAGATGAACTTCACTGTGGGGGACGGACGCCTCTATGGAGGTTTCTACAACGCTCCACTGGAGAGTGGCAGAAGCTACTATATCATCCTACGAGCTGTTTGTCAGTGGAAAATGGTGGGATCAATGATTAAAGTCATACCTGAGAAGCTTTTACCACATTCTATTGATTTTTTTTTTTTCTTCTCTCTTAGGCCTTGAAAAGTTCCTGTGTTTTGTGGGCCAAAGTGAGAGGTAACTGACCCTGTGCTTTATTTCTTTAATAAACTCAACATAATGTTCTTAATGCAAAAAGCAGCACATCTTTGTTGCAGGTACTTCATATATTCTGAGGGTTTCTTCACTGTGTGCTGCTGCCTTTGTGGCACTGGCTACCCTGATTGTGTTGGGAGGATACAGCTTCATCTGGTATCTGAGATCTTTACTCTTAAATTATAACGGTTACTGTTTATCAGACACATGCAAATCTACCATTAAACTGTTCTGTTTTCATATCACCAAGCTGAATTTACCGTAAATATATACAATAAAAACTACTTATCTTCATAACACCAAAAAGGAAATATAATAACTTGTATCTTTTCCATAAATTATTTTGTTCAATTACAAAATAGTTCAGTGTGGAGAGAAAGTTATTTAATTCAGTGTGGTAGAGGATGTTTGTCACAGATCGAAGTAAGACATGAATGAGATTTAACCTTTTATCAACCATATTTTGTCACATCACTTTATGTATTTTTCTGGAGCAGCAATGATAAACTGAAAGAGATACTATAAATAATGGAGGAATAATTTGGATTTGTGGTATTTCTGTAGTATTTCTTCTTAGAACAAAAAGCGTTGGGTCTCCTCATTTTAGTAAAGAATCTTGTTTGTGCACCTGATTTCATATTTTTAAATAAAAAATTTGAACATATGCAGTGTGCACAGTAAGCCAATGCAAGACAAGACCTTTTTCTTAAAAAATGCACCTTATAATTTTAGTAAGCCATCTGTAGTCCATTATTTTGTGTAGAAGTCAAGCCTATTTAGAGATGGTTTTAACTTAGAAATTGTGAAATACATGTGAAATTTGTTATATGTTATTCTATAATTGTTGTGTAATGCTGAATACTGAGTTTAAAGTCTTTTAGCATGCAAATATCCTCCAACAACACAGGGTTAAAACTTTCAATGTATTTAGGCGCCTGTAAATGATGTGATTAAAGAACTTGTTTTGTCTTTTTCAGGTGTGTCAAGAAGACATGACAGATCTGAGAGCTGATGGATAAAATGACAGAACATTTTATAAAGCATTATAACAAGTTATTAAGTATAAAAGTTATTGTCATTGTAATAAACTTTTTTTCAATAACTACTGGTGATCATTTTGTAAATACATATTTATATGTCAGGCAATTCGGGCTGATTTCAAGTTGCATTCAGAATGGAGAGTACTTTATTGAATGTGCTACATGAGCAGATGAGTACTTTGTCATCTGTCGAGAATGATATGAGGACGTTTTAGAGAAAGTAAAATCACTGTAATTCACCACATCTGTTACAGAAAGTCTAATTAAATCATTTTGTTTAATTTTTGTATATATCTGTGTTTTTGCTTTGACGTGAATGGAGTTAATTAATGATTCAAAAAACTATAAATTAATACATAAATACATAAAACACTATATAAGTATAAGAATACGTCTATATATACAATATCAATTGCTGTATAAGCAGTATGAAAATACAAGACAATATAATAAACACAAAATAAGACACAAGCATGAAAACCCACACGCGGTCACAGTTATAGTCGAAGACATTATAAAGTAGATTTCATGCCTATGGTTGAAGTGAGTTGTTCACTTTGAATGGGTGCAGTGTCCACTCCACTCCACCAGGTGGAGGTAAAGGCCGGAGGAGCCGTTCGGCTCCACGGCTGAAGCTAGCTGAAGACGTCCTGCGGGGCCTGGATGTTTTGTATCCGGTGCAGCAGCTTCACGTCCCCGCACGGAAGCGGTCCAGTGTCCCGACGATAAACACCCGTCCTGTTGGCTTTATCAGGTACAGACTCTTCTCCTCACCGCCTCTGCCGAGGCAGGGCAGCCCAGACAGCGGGCCGCATGCCCGTGCCGGCCTGTGGGCCGCTGGCGGCGGAGTGGAGGAGGAGCAGGCCGGAGGAGCAGGACGAGGCTGCCCTCCCTCCACAACAGCCTACAGATTAACTTTTAAAGATTTCATAATTGTTTCAGTGTTACAAAAAAAACACGTTTGTCTGTATTATTGAGTTTGCATGGTTTTTCTGTGAGGGCACTGTTGTTTCCATTAAATATATATAATATGATGATATATATCAGGCGATAGAACATTTAATAGAGAAAAATAAAATGGCTATAAACTCTCAGATACAGTCAGTTATTACACTTTTCATTTCAGTTGTAATGAGTTGTTTAATCTGATGATGGCCCTGTCTGTGTTTCCAGGCCTTTAAGGTTCTGTACCGTCTGCCTTGACGCCAACAAACTTTAATTTAATATGTTTTTAACTTTATAACTTGATTGGGGCTTCGTACAAGTGACAGTGACCAACAGCTTTTGATTGACACTAAACACAGAAACCCAGCCAATCTGGCAACATCTGTCTTATGGAAAAAAGTGATTCTATGGCTTGATTGGTAGTAGCTGCATTTGGATCCAGAATGAGAGATTTAAAGTGAGTGCACCCATTCAGTCCTTAACTTTGAAAAGAAGAAACCATGAGGTCACACACTTTGATCTGAGTCTGATCAGCCAGAATAAAACAATCCCAGAGACAGCTTCTCATCGCCTGAAGAATATCAGAAGAGAACTGATGTTTCAGCAGAATTTTGAGAAGCTAATCAATAACTTTGTCTTCAGTCAATTTGACTACTGTGATGACGTCTTTATTTCAAAAGACTATGAGATGGCAGATTCAAAGCGCTGCTGCTCGATTGATCACAAGAGAGTGGACCACATCAGCCCAGTTCTCAGCTCTTTCCACTGCTTTCCTCGTCATGCATTACTACCAGTCTACAAAATTTGAATAGTTTAGGAGAATCCATCTCAGATATTCTCTTAAGATTCATCCAAACCTCTCAGATCGTCTCAAACCTGCTTTGTGTTCCCAGAGTCTGAACCAAACATGGAGAAACTGCTTTTAGGTCTTACGTATCAAATATTTGAGACAAACCGTCTGGATGAAAAAGTGATTTTGAAGAGGAGCTGATCGAGTGTCTGGGTTTGTCTTTCACAGGAGCGTTGTCACTGTCCTCTGGTTCACCATGGCCCAGAACCAAGTCATCCTGCAGTTCCGCTTCGCAACATTCGGGGACTCCATGCTGCAGAAGATGAACCTCCTGCGACACCAGAAACGATTCTGTGATGTTGTGGTGCGCATCAACCAGCTGGAGGTTCCTGGCCACAAGGTGGTGTTTGCTGCCGGCTCGTCTTTCCTGAGGGACCAGTTCATCCTGCAGCAGGACTCCAGGGAGGTCCAGATCTCCATGATCCAGGAGGCGGAGGTGGGCCGTCAGCTGCTCCTGTCCTGCTACACGGGCCTGCTGGAGTTTCCCGAGCTGGAGCTGGTGCACTACCTGACGGTGGCCAGCTTCCTCCAGATGGGCCACATCGTGGAGCAGTGCACGCAGGCCCTCAGCAAGTTCATCAAGCCTCAGGCTTCACGCCATCTGAAGGTGGACATGGACATGAGGATCAAGAAAAGGGAGGAGGGTTTATCTTCTCAGGTACAGAGGGAGGAGGAGCGCTCTCAGGCACAGACTGTCCATCAGGAGGAGGAGGAGGAGGAGGAGGTCCAGCAGGTCGAGAGCGACGATCATGCTGAAAATAATGAGGAAGACGACGATGAAGATGACGACGACGTGATCATTCAGCCGAGCCCCGTCCAGACTCTGAGCAGCCGTCCCCGGCAGGGTGTGGCAGAGAGTGACATCACCATAATAAAGGTGGAGTCTGTAACCGAGGCGGCAGAAAACTCCACCACTGGTCACTTTTCTGCGAGCCCCCCCGCCGCCCTGCACTCCCCCGAGCCCCAGCACTCACTCATCAACTCCACCGTGGACAGCCGCAGCAGCGACATGGCGGTCCCTCCCAGCCTGGCCGGGTACGCGCTCAGCCCGCCGTCCTCCTCCATCCCCACGGAGAAGCACATGGGACACCAGCGGAGCTACGACAAACCTCTGCAGTGGTACCACCAGTGTCCCAAGTGCGCCCGAGTCTTCCGCCAGCTGGAGAACTACGCCAACCACCTCAAGATGCACAAGCTGTTCATGTGCCTGATCTGCGGGAAGACGTTCACTCAGAAGGGCAACCTGCACCGACACATGCGGGTGCACGCCGGCATCAAGCCCTTCCAGTGTAAAATCTGTGGTAAGACTTTCACCCAGAAGTGCTCGCTGCTCGATCACCTGAACCTGCACAGCGGGGACAAGCCGCACCGCTGCAACTACTGCGACATGGTGTTCGCCCACAAGCCCGTCCTCCGAAAGCACCTCAAACAGATCCACGGGAAGAACAGCTTCGACAATGCAAACGAGCGCAATCTGCACGAAGGGGGGATCGACTTTGACTTTGGGCAGATTTCGAACCTTTGAGCCTCTTTTTGTGTGAAAAGACGTGATCGTTTTAGCCTCAGCTTCAACCCGTCAGCTTTGATGGAAGGATTTTAACACGGGCAGCGGTTTCCTTGAGCTTGATTCACTACGACAGACCCCTGGTCTGCACCTTACTGTAGCTTCATTACTGTGGACTGTTGGTTTTTGTACAATACAGTGTAGATGCCTTCATATCATACTTGAAAATGTAACACTGATACATAATGACTCAGCACCATGTATTAACTTTGTGTCTGTGCCCAAACTGAAAAAGCATTTAAAAATGAAAAGCATTCACGTGTACATTGTCCATACACTCTGCTGTAGCCTTTCTTTTCATACCAGTGTGAAATGAACAAGGACTTGAACAGTGAGAGAAACTTGAAAGCACAGAAGGCCAGCTGTGACATTTTGTCTGGGCAACAAAAGGGATGCCAAAGTGTCCATGTGAACTAAGGAGGTTTTTATAGAGACTTTATATCTGAGGTACTGTTGAACCAAAGTGACATCGTATCTGTCCTGTGTTCATCGAAGTCAGCGTGTCTGTTTAGAAATTAATAAATGATGTAACCACTGGTGGGTTCATGTTTTTCTTCTGAAGTGAGCTGAAGAGTTTGTGCACCCTGTGGAGTGTGAAGGGACTATTTTCTTCTTCCAGTGAGTTTTCTCTGGGTACTCAAGTTGCCTCCAACGATCCATAACAACATACATTGATTACAACAGAACTACACTGGCTGGATTGCCACTCCCTTTCTCCTGTTGGTCTATCAGTCCATCTCTACGCCTTTACCTAGTTCAGTTCTCGCTATGAGGAGCAGTTTAACCACTACGCTTCTACCTTTCTGGAGGAAAAAAAGAAATGGAGCTTGTGCTTGAAGAATGGATGTACAGTCACTTGCATTATGTGTTGTTAAGTGATCATAGCAAAAATGAAATGAAAGTAATGAAACTTTTTTTTTTCAGAGTGGTGAGCACTCCTCTCTGTCAGAATATCTCCAGTTTGATTTCAAGCTTTGGGGTTTTTCTGTGCGTGAGTTTGCATGTTCTCCCTGATCATGTAGCCTCTGAGACAATAGATTCAATCTTTATTAGGGACCGAGCCTACTGGCAAGGTCCCTATTGTGTTTCGTACGCAACCGAGAAACAAAGGCTGGGCCCCCACGGGGCCCAGCCCAAGGCCAGGGCCTTAGAGTAAGTGCCACAGCATGAAAGGGGGCCAGGCCCTCAGACCTGGCAAATTCATATTGTTCTTCTAATGTTTCTTCATTGTATTGTCCTACATTGTACACTGGCACAAGTAAAGTTCACCTCAACAAATGAAACAAATAGAAGAACAGACGAGAAGATGGCTGAGGAAATCACTCTACCCTGAGCTATTTAAAAGAATAGAATATGGTATAACTTTATTTATATAGCACCTTTCACAGACATGAGTCACAAGGTACTTTACAGCACTAGAAATGGTTAAGATCATAAAAAATATAGAAGCAAGGAAAACATACATGGTTATACAAATATAAAAGATATTATAAAAGATAGGATGAAACATTCTGTGCCGCTTTTACAAGCCAAGGTAAACATTTAGTCAATTGTTCCGTTCTTGATCATCTTCAGTGTATCTTAATATGAAAAGTATTAGTTATCATTTGTGTATTTTCCCAACAGCTCCATGACACGACAACTACAGTATCTCAATTGTAATGTACTTATTCAGTATCAACCAGACAAAAGAGCTCTGAGGATATCCAGCCAGTCCTAGCTAACGCTGCAGTTTTGTTTCCGGGGGACAATATTTTGTGACGGAACCAAGCGATGGACGGCACAGTAAATACATAAGGTTATAAAATATATTTGACAATTTCAACAACATTGCTGATTTATAAAAACACATAGCATTATGCATTATTCCGCAAAGTAGCTTTTTACTTACGTGTTATTAAACTCTCCCGGAAAAATATTGTCCCCTGGAAATTTCCCATGTGGCTTTTGCTGTTGTGTTGTGGCCTTTGAATATATATATATATATTTTTCAATTATTTTAAGTTCTTTTGATTCAGTTATATCAAGTGAAGACACAGAAATGTTGTGGCCTTTGTGGTCGTGTTGTTTACAGAATAAACTGTCTCCACACTGCAATGTTCAAACACTAGAATATGACACTAGTGATTTAAATGCTGTGGTTATTCAATATTTAGCCAAAATTAACAAACCACTACACACATTTATATAGTATATAGTATTTTACGTTGCTGATAAGATTGTCTAAATATTAGTCAAATAGAATTAACTGCAGTTTCAAATATCCTAAAGAGAATTGTGACTGAATGTTGTCACATTTCTGATGTTTTTGTTGTTAAAACAATCAGCTGTGACAGTGTTTTTAATGTCTGAAGCGCTCGAGAGTTAGAACCCACTGTATGTAGGTCAAATATTTTCAAAAGTCTCTTTCCAGTCCAGTCGAGGACAAACACTCAACCATGATTGTCAGAAGACTTCTGAGTCAGCCGACATAGAAAGACTTTGAGATACAGTATGTCTGATTAGTGCTCCCATTTGGTTCAGATGCCAGTAGGGTATATTGTTTTCTTATATTTCCTCTGTGTGTTACTCTCTGCTTGGAATGCTGGTTGGTGCCTATAGGTCTGGTCAGGTCTATGTGAGGTCACATCTCATCTTGTGAGGGGGGCTGGAGGATAGAGGAATCCTCTCAAACTAAGCCAGATGTTATGAGATCATCATGATATATTACAATATGTAAACTGTGTGTGTGGTCTCTCTGGTCAGTATATAACTGACCAAAGCCTTTGTGCTGGCAGAGGAGCAGATTGGAAAGCAGCTTCTCTCACCCCGACTCATGTCATCAGTCTGTCATTTTTTTGATGCCACCTGATTCGATATTAAACATTTTTACCAAACGAAGAAGAATCGTTGAAGCAAGTTCTTTTTCTCACTCTCTCACGTCAGTTGAAGTTCTCTTCACCAGCCCTGCTGAAAGCAATATTTTAGATTGAGCTTTTTTTGGGACAGACAATAAACCGATTCAGAATATAAATTACCAGTCAAGTTGCTGAAACTGGGTTATTACTGGGTAAGTACCAGGGCGCGGTCGTTTAAAACTCGGTTATCGTTTAACCAGCCGTTAAATACATTTAACCGACTGTTAACTTTAACAGCACTGTTATCTTGTTCAAAACTCAGTTAACTTTAACCAGGTGTTATCTTGACATTAAAGTTAACGCACCTCCACTAACTGTTTAACAGTGGTTAACTCTCACCATGGCGTTTACTGGCAGCGCTGCGTTCATGATGCCAGTTCAGCAAAGGAAGGATAGGGTGGACCGTGGACTGAACTTTGATATAAGTTAATACTGTAATGAAGAGTTACGCCTCTATGGAGCCCCGGAGTGGCCAGAGGAAAAATAAATAAATAAATAAATATATATATACTGTATAATGCGTGGAAATTCGATAACACTGGTCAACAGCCAAAAAATTGTCTGGGTTTTTGCAACTGATTTAGAGTAATGTTGATGTGCTGAATCCAAAAATAACATTGGTTTTGCTCAATCAGGTCAACTTTTTTAACGAAGCCAGTTACATATTTTCTGACGTTTGTGTTTGCGTGTACAACTATTTTCGCTTTGTATGATACAAAAATCGTTCTTATTTCTTGAAATAAGGGAACTCTGAAGAGTTCACATGCGCACATTGACGACTAAGTGGTATTTTATATGTTCCAGGTGAATAGAACGGCTTCCACTAGAAGATCTTGCAAAAATAAGCCGGACATTTTCTGCTCCATCTGCGGCGAAGACGCCGTTGTTCCTAACAGAAATCCAGTCACAAGTTTCATAAAGCATGCTCATCAGGATTATTGTGGTATGTGGCATAGCTTGGTTGGTAGAGCAGTTGTCTCGCAATCGACAGGTTGCAGGTTCAATTCCCATCTCTGCCTGCCTACATGCCAAAGTGTCCTTGGACAAGACACTATTAATTGCTTGGATTTATATAGTGCTTTTTTCACGCTGATTCAGAGACCATAATTCATTCACACCCATCCCACCAGTGATGCTAAGCTACGTTGTAGCCACAGCTGCCCAGGGGCTGCTGACAGAGGCCTGGCTGCCGTTTTGCGCCAACGGCCTCTCCGACCACCACCAACATTCATATCCATTCATATGAGGCAATGTGGGTAAAAGTGCCTTGCCCAAGGACACAACGACAATGAGTTTTTGATAGAGTGGGATTCGAACCGCCAACCCTCCGGTTATTGGACGACCGACTCTTCCACTGAACCCCAAACTGCCCCCATTGGAGTGACAACGCCTTGCATGGTGTGTGTGAATGGGTGAATGTGCGGAGCCATGTAAAGCTCTTTAGGGCACCCCACATGGTGTGCAAGGCACCGAGCGTCTGCGCCAAGACAAGAAGAGTCGTCTGAAGTTTGGGATTCCTGTGGTTTGGAGGGACAAATCATGTCACGGACTGCTACTTCGGTACTCTTGATGTGACTGAGATCAACGGAAAGAACCGGAGGAGCCTCAAGTATCCTGATCTTGATCAGCACGTGGTCCAGTTCCTGTCTTTGGAGAACTTCCTGACATTAGTGAGGAAGAAGAAGTGATTCTCAACGATGACGCTCCACATCCTTTCTCCATAAAGAGCTAAATGATCTAGCTTTGTCAATGTCTATTACTCAATTTACAGAATTTGACGGTTGTAACATATAATTCATACATTGTGTTGGATAACGATTTTGTCTCAAAAACCTATTTCTGGTTAGAAATAGTAACAAAAATCAACCGATAATGACATAAAATATAATCGATGCAACCAGAAGATCTGAGTTTCTTCAAAACAACTTTGGGTAAAAACCTGATCTGATGGAGAGAAACGGACGTCATTTTCAGACTCAGCGGTGCTAAATTGTCCTAAATCAGTTGAAAAAACGTAGACAATTTAGAAAAATATTTTTTTGTTACCCAGTGTAATAAGTAGTAATCTCAAATAATAATAATAATAATAAATAATAATAACTGGAGACACCGAGTTACTATCTCGTCCCCTCGTATTATATTTTTTCACTAATGCTGCTTCCATCCCCTCATATTTGCTGTTCTGGAGCTTAAAAGCCTCGTTTCCACGGAGCACATTAGATATTGGTGTTTTCTAACTAAAGCATGTGAAATACAGACGTGTTAAACTCACCTTGATCCTAAAAGAGAGGATCTTATCCTCAGCAGCTCTGAATCACCTATTCCCTCTTTCCCAACACATAAATGAGCTTGGGTCTTATTTTTCAACATTTCAGCATTACAGAGTGAATTTCTGCTCCTTTCACTTTATTTCTGGACGTGTCTGAATCAAAAGCTTCAACATGGAGGAATGGAGGTGTAGAATGATAGAACGCTGCTCTACGGCCGTTTCCATAGCAACCTACATAAACACACGCTGGTCGACAATAAAACTTCTCTTTCACATGAAGCTAATAAAAGGCTCATTGTAACGAACAGGCAGTTCGTTCCTCATTTAAGAACTGGCAGCACTTAAAACTTTAAAGCACTTTAAATGTTCACCAGCACTGTGAGCAGCATGCAGCACTTTAAGATCAGGCTATTTGCACATAGAAATAAGTTTGCACACAATTGTTGTTTTAACTTATTTATTGAGGCAACACAACAATTAATTGATGAATTGAGCAATATATATGTGTATTTAAGAACGGCTGATTCTTTAGTTGTGTTGCTGTGAATGTTTTAAGATGTGGGTGAGAGCGTTGTGTGGTGTGTGAGGAGAGTTTGCACTTTCCTTCTTCTCTTGTGTTCAGGCCGGTGTCCAGGCATGGACACTGCGAAAGAAGGTTCCGGGCTGAACCAAGAGGAGGAGCAAGTGGGGGGGGGGGCACATAGTTTTAGCGGGTTTAGGATTTAGTTTATTATTTAGGTGTTTGGTTTTTAGGTGTATTTGGGTTTTGTTTCATTAAGTTATCGTTCTGGTTTTGGTTGTGAGGATTTTAACTTAGTTTTAAGATTAACTTTTATCACCTATGGAATTTTAATGGTTTCACCCAGTTGAGGGGCCTGTATTTAAGGCATCTTTTAACATCATTCAGGGATCTGCTGCTGGAGAAGCCACAGTCCTGAATCCTCTGATGCAATTTTTGGCGCGTTGCACTTTTTGTTGTGCACTTTTGGAAAATAAAAAACAAAAAGACTTGGACCACCCAAAAAGCTGAATCTGTGCTCACTGCTCAAACCGCTCTGAGGCCATATCGGGGAGCCGAGGCTAACACTCATTTTATGTCTAAAAACTCCAAGCTTTCATTTACAGTAGTATGTAGTTTGTTTAGTAGTTCCTGATGAACCAAACACTTTGCTTCATTATAAAGAAGTTCTGTGGAGCGTCTCATAGCGGAGCAACACAGCCTCATACAGACCTCTCCCTTCATGGCCACAAGTAAAGAATCTCACGGCCAGAGATTAAACGACCTCGTTCCCTCGCTTTATTAATTTGAGGTAACGACTTATTATCTGGTTCCCACGTTATTATTATTTTTCTCTCTGGCCACTCAGTCCACTTTCTATATCGTTCTCTCTGGTCAAATTAAAAAAAGATGAGGCAACATGAAGCCTCTGATCATGCAGCTCAGTTTTCATCTTCCACTTTAATATCCTGGTAGTTTCTCATGTTTTATGGTGGTTTAATAGAGCAGATAAAAACACAGCGCTGCCTCCACCACAATGTTTAAGACAAAACACGGAAGCTTGGAGACTTGGAAGTGGGCGGAGCCTCGGGTGGAGCGGCGTCAGGGACGCTAACCACTGTTGTTAACCTCACTGTTAACTTTGACGGAGACGGGATGACTAGCCATGTTTTAGACAACACATATTCGGTTGGCTAACGGCGGGTTAAGGATTTAACCGTTGGTTAGGGTTTAACCAGTGGTTAAAATAATCCAGGTTTGAACAACCGGGCCGAGGTGAACTGCACATGCTGATGAGCGACATCAGGCTAACTCTGCTGGTCCCAGTGTCTCTGGGGATTAAGTTACTGGTGTTGTACCAACAAGCTTTCATTTCCTCCTGATACTTTTGGCTGAACACAATTTACCCTTTGTCTTATGATTGTCATTCTCATTAATATTAGAGAATCTCCAAACCGTGGACATTCCTCACACTCTTGCGTATGTGCATACCGGCGGGCGACGTTGCTGACGCGTGACTTGTACGTTATAATCGATTATGTCTTGTCATTGTATCGAATTCCTCGTCTGCATTGCGACGCATCGTAGAAATAATAAAATTCAACACCCCTAATTAACTATATGTAAAATAAAGCCCATCCAACAGACCAAGTCATTTTTTAATGATGTTTCAAGAGCTTGTCTTGTTATCGCTGTGCTTACTTGTGTTACTGTTGAATACGCTCCTTTTCTTTTTCCTCTTCTTGACAGTATTCTGACATCAACTTTTTTTTTTCTTTGTTTTTTTAACCTCCTCGGACCTGGACATCACATTTTGGGTTGTCTAGACCACAATATAACATTTTGCTCTACAAGGGCCTGGTATCCACACACGAGGACACTATACTGCCACTTCGTGTTGGCAGAAGAATAAAACACATTGCTCGTTACATTCAAGATGGCTGACAACAGACCCTCAAGTTCAGTTGGCACCTCCTGATCCAAACATCGACCAGGTCAAAAACTCAATCTAGTTTCATGGCTGGTTCTTGTTCAGATTTGTAGAAAAGTGTTCAATGTTTGTTATTGAAGTCAATTTGCCAAACTTTAGTTCCTGTAATGATTCACCATGCTGCTAAACATGATGTACATGTATGTGGACAGAGGGAGTTAGTTCTGTTGAAAATGTTAGCAACAACATGTGACAATGGAACTGTATTTTGAAATGATTCTGGAAGAAAAGAATAGTTTGCTACAGTACAAGCAGATATAGCATGCTTTATGAATAACTCTACATGGATTTTTAGAAGATTTGGCTCCTGATGGTTTTTTCTCAGAGCGTTATTCTGTTATTCTGTGTCTGAAGCATTGGGTTGGTTACTGGGGTTAGTTGGTGGAGAACTCAGAGGTGGAAGATTTGTGGCTGTGGGTGTGAGGACCCCATCCCACAGCCTCTCAGCTCATCAGGAGATGTAAAGGTCTCCATGATGAATGCGAAGGATATCGTTCAGATCAGATGGTGACATTGCCAGATGACGCACTCCCAGACGTTGCTCTCTGACACAGCAGGATGAGGCTGACGTCTCAAACAATGTCCCTGAAGAGACAAACACCAGGACCGAGCCATCAAGAACAGTCCAAGAAAGAATGTGGGAAGTGATGGAGGGCTTCTCTGCTAACACCTCGTCAAGCCCAGTTTGACCATGAGGAGGAAACTGTGCAGGGCAGAGAAGACTGGACCCACTGGTCTACATGGAACACACTTTATATAATATATTGACAAAGACTTGATTAAAATGATTGCAGATTGCTCTCATGCTACGCCACTGGCATGAAATGAGGATTCACTCAACACATCAACTAATGAATATCATTTTGTTTCTGCCTGTATTTTGATGTCTTGTTTACTGTATCCTGCAATCAGGATGTACTGGTCCAACGCTTTGAGATTCCCTCCTATCACCACTGAGAGGTTCACACATGACAGATTCTCCAGACTGAGGCAATCACTCAAAGTGCTCATTGATACAGATGTTCCTGAAGATCTGAAAGAGTGTGATCAATTCTGAAGGTGAGACCTTTTCTGAACCACAATCTGAAAGGCTGCAAATCTCAGACTTGATCAGAATGTGTTTCCATCAATGAGCAGATGATTCCATCTACTGGAGCTTGTCTGTGGCGACAATCTCTGCCAATGAAAGCAAACCCAGTTGGTATGTTTACGTAACAGCAGATGGTATTTTGCTGGACTTTGACATTTATCAAGGTGCAGCTGCTTTGCTTGAGCAGGCTGAAGAACCCAAGGATCTGGGTTTTAGGCTTGGTGATCGTTTCAAATGTTTTTTATTTTGTTGAAGACATACGTCCTCCTGCAACTGTTAGCAGCTCTTCAAATGATCCATATTGCTCAAAGGGTCACAACTGTTGTTTCTCTGCACACAAACAGAAATATGTTCAGAATTTTGCAAACGTGTCCAGGTTTGTTCATGTTTATAAATGCTTAATTATGTTGATATTTATTAATGACTAAAGAGCTTATCAAAAGCACAGTTTATTTTGCAATTCTTTTTTGAGGTTTCCTTCAAAGCATTCTAAAATGACGTGTAAAATTGATGTGTTGTTTGAAAATATACCTGATAATCCTTTTGTTTCCTCTAAACTCAGACTAACTGTCATTTCAAGCAAACCAGCCCCAAAACACGTTAACTTTTTAAAAGGGACTAATGAAGCTTCTGCTTGTATTTGTTTACAAGTTAGTTAATAAAGGAGTCATCTTAACAAGGGCTCTCTATTCACTAGCTGTTTAAAATAACTATAATATGTCATCACTGGGCGCCTCTGTCAAAGCAAGAATGTTGTAATGTGGTTTATAAACGCGCTGTATTTGAAATAAGTTAACTTTGGCTGAAATTGAATAATGAAGAGGCCCACCTAAGAAATGTATCACCAGCCGCTACTGCAATAAACATGCACAGACTGAATTAGGACCGTGGAGCATGATCGTTGGTGTGAACTGTTGCACGCGCTGCAGTGCCTCCTCCTCACCGCAGGGCGGCGGAGTAACTTTGTAACGACAACAAAAGCAGCGTCTCAGAGCTAACAAACAACACCTGAAGAGGAGCCTCTCGGGACAAGCGAGTGCCCCTAAGAACTCGCTAAAAATGACCTTTCTCTCTTATTTTTATCATCTTATTTTCTAGACGATAACTGTATGCCTTAGTTCTTGCACGTGCTGTGGATTTGGTCTCTCCGGATAAACAGCGGACGTGCTGACAGACTAGTAAACACAGTTAGCCTGGAGGCTAACCAGAACTAGCTGCTTGGAGGCTACTTTTCTTTAACTTCGTATCGATGAGGAAACCAAAACCCCTCAACCAGGGTGGTAAACAGCGATAACCAGCTCGTGAAGAGTTAGCTACCATCCGCCTCAAATAAAGATCACACAACAGAATGACAGGTGAGTGTGCTGATCATGTGTAGTGAGTAGCTCGGGGATGTTTGGACTTTAACTTGTGGACTCTTCTCAGAGGATGCCGTCCTGCTGAACGTGCCTGTGATCCGGCAGCTGTACCACTGGGACTGTGGCTTAGCCTGCTCCAGGATGGTCCTCAAGTAAGTGCACCGTAAAGTATTTAGATTCTGTCAACGTTGAAATCGTTGAAGCGGTGGGAGAGATCATCTTAGGTGTCCTGAAAACATCTATGTTCTCAATACTGTGTCAAAGTATATGAAACTAGATCCCAACGCCCTGAAGCTGAAAGTAAAACTCTCAGATGAAAACAAGTTGCTGAAAGGACGTTGTCAAGTTGAAGAACTTCTATTTTTTAGTGGTCAACCCCTATCTGTCAGTTTGTTTCTCTTTGGGGTCATTTTGTATTTTGCTGTTATGTGTGTTGTGCTGTCCTCTGCTTAAGGTGTTGCTCTCATTTCTATTTGTGTATTTCTGTTGTGGCTTGTGTCTGTTTTCTCCTCTGAGACTTCAGATCCTCGTCCTCTTGGACTTTTCACAAGTACAACTACTTCAAAGTTATGTCAAAGCTGCATTTTAACACTAAACTACCTAGTACCTCTTTAAATGTCCATCCGGTTGTGGTGTAAATGTGATGTTAAAAACCTGACAGAGTATGTGGTAGATTAAAGCAACTTTTCCCAACCTTTTCTGTATTTATTTGTTGGCAGCGTAGCATGATCGGGCTATTGTTGTCCTTCAGGGATTGACTTTGTGTCTGATTTTGCAGGTACGTCCACCCCGTCGGTGATGAGGAGTTTCAGAGAGCGTGCTGGGATCTGAAGCTCACAGAGAGCGTGTGGACTATTGACCTGGCCTACCTCATGAGTCATCTAGGAATCAAACACTGCTTCTGCACGCAGACTCTGGGCGTAGATAAAGGCTTTAAAAATCAGGTGAGCTCTCACTGAAGACCCCTACACACTGTGATCTCTGTCTGTCCCAGACTAAAGACAACAATCGTTGGAGAATCTGAGCGAAATCTTTGGTCTTGTCACCAAAGACAACCTGTGATTGAATTCAGACCGTGTCAGATATTTGGGGTGATGGTGACTGCTGCAGCGACGACTTTGTTATGTTTACATGTAGTATTTTGTTGGAAAATGAAAGACCATAACAGTAAATGTTAACCTAAAATGCTAGTAGATGCTAAAAAGTACTTGCTTCATGTTCCCTTTGCAAGATTATCATCCCAAGTTGGCCTCTTTCCTCGCCACGGGTCCATATTCACCTCCTCCTCCTATTTTTGGGATTTCTCTCCAAACACATAAATGCCAGAACGGCGAGGACTCCATTCCTCTGCGTGTTTAGGACGTGTTATTCTCTCACTCAATTCACTCAAATTAAATTCTGTGAATCCATCCCTTTCTCCCCTGCCACCGGTGTACCCCAGGGCTCTGTCCCGGGGTCCCCCCTCTTCACCATTTACCTCCATCACCTCTGTCATATCTTCAGCAAATTTAACATACATTTCCATTGTTACGCGGATGAGACCCAGCTCTACCTCACCAGTAAACCCTCACACCCACCTCCCTCACTGATTACATTTCTGAAGAAAAAAAAACCTGGTTCACCCTCAACTTCTTTAAATTAAACGGCAATAAAACGGAGATCCTCCACATTGGCACTAAGTCCTCTTTATCCAAAACCAACAGTCTGCACACAGCAAACTTCCCGCTGTGGCTGAAAGTTTTAGATTGTCTCACCGGATTGAAAGCTGTGTGCTTGTGATCACATCTCTGATCTTTCACTGTTGCTTGCAGTCCTTCTATAAGAAGCATTTTGACACAGAAGAAGACCGAGTGAACGAGCTCTTCCTAAAAGCGGAGAGCAAAGGTGTGGTGGTGAGTAAATGGTGAGTTAATCATTAATCGATAGACAACTTTCACCTCTTCCAGAGTCGATCTACTAGTGTGTGTGTGGGGTGTGTTTTCCCCCTGCAGTTCGGTGACAGTTCAGGAAATCCAGTCCCACCTGGAGCAGGGTCACGTGGCCATCGTTCTAGTTAACGCCGTGGTCCTGACCTGTGAGCTCTGTTCGCTCCCCGTCAAATACTGCTGCTTCCTGCCTGTGGGCCAGAAGTGCTTCTGCAGGAAGCCGGAGTACCAGGGCCACTTTGTGGTCGTGTGCGGCTTCAACCGGAGCACCGGCTGCATCTTCTACAACAACCCCGCCTACTCAGACCGTGAGTACTCGATATGTCCTGAGCACGAACTGCATCCATTTAGAAGTCTTGTAACCCTTCATACGACGCTACTTTAAATACCATTTCCTATTTTTACATTATAGAACTCACATATGCTACACATTCTACAACTCAAGAAGTAATAAACCCAATATGTTCACTTGCATGCTCAAAGGGTTAATACCCTTAAAATGACACGTTGAAGTAAATGCATCTCATTATCTTGTTACGTCATCCTATAGTATATATGCATTAGACTTTAAATAGTGGATATAGTCATCCTTGGTTGACTGACCACATGGCCTGGCTGCACATATGATCCATGTAGAGCTTTTGAAAAAGGAGTGATGGCGGTCAGAATGACAGAATCTCCCTCGAGGCTCATAAGTTGTTGAATAATTCATTTTAGATTAAAGTCACATACGTGTGTGTGTGTGTGTGTGTGTGTGTGTGTGTGTGTGTGTGTGTGTGTGTGTGTGTGTGTGTGTGTGTGTGTGTGTGTGTGTGTGTGTGTGTGTGTGTGTGTGTGTGTGTGTGTGTGTGTGTGTGTGTGTGTGTGTGTGTGTGTTCGTGCTCAGGGGTGTGCTGCACCAGCGTGGGGAACTTCGAGGAGGCTCGGCGGAGCTACGGGACAGACGAGGACATCCTGTTGGTCTTTAAGGAGAGTTGATGGACAGTCGGTGGATTCGTATTCGGTCCCTTTAGTAACATCCTCATGCTGCAGGTCGTCTCTCTCTTATGCCCCGCCCCACCCTGCTGTCACGGACCCCCCCACACACACACAGGGAAACCCGTCGGGGCGTCCCGGCGGTGCTGCACAGTTCTTTCACATTTATGTAGAAATGTACGCCGACGCTACGACTTGGAAGGACATTTCTTTTTAATGAGCAGATTGTTCAAGTGGACTTTATATTTGTTCTCGGTTGAATTTTATGGACTGTGGAGGCTCGTGGGCCGAGGAGAGGAACCTGGATGAAATGTGTGGAAACAGGGATCAGGATGAAACACTGCATGTGATTCAGGGCGGATGGGATTCCTGGACGAGCACGTGGCTGCTGGTCTGTGTCGTCAGCATCGCCTCCACCTGCCTTTTACTTTGTTTAGGGAAGAAACCGTCATGTTTTCAGCTCCGGAGGATTCCCTCAACAGGGAATACAGGAAGCAGTGGGGTTTCGAGAGACTCAGGTAATTAAGTGACATTTCAATGCAACTCTCCGTAGTGAATCTACGGAGTTCTATCTTTCCGCCAGAAGCACATGAACAGTTCAACACTTTTGCTTTTCCTGGTGGAAACGAGTCGGGTGAGTCGTGTCGTGGTCGCAGTGATTTCCTCATGTTTAATTTGGTATTATCTTTTTGCACTACACTTTTCATAGCAGGCAGAATTGTTATTTAAATTAAATTTTTTATTTTTGAGTATAATGAAATGTCATTTCTTTCTGGCTGTGCTTCAACTTGAAAAGAAAGTTTTTAAAATAGCTGAACCTGTATTTTGTATTGAACATAGAACTGTATCTCCTGTGCCCTCACCAGCCACTTTATCAGGCACACTTGTGGATTTCTAATGTGATCCAGGGCAGCAGATCTGCCTTTATAAAGGGAGTCTTCACCCGTTTGGCTCGTGAGGTTTTAATGAAGTAGCTATATTGTGAATATTCTGCGTGTAGATCGAACTGGACGTGTTTCTACTAGTGAATATTAGGAACGCCTCACTCAGCTCAAACCTCCAGAATGAAATCCTTTGTAAAAGCAGAATGTAGTTTCAGAGCGGTTGTACTTGGTCACTTTGGAATGCACATGTGTATTAGTAAAGTGTATGTTGTGAATAAAACATTTGAACAGAGCCTCTCTACAGTTTTTCTCCTCTTCTACAAGAGTGTGAAGAGGTCTGCACCCTGAGTTATGGAAACTTGAAACAAAGAGTGTGGTCACACCAGAGAAACTGTTCTGGTTACTGTGGTTTATTTATGGAATTATGTTATTACCACCTAAGGTCCTGTTCAGGCGACAAGGATTCAAGTAAAAACCCATCGTTATTGTTCAGAAAACTACATTTCCATGGAAAAATGTTTTTATGTTGGGCCACTAGAGGGTGCTGTTTGTTTTTCTAATGAAAATTACAAATCGATAATTCAGTGTACTTTGTTTATTTACTGCCAGTATGTTAACAAATCTAACACAAATCTTACAACTTCCTCCAATAAAGTTACTGACTGCAAAGAAAGTGACAACCTCATCAACATTACACCAAAACACTGACGTCGATCAAGCTCACAGGTACGGCTTGGAACATTTTTTGTGAAAAATAATCTAAATAGCAGAGAAATCTAACAACACTAATCATCAAGCTCCGGGCTCAAAGAGTCTTGTAATACCACTTTGTACCACTAGGTGTTGCAGTGAGTGCCTTGCAAAAGGAGAATTGATGACCGTGGATCGTCTGTTACTCTTTGACTATTTTGGGTTTGAAGTCGTGTCTCACGGCGTCTGTCAGCTCCTCTGCGTACTCGGCGTAGCGCCCGGTCATCTGCACAGCAAACAAGTCCCATTAGCATCGACTCCAGTCTTTTCCTTCGTACATTCCCCCAGAGGGGGGATTCTGCTGGGAAACAGGTGCTCCTTTTCTCTTTCCTCCTTGTAATTGTTGAGAATTAATCCGATCAGGAAGCATAAATTGAAGTACAAACGTCAGTGTACCTTGAAGCTCCACTTGTCGCTGACTTGTCGGTTCAGGTTGAGATCCATCTGGACCACCAGGAGCCCGTCCCGGGTCCTGGAGAGGCCCGGCGTGCGGCTGCCGTCAGGAGCCGCCACGTAACTCGACCCGTAGAAATGTCCAAAGTCATGATGAGCTGCAGAGGAAACCATGAAGCCAAACTCACACCAAACAGAGCTCTGCTTATGGTGACGAACACATCGGATTTAAAGAAACACATCCAAGGGTGACCTGGTTTCTTGATGTATCTCCAGTATAGTAATGCTTGGAAGAAGCTTATCCACCAATTTGAGCTGACATAGGAAACAAAAGAAATTGACAACTATTTGCCAGATAAAGAGATCAATAAACAGAGAAGGCCACAAACATGAGATAAAAATAGGAAATGTGTATTTCATTTTATAGTCTTTAAAGGACAATGCAGGGACAGTTGACCTCTCGGCAACCTCCAGGTAATCCTAACAAATAACTTAACTAATCCAGATTTAGATGAGCTCATGAGTGAATAACCTCTTACCTTTCTTTCCGTCGCCAGACGTGAATTCACTCTTGAAGTGCTCCTGCAGGAAGCAATGTTTTAGAATGATTCCAGCACATAACAACCCAAAGCGTCTCACAGAAGTGAGGAAATCATCACAGGTTTAAACCAGCTTTAACAATGAGAGATCAACATTTCAAAGACAGCTGTGATGGTGAGCAAAATACTAAAGCTATGAAGTTCTAATAGTTTCTTCCAAGTGTGAATAATAAGAGAAAAACATTCATGTGTGAGGCATTCTGTTCCTCCTGAACCAGGAACAAGGTGTTAAAACGTTTCCTCGTTTTTAGAGGATGAGTGTGTGACGCTCCTGAGTGGACACACTCCCATCTGATCTCCATTATAACTATGGAGATGGTAACATGCTGATTTATTAAATGTTTAAATTGAACTCTGAGAGAAAGAATAACTCAGGATTTCTGCCTTCATCTGCAAGTTTTGGTGTTATTAGTTTTAGAGGTGAGCTCTCACTTTTACTGTCTGATTTTTGTGGACCAAAGATAAATAAAAAGTGTCTCACTGTAGAGAATTGTGGCTTTCACACTCTCATGCTGCGTTCCTGTTCCTGTGTCTCCACAGTCTCACATTTTTATAAAGAACCAAGTCATTGAGTTCCAGTTTATTGCAACAAGATTCATAACAACCAACTAACATGAATTCATTCCGAGCTTTCAGAGACGTTTCACATGAATACATTCAACACATCTTCATTGCCTGATTATTGTTTCTTTTATGTGATCAGTGATCAGACACATGTCTTTCGGTGGACTCACCGTTCCGACGCGGTTGATGGCACACGTGAAGCAGTGGTTGGCTATCGCTGCGTTTCTGGCCTCGATCGGCCACATGGGCTCGCTGGAAGAAGAGAAGAAGATTACAGACCATCAACAAGGCCAATGATGGCCGTTTAGTAATCTAAGATCCATTAAGTCATATTTACCGAATCACTGCATTTTTGTTATGTTGACAATATTTTTCTTCTTTTTATAGAAATAAAAATAAAGAAAGTGTCTTAAACACTTTTTAACTAACTAGTGTTGAATTAATGCCTTTATTGTCACTATGTGCAACAAACAACAGAACTTAATCTTGTAATATTTCAGTTAAAAGTTGGGATATAGTCATAAAAACATCCCACTGAGCAAGCAACGTCCAAAACACGTCTGTCCGTCCGTCCAGGCCGTAATCTGGACGTCTGTCTGACAGCCAGAACTAGTTTGCAAATGACATAAAAATACTGGACATTATAAAAATAATTTATATACCGAGAATCAGTTGAAAGAGACGGGTCACAAGCTGAGAGAACTGAAGACAAATCAGGACTTATTGTTTAAAGATGAAGGAAATGAGGACTTCCTCTCTCTCCACGTGTCACTGTCATGCTGACCTCCTAATGTTGAGCTCAGGACTGAAGGACAGACATTCTGACCCCTGACCTTTAAGGGCTCAGGTTGTGTCAGGAAGAACGTTCCAGTGACTGCAGTGACCATCTGCTTCCCACCTGAGGTTCCCCACGGTGGCGGCCGGGTTGAAGATGATCTCGGCTCCGTTCAGGCTGAACATGAACCAGTTGAGAGGATGATGGCGTCCGTAGCAGATGTTCACGGCCACCTTCCCAAACTGCGTCTGGAACACGGTGTGGCCGGTATCGCCCTCCATGTAATATGTAGACTGTGAAGATTGGAACGCAGTGAACGCACATCTTCTCCACCTCTTTCCTGAATACTCATGTACTTCTGATGGAAACCAAATGAATTCATCTTTTCCCCACTGACCTCGTTGAAGTCTCCGACTCTGGGAATGTGGTTCTTCCTGCTCTTCCCCAGCACAGTGCCAGAGTTGGAAATGACCACGGCTGTGTTCCACAGCGTGCCGTGCAGCTCCTCCCTCTCCAGGATGGGAGAAATCACCACCATGTTGTACTTCTTGGCCAGCTGTCGACACAAACCACCAAGCTTCAGTTCTGCACAGTATCCCGTGAGGTGAAACCAGCAGAAGGCCTCACCTCCTGGCAGAACCGCGTGGTGTTTCCTTCCTCGGCCCACTCTGCAAACTCCGTCCACGGGTCTTTCTCACGGGTGCAGAAAGCAAACGGCATCGCTGAGAGGAACCACAGAGGAAGAACCGTGTGTTTTACTCATGGACTCGTCTCGTTTGTGGACGTGGCTGATGACCACACTTACTCCAGGTCTCCTGGAAGCAGATGATGTTCACACCACACATGGCTGCGACCTCCACTATCTCACCCACCCTGCTGTGCATGGCGTTGACCTGTCAGAGGAGCGGAAAGAACTTTACTGCAAACAATGATTGAACATATTCGTTCACTGCACGGACTCTCACAAGCAATGTGGAGTCTCCTGTCCCTCAGCTTCTGAACAACTTGATTGATTTCATATTAAAATGTGCTTGTGAGGTTTATACTTCTTCTTCAAGCTGCTCACCTTTTTAACAAATCAGGTCTTAAACAGAACCGCTGAATTATTAATCTCGTGCAAAAAAATAGAGCCAAAAGGTTCAAAAGACCTTGTTAGAGCCCGATGTAGATCAACGACCAGAACTGTTCTAAAATGTAATGTAATAAACCCAAAATGTAATAACTGGTTAATAATGTAACAAGACAATATTTTCCCCCTGATATTGTAATAATGTGAATACTTCATTAAGTGAGTCAGTGATCTATGGTTTAGAGTTGGGCTGCTTTAATTTTGAATAACAATGAAAGAATGAGTTCTAAAGGTTTGGACTATTTGTTTATACGTATAGATATATTCAGTTTATGGTATTAGTCATTTATATTCTTCTGTTCCCTATAACCTGTAATGGATTTCTCCACTCATCAGTACAAAATAATTTATATGCATTAAACATATTAAGATCAAATTAAAATTCTTATTAAATCTTCATACATTATCCACCAGTGATTACATTTTGGCTTTGAGTACATTATGTTTTATAACAATTTGGGTCGTTGTCACATATCGAGCTCTAACAGGCCTAAGTTTGAGAGTCGGGGCTTCATAATGGTTTTTATGGGGAAGTTAAACTGGTTTTCAATAACTTACAGGTGCAAAATAAGGTCAATAACCAAAGTTTGACTGAATATTTGTAGTGGTAACGATAACCTTATATTGGGCTGGTATTGAAATATTTAAAAACAAAGAATTTCAACACACAGGTGTTGTTAAATTGAAAAGAAAAAAATAAATCAACAAATTCTTGTTTTATATGCAAGAACAAAAAAATCTGTTGGAAAAAACCGATCCAAAAATCTGGTATTTCAAAAACTGTAGTTATTTATTTTATTTTTTATTTTTTTCAAGAGTTGTAAAATAATTCACAGTCTTGAAGTGTTGCTCTGATCAGTACTGGTGTCCTGCAAAAGGAAAGGCTTGATCATAAGAGTGTTTTGTAAATGTTATAAACTTCTAAGAGTTAATTTTCACAGCGAGCAGCTGGAAGTGATCCTATCTGGTTACCGTCGACACAAACACACATCAAGGAAGAACTATAAGTTCCATTTTAACTTCCTGGCCCGATCCTGACCTGGTCCAGGATGGGAGCATCAGTGGGCAGCACGATGTGGTTCTGGACGAGGCCCACCCGGATCCTCCGGGGGGGCCGGAGCTGTTCCTGTATGGCATCGAACCGGTGACCCTTCAGCTCAAAGTCACGCTCAGCAGCTGCTTCCACTGCACAGGCCGGCAGGTCCAACGTCCTAGAAGACAAGTGAGGATTACTACTTCACACAGAATTTGATTCAGAAATTCCTCCAGCAAATCATCCAGAAATACTTTAAATGGATGAAAAGGACTTTTTTTTCATAACTCTGCTCTTAGTTATGAAGAATGACAAATATATATATTTTTTAATTGTATTAAAAATCTATGTGCTCGTGTGTGTGTGTCTGTGTGTGTGTGTGTGTGTGTGTGTGTGTGTGTGTGTGTGTGTGTGTGTGTGTGTGTGTGTGTGTGTGTGTGTGTGTGTGTGTGTGTGTGTGTGTGTGTGTGTGTGTGGTCCCCTGCATTCCTGTCCAACTGAACGAAGTCCAGTCAGCAAAGCAATTATTTACCAGCAAGGAAACTACGATGGGACTGCTGTGACTAACTGACCCGTGTCTGTAGAGATCTGTGTCTGTACTGCATTTGACGTGTTTGTATGTAGTTGATTTTGTGTGTGTGAGTGCATACTGCGATGTATTGCACCTATCTATAAATAAACCTCCAGCTCAGTGAAGATGAAGTTGGTACCTACAACAGGAGTCTGTGACCTTACACGTGCCCTCAGTGGAGACTTGCTGCCTTGCAGAGAGAGAGTACCCAGCCTGCAAGTGGACTTTCAGGACACAAAAGCCCAAAGGGGTGCACAAGTCTGGTCATGCACACATTAACATACATTAAACTGAGCACAGAAACAACTTCAAGAGTAGTGTTTTCTCATGTAGTCATTGCCCTCACTCTGGACTTGCAGGATGATCTTTGTCAGGCCAGGTCCTTTGCAGGTCCTGTAACTTTCTGCTTGAAATGACTGCTTAGTAAGATATCTACCGAGACACAGCCCAAGCCAGACAATACACAGCCTGGCAACAGTGAACCTGTAAGTCTACACAAAGGGCAAACGATTCCTGCAGTTACGCATAAACCTGATGATACATATATATAAGCTGAAGTGCAGACTCAGATAAGAGTTTCGATTGTTTAATCTACTGCACTCACTGTGTCTCCTTCCCGAACAGGATGCGTTTGACCTCCCTCAGCTCGGCCTCAGGCAGATGAGACTCCAGGCTTTTCTCCAGCGATTCAAACTCACACGCCGACATTCCTGCAGAGTGTTTTGGTGGTTTACAGCTTCACAGCAGCAGCAGAGCTCACAGTCTCTGCTTTCTTCACTCTCACTCTTACATAATGTGCAGTGGTTGTGAAAGAGCAGCTCGTCATTGGTTGGTCTGATGTGTCCTCCCACTTCTCCAATGTCTGTCTGTCCATGTTTGCTCTGATTGTCAATGTAACACACTAACTTTTCTAGCTTGCTGATAAAGTTATGACCGTTTGAATGATTTTTCAGATGTACTTCCAACACATTTGTACTCCAAAAAGAATGTTTTTCTAATATAAGAGTTTGACATTTTACTGGACTTGGCTTGAAGAAGAGGTCCAACTCTATTGTCGGTCCTTTTCTTTTCTAATACAAACGAATACAGATACACATACACTCTGCTCAAATACACAAGTTTACATTTACACGCTATTATGGCAGAAGTTTACTGTTCCGACCTACTCAACCTTAAATGTGGCCCCTGAACTAAAACCTGTTACATCAGAAATGTGATTTGACATGGATACATAAAAGTAGTGAAATGTCCTGTAACAGGTACTTTTCTACAAAGAAACAAAATAGTATTACAGAGGTAATGAAAATGTGTCGACAATCTTTTATCCCAATTTCATTCGAACGTAGAAATTTGTAGAAAATTGTTTAATGCTGTTCAAAAGAGTTTCTTGTATAAAATTGAGACCTGCCTACACCTATCTTATTGTCTTGAGGCCTTGACACGTTTTCTTTCTCACTATAGGGTTAAACTTTGTAGGAATTTCAATTAATTCCCCATAAAGGGTTAAGAAATCAGTGATCACAGAATCTGTTCCATTTCCTTTGTTTTTATTTTTGATGATTTTTGCTCATCCTTTTCCTCCCTCTTCGTCGTTTTCCCTCCGGCTCTTTGTCAGGGTTTGACAGTTTCCTCAGCAGCTCTGTAACAAGACAAACAGCGACAAACCAAATGATCCCGATCGGTCAGCGATATTCATGTGGTGCACCTGCAGTTAGAGTGTTGGCCACCAGTGGGCATCAGAGAGCCCTTGTGAGGTTGTCTGCCCCTTCAGTTTAAACCTGTCCACTTCTTCACCTGTTAGCTCGGGATGACTCTGGCTGCAGTTGTTCAGGAGGGAGATATATTGGGGACTCTCAGTATCACCATCGCCTGAGGGGAAGAAAAGAGGTGAAGATTCATTCAATCCGAATTAGATCTCTCATTCTCTCATTTAGACGGCTGCCAGTGGACTATGATGGCTTCATATTAAAATGTGGCTCAATAGGGAGTCTCTACCCTGTCAGCTCCATTGAAACACCTCCATAAGGTATTTAGTGAACACTCAGTACAAGGCATTGTCCAGCGGTCCATCCTGCCACTTCAAGGACTTACAGCCATTTGATCGTGTTGAAAATTTAGCAAAAATGGTGGAGAACTTGTAAAATGCAAAGACGAGGAAAGATCTGGATCTCATGTGATTTCAACTCGAGTTGTAATGTGATAATAGCCAAATGCTGATCAGTTGTAATGTGATATTAGTCAAATGCTGATGTGTTCCAAACCCAAGCCATTGAAAACATCATGATGACGGCTCAGCTCCAGTGGGAAAAGCCTGTTAGACGTACATGTCAGTACATACCTACAATAATGCCAGTTTTCTTATTTCATGCTTGAATAAAAAAACTGTATTGTGAAGCAGTCTGCTTTGTTTTGTCCTATTTTCAAGCACTTTGTGATTTTCATGTGTGAAAAGTGCTACATAAATAAAGAGTAGTAGTAGAATAATAACTTCATTTGAGCAGAGGCGAGAGGACAGCCTTCCTGCAATGATATTGATTTACTTATTTGAATTGATTAAGTCTGGTTGTATTTTAGAATATAAGGGAATTGTGAACTGTACATTGAGTTATTAAAAGACTCCTTTAACACAGATGATACCACATTATGTGTCTAGGGTTCCAATAACCACAAACCAGGAAGGACCCATATGCACCTTTTAAAATACAACCTGGCTTACAGCCCAATCCTCCTCTGTTGAGTTGAGCTGATTAAGTTTGGAAAATGTGTTTCTGATCGCAGCTTTTGTTTCTGTGAGGTCTTGTTGATGGATGGAGACGCTCACGGCACACTCGCAGCAGGACGTAGTACTGCCGCTCCACCAGGACGCTGCTGGCCGGAGCCCAGCTGTGCTGCTTCTCCTCCAGATTCATCACCTTGCCGCTGCTGCCCATCACATCCACACACTCTACAGCAGGGACACACCATCAGTCAACACACAGGGAAACAGGGCCAGTGTGGAGGCCGTAAGTCAAAGTCAATTCTGCAAAACATTAATATCACCAAGAGGGTTTCTTTGCCTGTTATATCAATTGTGAAGAGAAATGTATTTGTGGGATGAGGAGCAAAGCTGATGTGTGACAAACTGGACTAAACGTCCTTTTTAACCTGGTTGTTTGGTCACTGTGGTTCCCTGTGAGCCAGAGGTCTGCTCTGGAGTGCAGCATCCACTAAAGCAGGGGTGGGGAACCCTGGTCCTCAAGAGCCGAAGTCCTGCACGTTTTCAATGTGTCCTCGCATCAACACAGCTGACAGCAATTATTGGCTCGTTATCAAGCTTTCTGCAGCGTTTCATCATGATAACTCAGGTGTGTTTGAGCAGGGAGACATGGAAAACATGCAGGGCTGCGGCTCTTGAGGACCAGGGTTCCCCACCCCTGCAAGAATACCTCAATAAACATTTAACTTAGCTTTATTCTATTTACACACAAGAGAGGTTTTCAAAAGGACTCTTAACTCTTGGCTAAAAAGAGTACTAGTAAAATAAAATGAGGAAAAATAGATAAGAAATGGGGCATAAACTATAGTAGTATAAAGTATGAAATAGCAATTTAAAAAAATGAAAAAGAGTCAAATTTCGAGAAGGAAAAAGTTCCAAATGGGGGAAACAAACTTCCAAAACTCCTGAAAAAACCCCAGAATGTTTAAAACTGCTAAGATATCAAAATTGTCTGGAAAAAGAATGCTGAAAAAGAATTACAACTGCTAAAATCAGGAACAAAAACAGGTTAAATGTCATGTTTACTATTCTGAATTATAATTGGAATTTGATAAATGGAGTACGTGTATCAAAACTATGAAAGTTTAGAAGCTGCGTTCACCTTGTTTTAAAGGTTAAATGTGTTTTGCTGCTCCGGTTAAAGCCGACTCAGCGGAAAGTCACAAAAGTGGCTTTTTTGGTCCTAAAAGTTGCAGAGCCCGATTCTAAGCTGATCCTACAAGTGTTTGATGGGTCTGGACTTCTAGAGAGAGAGAGATGCCTCCACACACTATCACACAGCCTCCACCAAAAGATATCAGTGGAACACACAGTCAGCAAAGAGTTTGATGTGTATTATTCACGCTCTGAGTGCGATAAGCAGAATCTGCACACATCATGCTGATGATAAGTTGCATGTTAACACCTGGGAGCACAAATCGCTCAACACTGCAGGCAATAACAAAGAAAGTTCCACATATTCACCCAGAAAATCCATGTTTCTTACAAAGATGGCCCCACGTAACAACCAATAAACTAGTAATTACCTGTAGTTTCACCATTTGGGCCATTTAGAATGTAATAAAGTCAATAACATAACAACTTGCTCCACTTTATCCATTTTTGATACACAAACTGCACAAAACCTGGAAAAAATTATTTACAAGAAATGCAGTTACTAGATATTTATGTACTATTAATATATCAGGTAACATGTAACTTCAGCTGAAGTTATTGAATCGGTCGTCAGTCTGGCCGACGTTCTGAAGCTCAGCTCATTTCTCACAGTGGAGTCACATTAACACAGTTTTAAATACACTGACATTAGAAAAGACACGTTTTTAGTTTTTTTTCTAACAACCTTCTATTTCTTTCTTCAGTAATCAGCAAAGAAACGTGTCAACTGTAGATTTATCAGCGCTGGTAATGATCCCACCCCAAGGCCCCGTTTACACCACGCTTCAGGGGAAAGGGCCTCGTTTTGTGTTTTTGTTTCAGAAAAATTTCATGCTTAGGCTGCAACATTTTCAAAACTATGTTGGTTTACATGGCAAACGGCAGAAACCATGAAAGTGATGTAGTTTCATGTTGGGCCACTAGCGGTTGGTTGTTTTTGTAATGAAACCACACACACATGCAGCAGAGCTTTAAAGCTATAAATGTTAATAATGGGAGAACGCAAACATTCACAGGGACAGACGACAAAGTTTGATCGATATTACGGTGACTGTCAAAATAAAAGTACCAAGTCCAGGAGAATCTGGCCTGGAAGTCATGACACTGGAGGAAACCATTGTTGTTCTTGTCAGTCTACTGAGCATGTGCAGAACTGCTAGTCACTACGGCTGTGGTGGACATGCACAGCAGCACTTTTTCAGAAATTTTTTCCTCATTCACACTAAACGGAGTCCGAGTGTTTCTGAAAAGTTCCACTTTGTAAGAAGTTGCATTTTCATTGGCTCCAATCACCATTGTTGTGTGAGCAAACCCCAGAAACATGACGGAAGTTCTGTCTTTTCGCTTGAAAGCGTTGCCGTGTAAACAGGCCCTCAGCTTGTTCACAACATAATAACTTTTTCAATGAAGTTGGGAGATAATTAATTTTTTATTGTAAGTGTGAACCAGTTCTGCCCAACCTTTTCTGACCTCTAACACTTGTTTTTTCAACACTTCATGAAAGCGTCTTCTTACACTGGATTGATATCTTGTGGAGTAAAAAAACGATTTGACAGTCCGGTCAAGTTTAAGTAAGAAACAGAGAACACAAGTACAAAATACTTCCAGCAGTGTTACCAGATGTTCAGTACCTCTGAAGTCCAGGCCGCACCGCTCCTTTAAGTGATGGACGAAGTTTATCAGCTTACAGTTGAGATTCACAATTTCCATCTGTCCGTCTGCACAAACAAAAAGATATTTGTAAAATAAAGTAGAGAGTGCATAGAATTGTTGCACGATCCTCTGGTGGTCAACGCTGGCTGTCAAACTTCACCAGCAGGATTAAAGAAACTCACCTCCAAACAGAACGGTGGCAAACATGATCTGAGCTGGTCGACACACTGCCAGCAGTTCTGTTCACACCAAAGAAAGCAGGGAGTACGTACACACACACACACACACACACACACACACACACACACACACACACACACACACACACACACACACACACACACACACACACACACACACACACACACACACACACACACACACACACACACACACACACACACACACACACACACACACACACACACACACACACACACACACACACACACACACACACACACACACACACACACACACACACACAGAGCTGAAGCTCTTAAATGATGAGACAAAGCTTCTGCTGGTATCCAGGGAGTCTGGACACACAGACAGACCAACACGCTGCACTTTATTGGACGGTGATGTTGAGACTGGAAAACAGGAGGAAAAAAAAGTTTTATAATTCTTTGCCACAGAATGGAAAGAATAAGAGTTAGGATTGAATGAGTACATCTTCTTCCTACTCCTTTTCGTGCATGTGAAAAACACGGGCACATATGGGGTCGACCTTTGTAAATTGTTTATGTAATTAGATGTTCAGTTTTGTTTTGTTTTTTTGTCGTTTAATTTTTTTTTTACATGTTCAAAATACATTTTTTTAAATCAAATCAAATCAAATAACCCAAAAACCTTACACTCAGGTATAATCCACTTTAGATTTAGTTGTTGGAAAACAGTGGGATATGTTCCAAACCCAAAATATGAGTAGTGAATTAAACTTTGTTGTTGTTGTTGCCGCTGCAGCGATCTCAAAGTTCTTTACATGATCGAGGTTCTAACTCATTGAAGATTGAAGATTGAAGATTAAATCCCAGAAGCTGGAGCTGGCTGAAGAGAGGATACCTCACAAAGCAGGAGGAGTTTCACCTTAATTAGGTTAAAAAGTGTTTTTGGACTGTGGGAAGAAGAGTACTGCGTGCAGTATCCAACTCCATACTGGTATCGGTGCACCACGAACGTAATTGCTGAAAACACAGACGTAAAGAAATAAATCACACCCATGTTGTTGTTTTTAATGTTCCAAAGAAGATTTAATGTAAACAAACGGCACTTCTGATTCAAATAAATTCATCATGGTACACCATAATAGTCGTCTGTCCAATCCGACCGACCCAGCAGAAACATAGAAACAGACCAAGCACAAAATGTCAAAGTCCATAAATCAACAGTTGTAAGGTCTTGTCCTCCTTGGTCCTCGCTCCTCCCCTCCAGTGCAGGGCTCCTTCACAGCAGAGCTTTCAAGTTCTTGGCAGCGTTTCGCTCCCTGCAGGCAGCTTCTTACTCAGCTTGCGTACGAGGAGGCGGTTGGGCCCTTCACTAGAGGCTTTGAGAATCTTCCAGGCATCGTGGTGCATCAGGCCCTCCAGAGAACAGCCGTTGACAGACAGCACCTCGTCACCCACTTCAATAAGTTCAGACAGCTCTGCAGCGCCACCTGGAGGAGAAGCCGTGAGAGAGAGAGAGAGAGAGAGAGAGAGAGAGAGAGAGAGAGAGAGAGAGAGAGAGAGAGAGAGAGAGAAAAGGAAAGAAAGCCTCATCAACTTATGGATGGATGGATGGATGGATGGATGGATGGATGGAACTCAGGAGAAAACAAACACACAAATTTCCGATTGCAAAGAAACTGAGCTAAAATTGTTCAATATAATTATATGTAATTGTCAAAATAAAAAAACTACTAAAAAGATTGTGAAAACTAACTCAGATTCTCCACTTGAAGCCTGTTACAACGGTCTTTTTTCTTACGTACTTAGATTGGATTCAACTTTACTGACTACAGTTGGCTGATATTCCAGACTTGGGTCAGCTGCAGATATTCTGAGCTGAAACACAAGAAAAGATAAATGCTGACATTTAATGTGCTTAAATGAGGCAATTTTACTTTACTGGAACCAAAACCTAATATTGTTCTCATCTACGATAATAAACTCTTGGAATAGCAAACATGATTTAAAAAATACATAACTTTTGATCAGGGTCATTTGGGTACTTTCTTTAGTCAGTTTGATTCAAAAAGCGTAAACACAGTTGTTTGCTTGTTAGCTTCACCCAACCATTAATCATGAGTGGAAGAAAGGCTTTTGTGTTATCATTCATATTCTCTGAAGAATGGCCAAGAAATCATAAATTCTTCCAGAGTATGTAAACTTATGAGCACAACTGTAAGTACTGTAGTGCTTCCTACTTGAGCATCATGCTTCAACAGGCCCAAGCAGTTAGGATGGGACAAGGACAGATACAGATATCGTCTGCGTATGGAGTAAATCAGCCTGTATGACATTTAATAAATACTTGTACAGGTACTTCTCAAAAAATTAGCATATTATGATAAAGTTCATTATTTTCCATAATGTAATGATAAAAATTAGACTTTCATATATTTTAGATTCATTACACAAAACTGAAGTAGTTCAAGCCTTTTATTGATTTAATATAGATGATTTTGGCAAAAAAGTAAAGAAAAACCAAAAATCCCCATCTCAAAAAATTAGCATATTTCATCTGACCAATAAAAGAAAAGTGTTTTTAATACAAAAAAAAGTCAACCTTCAAATAATTATGTTCAGTTATGCATTCAATACTTGGTCGGGAATCCTTTTGCAGAAATGACTGCTTCAATGCGGCGTGGCATGGAGTCAATCAGCCGGTGGCACTGCTCAGGTGTTCTGGAGGCCCAGGATGCTTTGATAGCGGCCTTAAGCTCATCCACAGTGTTGGTCTGGTGTCTCTCAACTTCCTCTTCACAATATCCCACATATTCTCAATGGGGTTCAGGTCAGGAGAGTTGGCGGGCCAATAGAGCACAGTAATACCATGGTCAGTAAACCATTTGCCAGTGGTTTTGGCACTGTAAGCAGGTGCCAGGTCATGCTGAAAAAGGAAATCTTCATCTCCATAAAGCTTTTCAGCAGATGGAAGCATGAAGTGCTAAAAAATCTCCTGATAGCTAGCTGCATTGACCCTGCCCTTGATAAAACAAAGTGGACCAACACCAGCAGCTGACATGGCACCCCAGACCATCACTGACTGTGGGTACTTGACACTGGACTTCAGGCATTTTGGCATGTCCTTCTCCCCAGTCTTCCTCCAGACTCTGGAACCTTTATTTCCGAATGACATGCAAAATTTGCTTTCATCCGAAAAAAGTACTTTGGACCACTGAGCAACAGTCCAGTGCTGCTTCTCTGTAGCCCAGGTCAGGCGCTTCTGCCGCTGTTTCTTGTTCAAAAGTGGCTTGACCTGGGGAATGCGGCACCTGTAGCCCATTTCCTGCACACGCCTGTGCACGGTGGCTCTGGATGTTTCCACTCCAGACTCAGTCCACTGCTTCCGCAGGTCCCCCAAGGTCTGGAATCGGTCCTTCTCCACAATCTTCCTCAGGGTCCGGTCACCTCTACTGGTTGTGCAGCGTTTTCTGCCACACTTTTCTCTTCCCACAGACTTCCCACTGAGGTGGCTTGATACAGCACTCTGGGAACAGCCTATTCGCTCAGAAATGTCTTTTTGTGTCTTACCCTCTTGCTTGAGGGTGTCAATGATGGCCTTCTGGACAGCAGTCAGGTCGGCAGTCTTACCCATGATTGCGGTTTTGAGTAATGAAACAGCTGAGAGGTTTTAAAAGCCTCAGGAATCTTTTGCAGGTGTTTAGAGTTAATTCTTTGATTCAAGGGTGGGTGTGGTGCTCCAGATGATTAGGTTAATATCTCATTTAGAGTACCTTTTCATGATATGCTAATTTTTTGAGATGGGGATTTTTGGTTTTTCTTTACTTTTTTGCCAAAATCATCAATATTAAATCAATAAAAGGCTTGAACTACTTCAGTTGTGTGTAATGAATCTAAAATATATGAAAGTCTAATTTTTATCATTACATTATGGAAAATAATGAACTTTATCACAATATGCTAATTTTTTGAGAAGTACCTGTATATCAGTACTCGTCGTGCTGCAGTTCACCTGCGTTGTCACACAAAGTCAGCTGCGTCAGATGTAGAATTCAACAAGCAGTTTTCCATTCATCGTAATATTATTGTAACTAACTTCACGTCCAGGTGTTGTATGGCGTTATGACCACAGGCTGAGGTCAGTATGAGGCTGCAGGGGGCGCTCCGCTATGAGACGCTCCACTATGTTCTAAACCACAGTACTTCTTGATAATGGAGCGATACTCTTGGTTCATCAGTAACTACAAAACACACAAAGTACAGAGTCCTATAAATGAAAGCTGGAGTTCTTAGCATTAAAAGGAGCCTTTTAATGGCTTCATGTGATAAAGAACCTTTATTGTCGACCAGCGTGTGTTTATGTAGGTTGCTATGGAAACAGCTGTAGAGCAGCGTTCTATCATTCTACACCTCCATTCCTCCATGTTGAAGCTTTTGATTCAGACACGTCCAGAAATAAAGTCAAAGGAGCAGAAATTCACTCTGTAATGCTGAAATGTTGAAAAATAAGCCCCAAGTTCATTTATGTATGGTAAAGAGGGAATACGTGATTCAGAGCTGCTGAGGATAAGATCCTCTCTTTTAGGATCAAGGTGAGTTTAACACGTCTGTATTTCACATGCTTTAGTTAGAAAACACCAATATCTAATGTGCTCCGTATCATTTCATCTCAAAGTGTCCATGACAGCAAATAAGACGAAGATGGAGGCGATAACAATATATACAAATATAACGCGATGGAACGAGATAATAAGTCGTTCCCTCACGTTGATAACGTGAGGGAACGAACTACAATCTCGTGGCCACTCCGGGGCTCCGTACTCACTTGTACTTCATTAGACAAAAACAAGTCACCTTTGAAGATGCGTTTCACAATGAGAGGCCGGTCTCCCTGACTGGACGATTTCCCGCCTTCCAGACTGAAACCCAGGCCGGCAGAAGTCTTGTGAAGTTCCACCATTAGAACACCGTCAGGATTCACCTCCACCACTGCAGAACAGTTCAACCACAAAGACAATCAGAGGTTTTTCCTTTCCACCGTTTCCTCTGCTTGCTCATCAGGAGTTGGTTTTTCTCAGTGCATGTGTCTTCTGACGGTGTTGTATTTGATGTTTTACAAATAAAATTGAATTGAGAGTCTATGTGAATAATGAACTTTGTTTTAGGCATCAAAGCCAAGATCTACCAAGTTTTAGGACTCGCTTCTGGAACATTCTAATGTTACTAATAAAATTTACACATAATGAACACTGGAATTAAAATGATTTAATCCAGTGCTTCAGGAGAAATACTAATTAATAATTATGTCAAAGTGCGTCAGAAGACTGTTTCTGTGAGTTCAACAAGGTTTTTACATCGTCTTCCTCAGACATAAGCATCAGCCTCACCAGCGGCAGCTTCCAGAGGCTTCTTTCTGGCAGACGACAGACTGTTTTGTTGGCCGACAGCGTTTTGTTTTTCAGAGTTGCCCAGTTCAGTCTCCTCCTCTCTCCGAATGACTACTAAGGCTTGCTTGGACAGTCTGGCTTGATGAAGGCAGGACACGGCTTCACCGTGGGTCTTTCCCTCCAGACTGGTGCCATTTATGGACAGAATGCCGTCGCCCCTGTGAATTGTGCCTTCCAGGCTGGCCGCACCTTTCGTGAAGACCCGATGAACCTGCACACAAAGGTGAAATCTCAAAATCATTTATTCATCATCAGCCGATACTTTAATGCCTGAACATTGTACTTACAGTTATTTCCTTCTGCTCAAGGTCGATTCCACCAGCAATACTGAAACCAAGCCCAGAGCCTTCTTCCTTACCCAGAACAACAAGGTGAGCGTTTGTGCCGACCTGCAAAGTTCAGACACTATGGTCACTATGGCTCAAAACCCACTGAAGGGTTTAGAAGACATTTTTCTGTCTTCATATAATGGCTTGACAGAATTAGGTAATAAAATCAAAGTTCAAATAAAGACATATTGTTTTTAATGCTATTTCAAAAGGATTATGTTTAATCTATTACAAATACAAGTAATGAGGTATTTATAAAAAAAGGAAAGGTCAACATTGCTGGAAGTACTGATGTTAACAATAAGTTTAGATTAGAATGGATTATGTAGCTGGGAAGACACTATTACACCTGGAATTGTCCTCTTTTGGAAAGGTGGGAACATTGTGTGCCCGACCTTGGAAGGTTAGGGAGAGAATATGACATAAAGAGGATGTGAGATGCATAAAGTCAGTCGGGTTTATTGTCTTTGTGAGAATAAACTATTTGCATTGAACTCTGCCTATCTCCTGAGTCTTTGTTCACCATCTCCTCTCCACTTTGACTTTTCAGTGAAATTGTGGTCCATTGTCACGGTCTATCATCATCAACTGAAGAAGACTCAATTAGCAGTCTGTCGTTACCTCAGAGAGCATCGGAGTCTCCTGCAGCAGGGCCGCCACGTACGCTTTGGCAGTCGTGGAGGACAGAAAACTTTGCAGCTTGCATTGATTCCTGGGAAAAGCTCGTAGCTCCTTCAAACTGAAGAAAAGAAACCATCCGTTTATGAAACCATTGTCTTTAGAAGATAACCCTTCAGCTTCAGATAGTAGGAAACATGCCACGTCAATTTACATAGATATAAAAAAAGAAGCTTTCTCATGGTGCACTCATGACTTAAGATTACCACAGCAGTGAAATAAGAACATGACTGATGAAGAGTCTCCATATCTTTGGAACTTTTGACATTGAAATACGAAGCAAATCACAAATGATCAGTAAATATCAGAGATGCACCGACACCACTTCGAGGGACCGAGCTCGCTGTTAATGAGCATCAGTCAGACTTTATTCATGTTTAGCATGTAGCATCGCTGGTGTGTTAGCCCAGAAACTCTTTAGCATGTAGCATGTAGCACGGCTTGGAGTTACTAGATCTACTAAGCTGTTAAACTACTGACTGACATCGGGCTAACTGCTGGTCCAAATGTCTCGCGTGATGAAGTTGCTGGTGTTGTACCAACTCATTTTCTACTCCTTCTCTTGATGTTTCAGAGGAACATAATTTACAGTCTGTCTAAATTTTATAATTCTCATTAATTGTAAAGACTTTCCAAAGTGCAATCATCGCTCATGTTGTCTTGCGTACCGGCGACACATGATGTCACATAGTACTCTCCGGGTTGTATCAGGGAGCTCTTGCCAGTAAGAGTACTCGAACCCGATACTGGTATCGGTGCATCCCTAGATTATCTTTTTCAGATCTAATAAAATACATCAGGATAATGAAATCCCCACCTGACAGACCAGCCAGGTGCTTGTCCTCGGGTGTCCTGTGTTCCCCGAGACGTCTCCTGGGCGGGATCAGCATCTCCTCGGCTCACCCTGTTCACCTCAGACTTCATCAGGGTTGTTAAGGGTGAGCAGTTCTCAGTAGCTGTGGTTTTCTTAAGTAAATGGGTCTCTATGTCAGGTTCCATTTTATCTCTGTTGGTACTCTCTCCTGCGGTGAAGTCCTCTGTGCATAGCTTTTCCAGTTCGGGCATACTGAGAGCTCTGAGCTGCCGCAGCCTGTTGTGAGGAAGCCTGCCGTGCTTCCTCCGCAGCACCGGGGGCGTCTGTGGTGCAGTGGCGTCCAGGGCTTTTAGAACTCGTGCCTCAGTGGGTTTATCAAGAAGGGGTGAGCAGGATGCAGCAGGAATCAGATTCTCCACATAAGAACAGAAGCTCCTCTGCCGCGCCCTGCAGTCCACCGAGTTGACCAGGCCCATGTACCCGGCGATCCTCTGGTTGAGCGAGGCTCTGTATGCCAAAGCGTAGGACTGGATGTCACTGTTTCGAGCCACAGGCTTGTCAAAGTTGGCCAAGTTCTCGAAGGATTTTATTTTATGGCGGACAGAGAAGGGATTGCAGCCTGCAGACATGGCGGGGTCTGTGGGGAGACTCCGCCTTTCCACCGTCTTTACATACAGTCTGGACGTGCTGGACTTCAGGGCCTCACCGGCCTCCATACCTGGATTCACCTTGGACCCATCAACTGAGGTTGAATAAGCTGCTTTAGGAGGCGAGAGTGAATTAAACACTAAGCTACTGACCATACCGTTAGCTTTGTCTGATACGGAAAGGGTGGGAGAAAGAATAGAAGTTAATTTCACATCGATACCACTGTGAGGGTGTTTAATATTTTTCAAAATAGTTAATTCACTGTGTTTTGAAAGTGGTGGTGACGATCCAGAAGAAGACAGTCGAACCTCTATGAATGTTCTTTGAGTAATCGGTGGCTGAGATTTGGCACCTGAATTGGTGTCTTTTTCATTAGCGAGTTGTAGAGTTTCTGATGAGCTGAGAGAACGCCCGAGCTCTGCAGGAATTTGCTTTCTGGGCAGTGAAAGGCAGGCGTTTGTATCAGACTGATGACTGGACTTCAAACAGCTGGACAAAGAGGCAGTTTGTGGTATTGTGTTAGAAAAGACAAGGCCGTCACTCCTGATGGGTCTCCTGAGGAGCTCCTCCTGCAGTTTGTTCCTACTCTTGATACTGAGGCCCTTAAGTTTCGGGGGACTGCTTTCTATTTGGATCTTAACGTTGCTGCTCCACACAGTACCGTCTGATTGGCCAAGGACCTTCAGTGCACCAGACTCCTTTGGGAAAAAGCTTGCACCAGGGCTGAAAAAGGTTCTGGACTCCAAGACCTTTTGTTGGTTTATCATCGATGCCGGCACACTTTTATCCGATCCGTTGCTTGGACTTAAGGCATTAAATCCTGTCGCATGTGTGTTCAGATTCCTCTGGGAGGAAGAGGTCTGTGAGGCATCTTCATGGATACTTGTGATAGAACTTGAAGCATCGTTGTGTGTGTCTGATGGAGAGTAACTCCTGACGGTTGAGCTGGATGCCACACAGGCTTTACCCCTCGTACTGACAGAGCCTGCGACTGTCAAAGGTTCTGTCCCATTGCAGGACTGACACGGTGGCTGTCCAAGGGATCCAGCTGGTAACGGGGAATGCTGAGAGTTTTCTTCATTTGCAGACGAGACGTCGGGAATGTTCTGCGAGACATCCAAGGTCTGGTCAAGATTTTTATGCTTGTTGCTCACAAGTTGGTCTGGAGAAGATCCACTGGCCGCCTGTTGTAAATGACAGTGTTCACTAGAAGCAGTAAGTTTGGCATCAGGGGAACAAAGTTCCACTTCCTCCTCGTCTGAGGACCGCTCGCCGCCATGGACTGCGTCAGCGACCAGCACGCTATGGTCAGTGGAGGAGTCACAGTTTGAATCACTGTCATCTCCAGTTGGGTACATGTGTTTAGAGGAAGCTTCAGGCCCGTCTTCAAATGATCCATTGAAAACAGAATAGTTGTTTTCTTTTTCACTTCCTCCGTCCATAACGGAGCCGTTTATGGGAAGGGACTGAACTGGAAGCTCCCTGCCAGCCCCTTCACACGAGGCCGTGGTTTGTCGGGTCGAAGATCCAGATGAGTCATCAGATAAAGTTCCGTTTGTGGATTTGATGGGTGCATTTGTATCACAGCAGATACTCACTTCGGACAAAATGTCATCTATATTAGTGATCGGTATTTCAAAGTCCAACTCTGTTGGCGTTGAATGACTGGAATTCTCAGACTTGATGCTTGTTACTTGTCCTTCGTCAGATGTTTCCTGAGCAGTAGTGGCCGGATTCAGCCTGGTTGTTCCATCACAGCTCCCCAACGTCAGTTTCAGATTGGACAGTTGATCTACAGCTGGAAACAGAGAGGAAAAGCGGGCATGTAGAAGTACTTTTGATTTCAAAAGTCTCTTTGAAAAATGAAAGCTGCTACTGAATCATGCAATACAGGGAGTTTAGACACACATCATGCTAATGCAGTCAGAATAATGCTCATCTTATACCACTTTAAATCTTCAATCAGAGATTGTTAATTAAAATATATATCGAGACTTTGACATATACAGTGTAAATATTCTTCTGAGGTCTGTTTATGAACATGTTTTAAGTCTTATTAAGATGATAGTATTACTACTATTACATTTTTATTCTTACTTTTTTATCAGTATAATGATTACTCTTTCACTCAACACTTCAAAATTATTCTTTACATTTTTACTCCATTTCCAATACTTTGACTTTTTCCCAAGAAGTAGTCTTGATTTTTCAACCTTATTCTCAATGTTGCATCAGGAGATGTAACATAGGGCTTTTGCATTCTTGACATTTGGCTCCAAGTGCTATTTAAATTTATTGTTCATGTTTAATTATTGAACTTTTCAACTTCCTTTTCAGATTAATTCTTATTTTTTCTTATTCAAACTTTTCACCTTATTCTTGAAATGTCCATTTTATTCTGATCATTTCCTTCATGGTGTCTTGATAGGCATAAGAATTAGACAAAACCCTCATAAACATCAATTGTTATTAGTTTAATCACAAACAAATTCACACAATGACAACCTGCATAATTCATATTTGGGTTTATCTTTACTGAGCAGTGTCACTAAAATAGCTTTCAACATCAATCAAATGGTTAAAGTAAGATGAAATATGTGGCATGTCATAGACTAACAATATGTTGACCTTAAAGGCAGATGAGGAAAGGAATTATTTGACCGTGCATGAAGGCATATTGCATGACTACAGACTACACAGCACATTGCGTCTGAAAGGTAAGATTAGACTAATATTTTTCAGTCTTACAACCGAAGACTAAAAGTAACTATGTACATATCTTTGTTGATGGAGACAGAAAAACTTGAAGACTAGTGGAAAAAACAGTCTGCAGATGGTAGAAGACTGAGATCGAGACATTGCTGTGGCTGCTCCCCCTCAATATTCCTTCAATTGCTGTGTCTTGTGATACAGTTACATCTTAAGAAACGTGGTTTTTTTTTAATATCAAAGCTTGATAATAAAATTTTGGGTTGTAATATGGGAAACATTTGTTTCTTTTACCATGTCGATCTGAAATCCCTTCATCTATTAACACTCCACCAGCAACTTTAAAGCATCCCCGACAGAACAGGAAGTAGCATGGGGATTGAAATTAGGATTGACCCAACAGTCAACAAACCACAGCAATGTCCAGGTTAAGCTGAAGGCAAACTACTACTAAACTACGCAGCTACCGTATTGGGACACAGCATACAAGGGGTTAAACTACTAGTAAACTAGCATATATTGCATGAAATAGTCACCATGGATAGAAAGCCAGCTGCCTGCAGGTTGCTTTGGGGGAGTGGGTGAAGGAGGGTTGGTCCTACATCTTAGTTGGCATAAAAGGGAAAGACATTGGAGTCTATTTAAAGGCACACAGCACAGTGACCTGCCGCTAACAGCTTGTAAACAGAGGTGAGATGGAGAACAATGAGTGCATACAAACAAGGATTAAAGCCCAAAAAACACTTTTCAAGAGATGCTCAGATTACATGTTCAGTAATTTGTTTTCTATCTTTCACATGGTGGTTCCAGAAAGGCTACGAATAGTAACAAGTCTGCCAAAAGCTTTTAAACACCAAGGACATGATGAGAAAAGACTACAGCACTGTTTGAATCTGTCGTTTACAATCCCTCATGTCTCTATGACCCCGTTTACAAAGTTTCAAGTGAAAACGCATCGTTTTTCTTTCAGAAAAGTCTCACGTTTACATCAATGTTCTGAAAATGATGTCTGTTCACACGGCTCTAGCAGAAACACTGCAGAGAACAATACGCTATAAACAGTGGCGGCTGGTCAATACAGGGCGCTGGGGTGTGGCCCCACTGGTGGAACCAAGAGGAAAGTTTAATATATGAATAAACTAATACTGTCATGCACTGTTTATGCTGACATATGGGACTTTGTGTTCTTAATTGATCTAGTGGGTGTGACCTACTTTCGGGTGTGGGTGTGGCTACACGCAGGTGTGTAATTCAATAAATGTCTGTTGCTCATTTGCCAGGTTGTTCGCACGCAGGACAAATGCAATGAAGGCTTTGTTGAGTTTTTTCTCGGTTTTACCGGCACCTCCATAGCTCCTAGGGGTCAGCATGGCTGCGCCAACAGGTTATGGGCCCAGAAGAGAGTTTGGAAGCCGATGGAACCGTTTATGTTTTGACGGAGATGAAAGAAATGATGAATTGTGGGAAACAAAGTTCCCAGCACATTTGCATCTACTTGATCCTGAGTTTTTCCTCCGTTTTACCAGCATCTCCATAGCTCTTTGGTGTAAGCATGGCTGCGCCAACAGGTTATGCCAACAAACTAACAAAGGGCTCTGAACTGTATGTGCTGATGTTTTGTTTAAAAATATACCTGATATACCTTTTTTTCCCCCTAAACTCAGATTAACTATCATTTCCAGTAAACCAGCCCCAAAACACGTTAATTTTCTAAAAGGGATTAATGAAGCGTCCGTTTGAATTTGTTTACACATACTGTATGTTAATAAAAGAGTCTTAATAAGTGCTCTCTATTCAATAACTACGTATAATCAATCCCCACCAGGGGCCTCGCTCAATCTAAAAAAGACAACAATGTTGTAATGTGGTTTATAAACGCACTGCATTTAAATTAAGTTAACATTGGCTGAAATTGAATTATAATGAAGAAGAAATGTATCACCAGCCGCCACAGGCGATAAACATTAACATGGCTGGACATTCTAGTGGACACACCACCAAGTTGGACTGTTATTACGGTGACTGTCAACTATACAACTACCAAGTCCAGGAGGATATGGACTGGGAGTCTTGACACGACGGAGGAAAGCTTTGTTTTTATTGTCCAACTATTGACTACGGCCGCGGTCCGCATGTGTAGCAGCAGCGACAAGGTGTTTCCAGACAGGTTCATGTTCAGAAAGGTCTTTGTCATTTCCATTCATCAAACTGTAAAACTTTCCACAAATTATTTCTGAAACGCAAACGTTTTCACTTGAAACATAGTGGCCATGTCTCATGTGTGACGCCGTCATTTACTGCGGTCGCATTTTCCTCCAAGGAAGTTCAAACTGCTGTATTGCAGTATTACGGTCCTGCGGGTTCCCATCAGGACAGCTGTGCCTGTGATGCTAGAAGCTATTTATATGGTCGGGAGTAAACAGATGAGGAGTGGAATCAAATGTGACAGGAAGCAGAAACAATGGAGACACAAAGGAAACGGGACTGTCTCCAAGGACAAATGTAGCTCAGGAAGCTGCTGGTGTTCCTGTGGCCACTGAGGAGGAAAACCTACAGGACAACCATCAGCTGCAGGCTGAATAACATCCGAGGAGCCACTGGATGAATAGCTCAGGGCAGGAACATGGGCTTTGCTTTTCTGCAAAATATCTCATAATCTATTACTCTTTATCTGTTACTGAGTGTATCAGTCATACTTTAATCATGTTTAGCACCGAGTTTCGTTGCTGACGCAGGATGTCATGTGAGATCATGGGAGATCTTTTACAAGTATGAGTACTCTGTGATCCGCTTTAGAGAATGGACCGACACAATAATTCTAAACACGGCAGTTTTACTGTTTGTGTTGCACATCACAAGCCCACCCGAGTCCTGAGTGAGACCAGCTGATTTATTTACCATTACAGCCAAAACACCTTCAGCTTTCAGAGGCTTAACAGACCCTCTGTGGACCAGGCACGGCACTTTGCACTCTAATTATCCAAAGTTAAAATGGCAAAACTGGACTTGGAATATACCCGGATGCACTGTGCCACTTATTTGAGCCTTTTTACAGGAGACCGTCATTCAACTTGCATCCAGCCCATGTAGTTGTTCATGTTGGTCCTAAAGCTTTACAACCATTGACAACATTTGGATGGAAGTTAAAACAGCGTTTGCGTTTATCTTCTAGGTGTGCTAATTGGCTAACAAATAGTGGAGCAATGCAACATTTACAAGATTCAATCCCAATGCAGCTGCACATTTAAACCAATGTGCAAAGAATCCAAATTACTGTGACACACAGCAGAAAGGACCCCGGTTTGGTTCCACTCAAAGTTTAAAAAGGGAAGTTAAACTTATGCTGGGTGACTTATAAACATGAAATAAAATGACTGAAAACCAAGGTCTTACCTGAGACTGGTCTCTTAACCTCCAAAGACAATGTCATTGGAAGGTCATGCATGAGCTCACATATTTCCTGGTAAGTAGAGGAGCACACTAGTTTCTCTCCAATTTTGACAATCTCGTCTCCAGGACAAAGCCTGCCTGTAGATTCCTGAAAGTACAAACAAATCCAAATGAAAATCTGCTTTTTATTGGATTCAGTCAATTCTCAGATATAAATAACTTGCGTCTGGTGTGGTACAATTCTAAATATAGAATTAAATATACATGTTTATACACAATTCAAACATCAGCTCAACAATTATGCATTTCTCAGTTTAGATTTGTAATACTACATTGTACCACAAGAGGCTCTCTTGCTTACAATCCATCTCCAATGAAAGAAGTTGTGGATTGATTTAATGGCCACGACTAACCAGCAGTGGAACGGAGGACAGACTGAAAGCTGCAGTGATTCACTGCAACCAACAAACACAGAACTGCTGCAACTGGTGCTCTGTGTACACGTTTCAAGTGAAAACGCGTTGTTTTTGCATTTTCGTTTCAGAAGTTATGCGTTTGCGTGCAACGTGCTGAAAACGATATCCGTTCACACGATGACTGGACTCGAACGAAGACGAACACAGTCGCTCATACCCGCTCTGCTGCACCTCCGGGCTTCAGCTCCGTGATGACAACCTTCAGAGGCGATGACATGATCTCCAGGTCAAGCCCGAACGACTCCTCCTCACTTCTCCTCAGGGTCACAGTGTCAATGGTGCACACACCCAGGAGCTCGCTGGAATCCCCTCTCCTGCACACCTGGTGAAGGGCGGAGCCGGCAGCGGTCCGGCGGACACGCCCACACTCCGCGGCGCCGGGTTGTACCTGGAGGCACAACGGGAGGGCCGGTGCCTCGATGCTCATCATACTCTTGACCCGCGTCACTGCTTTATGTTCAAGCTTCGGGGAGCGTTTTGACTCCACCTGTCCATCGTCATGATTTGTACCGTTGTTTAACGTCAGACCGCTGGAAGCGGAGCATGCGCTGCTCGCCTTGAGGTCAAACGGGCAGCGGATAGGCATGAAGGGAGACTCTGACCCAGGAGGGTCTGACTTGTTATGAGCCTCTTCCTCACCCTGACCACACACAGACGTTGTGAAATCACTGCTTCCAGACCTCTGCACGTCTCCACCAGCTTCACTGTCCACATCTAGCGATGACGTGGCGATTACCGCCGCTGAACTGCTTTTGGCGGCGTCACTGATGCTGATGGGATCAGGAGGAGGAGGCTTGTGGAAAAGCCCGGTGCTTGCACCGTTATCCGACTCCTCTTCATCACTAAGGTCCTGATCGAAGCACATCACCCGTCGCTGACGGAGGAGTGGACTCCGCACCGATGCAGGACTGGAGACAGTGAGGGGCTGGCAAACTGTCTCTGCGGTGGGAGTGAGGGGACAGGAAGTCTTGTCTTCAGAGACGTTCTCCACTCCAGTCAGACGCGACGTGAACGCTGTCAACCAGACACAGCACATGAGACGTAATTAAAGCAACCAATAGGTTATTTTATAGCTCAATAAAGACAGATATTATCCGTCTGATCAATTTTGAACCCAACCCTCTTTCACATTACAACAAAATATAGTTAATCCTAAAAGAGGCATTTATATTCAAAGATTTCAGTTTAGACAACAAAAAGAGGCAGTAGGCTTCTCCATCCAGACCAGACCTATAAGGGCGGAGATGATGCATGGCTGAATGTTTGGAGCAGTGATTCCCAACCAGGAAGGCCTCATGTTTCTAGAAAGTGTCGTTTTTGCCCGTCCACATGTCGATAGAGCCTGAGTGTTTTCAAAACCGTCCACTTTTGGGAGCCATTTTCAAAAAGTTGTGTTTTCCCTGACTTCGAGCATCAGTGTTGTGTGGACGGACGCCTAAAACACAATGAAAGTTTCGCGTCTTCACTTAAACTCGATGCTGTGTAAATGGGGCGCAAGTGGTTGAGGAACAACTTTTAGCAATTTGAAGGAGCGAACTGAAAAGATGCCTCTCCTTTTGGGACGCGACAATTCATTAGAAAAACAGTCAGTTTTGGGTCCCGTTATGCGATGTCTGAAAATATGAGATTTACCATGCGTTTGAGAAGAGTTGTCCTCTACTGAGGCACTGAAGCTCTGCTGGAGGGCTTCCTCACTGGTGGAGCCCGTCAGAATGGATTCGGAGAGGAAGGAGGGGCTGGAGCTGTCCTGGGAGAAGTACTGAGATAACTCCGTCTCAGAGCTCAGAGACCCCTGCTTCAGAAAGGGAAATCAACAACGATTGCAAGACAATGGGAGAGTGACGGCACATCTATCTGTGTGAACACAATACAAGGTGAGCACATCTGTGACACCCCTCACAGCGTGAATCATTGTTTCAGGTAAAAAGGAGGAAAGTAAACTCTTACTCTGCTGGCAGGTTCAAGGAATCTCTTCATGGTCCAGCTGAGCGCCGGGGAGCCGTCGCCCTGCCGCTCCTTCACCGACGTTTGGGGGCTCTTACAGGAAAGTCCTGCAGATACACACAGCATCAAGAAACATCAACTTTTACATCAAATGCAGCGAAGCAACCAATGTTCGACGTTCATTTTACAAATCATTACATGTTTTTCTTTAACCAATACGTGCACTTATCCTCCAGGGCTGCACAATAGAGTAAAACAGTATTGTGATTGTGACATAAACACTACAATATGTTACAATAAATTATATTTCCATGCACTGGGTATTCCTGTAGGGATGCACCGAAACCAGTATCGGGTCTGATACTGCACGGAGTACTCGGAGAAGATCCCTGATACAACCCAGCCAGTAAAACGGTGGTAATAGTGCATCCCAACATTCATACTTTACAAATTTACGGTGACAGAATTTTAAATATAAAAGAAAAGTGTTTATTTCTGATTAGTTCAAAAGAATTGGCCAATTAACCATTTTTTTAAAAATGTAATCAACCAATCACCAAAATATCAAGACACATAGAAGTTAACACCATCGACGTCTTGGTATTCATCATGAGTCATATCAGTATTACAATACTACATGTTCACCTGATACTGTGCAGCCTCTCGAGCAGCAGAGAAGCAGAAGTAGTGGCTTTGTTGTTTTTCTCATTTGAGCGAACTTATTGGTAAATAAAGACAAAATGTTTTTAATTTGAATTCAAACAAATATTGTTTTGTTTATGAGAATACGAAAATGATGGTACAACTCTAGTGAAACCTCCAAAATCCTTAAGTTGTTGGTGTGGGTCAACCCCAGCTGATCAGCGTCTACGAGGTTCCATCAAGTAAAAGCTAAAGTGAGATGAAGATCAAACCTTGAGTGTGAGACGAGTGCTTGTTCCTGCTCATTTTGTCCCTGAGTGTGGATCGGGCAATAATGTGATCCATCTCCTGTTCTGACACCTGAAACAACACAATCAAACACTGTGGGGCTGGAAATAAACACCATGTTAAAAAGAAACTTATGGCAGGGAAAATATTATTTTTCTTTTTTGTTTTACGTCTGTAAGACTTTCAGTCTCAAGTAAAATGATGCTATGAACAGTTTGTGGAATGAAAATGGAACAGGAGTTATTATTATCTGGTTACCTCCCCAACAAACTAACAGAATTGTTACTGAAAAGTCTGAGGAACTAAAACCAAGATTCTTACCAAAAGCTAATTGTTCTCATACGGAAGCAAGTAATCAGATTCCTTTTAACATGGGCTGAACAAAAGCTACACGCATGCTGATTGGAATAGCAAACAGACATGACTCTTGTCTAAATCCATGAATGTGGGACTGAGTCTCCCAGCGAGACAGAAAAATGTTTTAATGTCTTAACTCTCGGGACAATCGTAGTTCTAACATTAAGTTTGTGATTTGACTGTAAACCGTGTGCTTCAAGTCTTACTGACCATGGTCAGTGCATCGGCCGCTCTCACGACTCCTGTCAGTGTGGATACATTTCTGATTCCTCAACATCAACACAAACAAGCAAAAGCTTTTAGAAGTTACCCGGGAGGAGCTTTTGTGAAAAGGTGAAAGACTAGTGATCAAAATGTATTAGGAAATATAACCAGGAATTGGTACGATGAACGGACAGATGGATGGACAGATGGACGGACAAATGGATGGACGGTCACATTCGAGGTGGTGGTAACTTAAACCTTCGCCAACATGACGTCTGAGTGGCTTCACTGCTCTTCTGGGTGAACATATTTGTAGAATGTGAAGAGATTCCTTCCAGAGAAATGAAAAGTATCTCTGTGACACTGACCTTCACCTCTAACATCTCATCACTTCACCTCAGACTAACATTAAAATACTTAAGGACCAAATTTCAAAACTGTTCCCGGAGGGCATTGTGGAGATGTGATGCTGGCGAGATGGATTTGTCTGCATGTTCATCCAAAAGCATAATGCTTTGCATTGCCAGTTGCCGTAAGACAGAATTCTAAAGATAATGTATCTGCGGCACTCTGATAGGGAGTATTTACAGCAGCATGGTGACTCTTTAGAGAAGATTTCTGAACTGGGTTAATGCATCAGCGATCATGTTGTAAAACGAAGCTGAAGTATCGACAATGCAACATCATTCCAAGAACTGACTTCATTTATAATCCTGTTGGCTTGGGCAAGAGAGTGACCTCTCGTTGGTCTTTCAACTGTTTCAATTGTAAACAATAAGATGGTCCAGACTCTGAAAAGCCTCCCGGCTGTAGATGGACGCTTCGGTGCATGAAAGACGTCTGAAGAGTCAAACTGAATGCACATGTAGAATCAGCAGCTGCACTCTGCTCTGGTCTCTTTGACCTCGGAGCTGGACGGCTTGTGAAAGGTCAAAGTTCACATGGAAGCTGCTTCGTCTGCAGTCAGTTGACTTTGATCCAGAAAAATACAATCATGGGCTGCTTCTTCCAACCTGAAATCAACTCGTCAAAACTGGCCAGAAACTGCGTCTACGCTCATGGAAACTATCTGCTTGTGTAGCATCCTGTCCTGGTCAAACAGTAAAAAGCCTTGAAGTTAAGAAAATGATGAAGAACACAAGACAAACAAACAACAAATCAATAATACACACAATTCAAAATCCAGCTCCACACCTACAATGGAACAATAATATGGGATTGATGGTGGATACATTTGAAGGGAATTTAACTTCTTATTTTAAAAATGACAACCTCCTACCTTGGGGTTTGGGTGCCTGCTGATAATGAGACTGACAGGTCCAGGTCCACATTCACTGAGGATAGCGTAGGCCTCGCTAAGAGCGGCATGGCGAAGACTGACCGAGTCCACCTCCAGTATCTGGTCCCCTCGGCTATTCAAACAAACGTTTCAGAAATCTTTGCCCATCGTTTTATATCTTGGCATCAAATTTGTGTCCACTTGTGTCCTTGTCACCTGAGCCTGCTGTCCATCTTGGCCACAGATCCCAGAGCCAGGCTGTGGATGTAGATTCCAGGAGCAGAGTTCTCCAGAGTCAGACAGCAAACTCCAATCCCCAGACCAACTCCGGGCTCTAAAACCATCCCACAAAAAGGTAGAAAAACATGGACACGATGAGGACATGCTGTTTTTCATATTTGTATAGAGCAGAGTAAATTAAAGCCTCAACAAAAAGTGGAAAAACAACAGTTAAAACGCCACGGCGAAATATTTGAGCTGAATTGTGCATGAAGTAATGCCACTTCATACCAGCAGGTGGAGTAGTGAGTCTGCTCAGTCTCATGAGCTTTAGAAGCGGGTTCAATTTCACTGAGAGGACAGATAAAACTAGAACATTTGAGATGAAATGTTGAGTGTCCCTGCTGCTCGCTGCCGACTACTATCCCCTCCATACTGCCACTAGTGAGTAGGTTCAAATAACAACAGCTCTATCATTGTGTGTGTGTGTGTGTGTGTGTGTGTGTGTGTGTGTGTGAGTGTGTGAGTGTGTGTGTGTGTGTGTGTGTGTCTGAGAAAGAGAGAGAGGATAATATTTATGCTTAATTATAGCAGTAATAGTGGAAGAGGTATCAATAAATTACCAGTAACAGTTAATTATCATTGAAGTAGTAGTAGAAGTTAAAAACTATCAGAAAGGTAGCACTAAAAGTTAGTTTATCTATAAAGATCCAGTAGTGGTTGAAAATAAAGTACCAGTAAAAAAAAAAAAAAAAGTATTACGTGACGTGTCAGGGAAGCAAGAGAGCATGAGTGATGTCCGCAGTTTGGAGATTCTTCAATATAAATGTGGAATACAAAAGTAATACCGACCGTAAATGAAGTTCTGCTGAAATTTCAAGATGTTCATTATGATACGTGGGAGCGGTGACGTGAAAACCAAGCTGACCTTTGTTCAGTGTGACCTCCATGATGATGCAGTCTTTTGGACCCGGACCGGGGCCTTTGCGGCCCTCGCCCTCTTCACACCCCGGTGGGAGGGGAGTGCCGCCGCTGGCGTTGGAGTTTGGTGAGCTGGAGCGGCTGAGGAGGGTCGGCGTCGGACACGGCGTCAGGCTGGGACTGCGCAGACGGGTTCGAATCGTCAGCGTAACCACACCTTTTTTCAGCTGCTGTTGGGCAGGAAGATAAACGAGGGTGAATGTTTAGAACATGAAGGCGTCATGAAATCATAAAGGTTAGTCGGACCAGTATTCGTCCTTTCAAAAAGTGGTATCGATGCATCTCTAATATGGAGCCATGTTTCTGCAGGTGAGCTTCAATCAGAGCAGCCGGTGGACGAAAAGAGTAAAGTCACTTTGCGTGATGACTGCAAAGTGGATAAAGTGATAGAGAAGACGGATTCTAGCCAAAGTTTATCTTTAACCTCCCAACACTGTTGAAGTAAACTTGGAGCCCACCTTGAAGGTCTGGATGGCTTGTTGGTGTGTGAGTCCTTGAAGAGACTCTCCATTCACCTCCAGGATCTCGTCTCCTACACGACAAAGAACACGATCGGACAACAGTTCCCAAGGTGGAACTTTTCATAAATGCTCTGCCTCCGTCGTGGAGTAAATGTGGAGAAAACAAACTACACTTTCTGGAAACACTTTTTCTCAGTGTCTGTGTAGATTCCAGAAACGCTGCCACTGTGCATGCACACCACAGGCGTAGTGAATAGTTCTTGTGCACGAGCACCAGTAGATGGACAATAAGAACAACGTGAGTCATGACTCCCAGTTTGGGTGTGTTTTATGATGTTTTAATGTTTGTTAACTGTAACGTGGTGCTGCTGCCGTCACGCATGATATCAATCCAGTTTGGTCGTCTGTCCATACGAATGTCACCATTGTTAATGTTTATAGCGTATTGTGCTTTGCGCATGTGTGTGTGTAGTTTGTTTTTTGTTGTTTACAAAAAACAAACAACAGCTCCTTCTAGTGGACAGACATGCAAACTACACCATTTTCAGAACATTGCCATGTAAACACAAAACTTTTCTAAAACTAAAACGCAAAAGTGGTGCTTTTTCACATGAAACGTTGGAAATTCTGGAAAACCAAAAACAATCATATCATGATAATACTACTTACCCTCTTTCAGTCTTCCGTCAGCTGCGGCGGCTCCATGAGGGAAAATAGTTTTGACAAAAATTCCCATCTGACCACGAGCAGAGTCTTGTCCTCCAACAATACTGAATCCCAGGCCCTGTGAAAAAACACAAGATGATTTCTTTAAAGTAATATTTTCTAACGTCTTTTTTCAGGCTATACCTTCTACAAATTGTGATTATAGTTCGGTGTGATAACCTGAGTAAGGGTGCACCATATTGACTTACTAGTAGCAATAATCACAACACCATTTCTAACTACAGTGGTTTTCTAACAGAACTTCAGGTTTTGATTGTCCTCTCGTACGAGCACAGAGAGAAAAACACGCCACTGCAGCATGTTTGACACAATGTGAGAAATAATGAAGACGTACTTTGTTAAACTGAGGTGCTTTCGGATGTTATCGTCTTCAGAACTTCAAGTGTTCACAGCTGTCCTCCAGATATCAGGAGCAGAAATGTAAGTCTGCTCCTGTGCTGTGTTTAATTGTGTGGCTGTGTGGATACGGTATGATGCAGTTTGACTGACAGTGGATGAAAAGAAGTCAGCATGAGAAGGTGGAAGAAAAGATTTTGCACTTGGCTCTGGAATGTAACATGGACTTACTGTTTTCTGCAGCTCAGTGCTGAGATGTGAGTTTTATTCTGATCCTGTGTGATGAAAATACCATCAATGCTACAAGACCTCAAACTGTCCCCCAGATGTCCGAGAAGTGTCTCAGCTCTCTCATGCTCTGTCTCAAGTATCATGACCCATTTTCATGCTTCTACTGTCGCATCGTGCACTTTGAATCGTCTCCACCAAAGAGCTTCTGTTTGCGGTTTGTAGTAGTTTAAAAGTAGTCTTGGTAGTTTAGTGCTGCACAAGACAGTAATACTGCTCAGGTTAAAGGACCACTGAGGTTGTATCGTTTCCTCATTGTGTTGTTTCTCGTCTTTTCTAGGGAAGAGATTCTGATTGATTGTGCTTTTTGAGGTTTTGTTTGCACTGGATGGTTCATTTATGCTGTGATATGTTGTTCTTTTTTTAAACACTTTGAGAAAAAAATTGCTTGTTTGCCTTTGCTGGTCTTTTTTTTTTGCATTGAGAAGTTGTACTGTTTGTACTGGTGACCGGTCCAGGTGAACCTGTCCTCACCTGACCCACCTGCCCAGGTGAACCTGTCCTCACCCGTCCAGGTGAACCTGTCCTCACCTGACCCACCCGTCCAGGTCAACCTGTCCTCACCCGTCCTGGTCAACCTGTCCTCACCTGTCCTGGTCAACCTGTCCTCACCTGCCCCACCTGTCCAGGTGAACTTGCCCTGACCTGCTCAGGTGCCCTGGGACCCTGCACAAGATGAAGTGGAACAGAAAATGGATAGATGGAAGTTTTCTGCTGGCAGGACTGTAATAGTAGCCAGTTTTCAGAAGTGTTCTGGTTTGATGTTGTCTTCTCTCTGTTTGGGTTTGAATATCTTGCCTTGAAGTCACTGGGGGGTTGTTTGCTGACACGACTGTGACAATAGCTGGTTTTCAGTGGTTTTTATTTTTTGTTATGATCTTTGTCCTCCTTTGTTTTCACAACAGATTCTGGCTTGGAAAAAACTAAAAAGTCACCTTTGGACATTTTGTCTGCACTATACTTTCCTTCCAGTTTTATCTGGATGTCTGCATCTGTCATGTGCTCATTTGGTTATTGAGTGTTTTCAATATATAAAATAGGAAACTTGTCTTTGTTGCATAGTGTGGAAAAAAAAAAAAAAAGGTCACGGATATGCTTTCTGGGGTGTACAATGGATTATGTGATGATCCACCACAGGAAAACATCCCACCAACTTGTGATTAGAATGCAACAGAAACTCAAGTAAGTAATCACCATCAAGACATACTGAAGCCCCACGAATGCGATTGAGCAGTACTCATGCATACACGTCAAAGGGGCACACTCACCTTGCCCTGGCCTTTCATCAGCACGATGCTGGAGATAATGGACGGCTGTGCCAGTCGCCATGGAGACTCCACTTGAACGGTGCTCAGAGAGCGAGCGGATTTCTTAATTATCTGATATTCCTACAAGGGACATGAATATAAAAAGGGTTAAATAAATTCATGCTTGGAACATTGAGTGTATAAATTATACTGAGTCATAATACACTTGTGCGAGGCTTCCCATTGATCGAGTTTCTGTTTTCTCTCACGGCACACTTGTGTGACGCCTTCACACTTCAGGATGACATCTTTCTTGTTGGCCTGCAGTTTTAGGTTTAATGTCTTGAGCTACGTGTTGATATATGGAGTTTTCTGTGATACTAAATCACATAGCTGACAGAAAACAAAATCTTACGATTAATGTAATGTTTAGGGCCCATTTCATGGCAACAAATCCGTCGTCAACTCCGGACCGTGCCTGAGCGTGTCCAGAAAACCTTGGTTCCGCTTGTTTACACGGCGACGAGCCCAAGCGTTTTCAAAAAGTTCCACCTCGGGAGGCATTTCAGTTTCTCTGAGCACCATTGTCGTGTAAACGTAAACCCACTTAATCCAAACCACAACGAAACTTTGCATTTTCACTTGAAATGGCCGCTGTGAAAACAGGACCTTTATTAGACCAAAAATGACTTTGTGGGAGTTGACCTTTGACTTGAGGACGAGGCGTTCACCGACCTGTCTCACTCCAGCAGAATCTAGCTGTTGAGGTAAGGAGTGTTTACGTCGGCCCGGCGGAGGCTTCTCCGCCACTTCACAGCTGCTCACGCCGTTCTCCACAAACAGCTCGTCATCCTCACCCACCGACTCCAGCCGAGTGCTCCCCGCTGAGCAGGGAAACAACGAAAACACACCTCCTCAGGACACACGCAGATTTTCTTTGGATTTGTAAAGTTCAAGGGAGAAAGTTGACCAACAATTGAAGGTGCGACAAACAAGCCGGTCCTGAAGAGGCGCCTACCTTGGGATCGGCTGCAGAGCTTCATAGGTGTGGGGCTGCAGCAGGTTGCTTTGGCTGCCCCTCCCTGACCCTGCTCTTCTAGTTTCTCTGGGCTCGTCAACTGCTAAGAGACACCCAGATTTCTTTTTACATTTCCTTGTAAACAATGGACAGTGAAAGCTCAAGCACTTTTCATTGTCACTGGGTTAATTTCGCGCCACGTCGACAGACGTTTGTTTTCCTCAGACTACTTTCACCCGACATGGAGGCGATAGCAGGGATAAAGCGCTAGGATCCACAGTTCTGCTCAACACGAGTCTAGAATCAATATAAAAGTTGTTGCATTCAGTGGCTGATCCAGAAGCAATAATGAGCATGTCCTGTTACTGAGGAAATTGGCCTGTGTGTTACTAAAATGGTTAACCTCTCTTTGTCAACTGGTGTTTCCCAATGCTTTCAAACATGCCATAGTGGAGCCATTACTAAAAAAAAAAGCAGGTTTAGATCCGAAGTGTTTCAATAGTTTCAGGCCTATTTCTAAGCCCCCGTTCCTGTCTAAGATCCTTGAGAAGGTGGTCTGTGAACAGCTGACATTGTTACTGGACCAAAGTAACATCCATGAGCCGTTTCAGTCTGGTTCCGGTAAGCAACACTCTACGGAAACGGCCTTACTGAAAGTGTCCAGCGACATTATGTCTGCTGATTCTGGAAAATGGACTGTTCTAGTTCTCTTGGATCTGTCCTCAGCCTTCGACACCATTGACCATCAGGTCCTCAGGATCAAGTAGAACTATGAGGGTCAGTTCTACAGTGGTTCTCCTCATATTTATCCGGGCATAGCTTTAGTGTTACAGCTAACCAAATAAGGTCTGAGTCTGCGGATTTGTTGTGTGGAATGCCTCAAGGTTCCGTTTTGGGCCCCGTTTTATTTTTGTTGTATTTGATCCCTTTGGGAAAGAGCATCCAAAGGTTCGGTGATGTTTCTTTCCACTTATTTGCTGATGATATCAGCTTTAATGCTCCTTTAAGCCGTTTGAGATCCGAAAGCTAAACTCCTTGCTCCAACAATGGCTAAGTGATAACTCTCTGCAGCTCAATGCAGACAAAACAAAAACACTGGTTATTGCCCCTGATGATTCAATTGCTGGGATTAAACAGTACCTGGGTGACTGAGGCCAGTCTGCTCAGCCAAGTCTCTTAGAAACTTGGGCATTATCTTTGACAAAGACCTGTCATTAGTGCAGCACTGGAAGCAGCTGACGAGGAACTGCTTCTTTCAACTCAGGAAAATATCTAAACTTAGGAATATGGTCTCACGGAATGATTTGGAGCTTATCATTCATGCTTTTGTGTCTTCGTGTTTAGACTATTGTTACAGTTTGTTTTCATGTCTGAACAAGAAGGAGCTCTCTCCACTGCATTTAGTGCAAAACTGCAGTGAGAATTCTGAGCCGTACTAATAGGAGGACTTGCATATCCCCTGTTCTAAAAGAACTTCATTGGCTGCCAGTGTCATATAGGACAAGGACCAAGTTCTGGTCCTGGTCTTCAGAGCCTTGCATGGTCAGGCTCCTTCTTATATCAGTGATCTGATCCAGCCTTACACCCCTGAACGGCTCTGAGGTGTGTGGATCAGAACCTGCTGAAGGTTCCAACGCTCTCATTTTCTCACTAGAGGTGACCGATCCTTCCAGGATGTTGCTCCGAGGCTTTGACATGATCTTCTTCCCTCTTTGCACTCAATTGACTCTGTCAATTCAATTCAATTCAAGAACAAACTTAAGACTCATCTATTTCCTCAGGCTTTTAATTAACTACCTTTGGGCTGCTAGGATATTGTGTTGTCTTGGCCTTTTATAGTCTGTGTACTCTCTGGTATTTTTGAACTGTGTTGTGAAGTACTTTGTGGCTTTTTGTCTGTGAAAGGTGCTATATAAATAAATGTTACTTACTTATTTGCTGACTTACTAGCTTTAGGCTTTTTTTTTAAGCATCAGCAATGACCAATGAACAGTATTTATAACCTTAAACCTGATAACTTCTTATCTTTTTCAATTTGTCTGTGTCACATTTATTGTTTTAATGTCAACAAAATTATTCCATTGTTTTGATAAAATGGTAAGTTTTTGCATTTTTATAATGATTTCCTCTTAAAATATATACAGTAAAAAACCCACATGTGTCATGGATTTTCTATTGTGAATATTTGTCAAATTACAAAGAACTAAAAGCTCTTTATCTGAACTCCAAGTTTAGTGTGCAGAGCAGTAAACATTTATATTGACCGACCTCAAACCTTTGACATTCTCACATAGGAAACTAATGTTGTGGTACAAGGACACTTCGGCATGTAGGCAGGCAGAGATGGGAATCAAACCTGCAAACTTCAGATTGGGAGCTGACTGCTCTACCAACCAAGTCGATGGATGCATAGATACGATGCCAGAATCAGCTATTTGGTACTTTAGAAAGTAGAAAGCATCCCTAATATCTTGAATAAAAGTATAATCCATTCAATGCTGTCACATAGTTTCGCACATATAAATATTTCAAATATTGCTCCACTTCAGTAAGCCTCCCTGACATCACTGGATATATGATGGTGTATTAGCTCCAAGTAATGTCGGGTTCTTTCCTGCTACGCTGCTGGAAGTTGGTTGTCGTGGTTGAGATATCCTGACTCCACCATATGGCGATTATCTAGATGCATTTAAACAGGAGGAAAGACAGGAGAGATTATACATCCCATCTGGCCCAGAAAGCGCTCCGAATCCTCAGGAAGGAGTGGAAAATACCAGCGGGGAGGGACGGCGTCCAGTCTGTTGACCTAATTACCCGCCATCCCATCAGTCATTCATTTCACTTCGTATCAGACACATTGAAACCCCACAAACACCCAAACAAATGTGTGTGTACCAGGTAGGTGCTGTGCAGGCTGGTGCTGCTGTTAGAGGTCTGAGGGGGGCGCAAGGGAGCCGCCTGACATGATGAGGAGGAGGTGCTGACCAGGTCCGGCAGGCTGGTGGAGGGAAAGCGCTCAAAACCAACGTCCGACTCCTCCTACAGGGAGGCCGAGAAAAGTCTGATCAAACATTGCTGAGAGTCTTTGTGACGATCATGTTCCTGCGTTGTCGCGCTATGAAGACGCACGCACACACAAACACACACACACACACTAAAGTGAGCTCTGTTGTACCGGGCTCCACGCAGCAAGTTGGCTAGTTTCTACTCGGATGATGTTCCTGCTGCAGCCGGATTCGAACCAGGGCTCCCACACTCAGGTAATTAATATTAATCTGAGATAATCCTGCCTTCAGTCTGGATGGAATGTTTTATTCGGAGAAAATACAGAGACTCCGGGATCGTTAATTTATGACATCAAGAATGAAAACTCTTCTTATCTGCTGTTAGTGCTTCTAATAAGGTGACATAAGCAATTGCAAAAGTGACATATGCATGAATATATGATGTTTTAAATCCAATAAAGAAAAGAGAGTGTAGCAGCCCTTCACAAACTCCATTTAGTTTTTCGCATGGTAAAGGTCCTAGACACGAGTCGATGCATGTGTTTTGTTCCTGTCCCGGGTGTAACTGTGCTCTCGTACCCTGGTTGCCACCACAAGCTGAACCAGGCCGGTCGTGGTGCGGAGGATGGCAACGGCCTCCTGATGAGTGAGACCCACCAGAGACTGACCATTGATCATCAGCAACTCGTCACCAGCATGAAGGCGACCATCCCTGGAAAACATGAACGTTTGACAGTGAAACACAACACAAAACCATCCAGCACACTGAAGGCGGCCCACAATGAGTGCTGAATCAGCATGTTACCTGTGAATGGCTCCGCCCTCCTCGATACGAGCTATAATGATGCCGTGGGGAGAGCGCTTGGAGCCACGGCCTCCTGTGATCTGTATCCCGAGGCCTTCTTGACCTTTCACCATGTGCATCTTCCAGATGTGGCTTCCCTCTCTTGGCTACAAAAAAGAAGCACAAGCATGAATCAAATCAGGAAAGAAGACTCGAATCTGCTAACCAGGGATGCAGCGATAACGACTCCAGCATCAGGTACAAAGCCGATGCTGCATGGAGTACTTGTACTCATAGGAAGATCCCTGGTACGACCTGCTGAGTATTACTTGATGACATGCGTCAGCAACGTCGTCTGCTTGTGTGCAAGAGAGCATGAGCGATTCTTCAATAGTAATGAGAATGACAGGAGTAAGACACTGTAAATCATGTTCTGCGGAAGCAGAAGCCGTGAATCAGGACGCCCACACAGCCGACGGGCTCCGGACCGACACTGTTGTGCTGGTCGTCACGCTCATGAGATTACAGCAGCGCTTTTAGTTTTGTTTAACCTCCTCAGCCTCACTGCTCACGGCTTAATCAGCCATTTTGACAACTTGAGGGGATAGGAAGATTTACATAAGACAGGTCACCGGCATCTGGGGCACCAACAAGCCGGCTCCAGACATTATTCTTCATTTACAATCCCTCTGATGTGTGGTCACGATACGCCAGCTGTCGGTCTCAATCCTCTGACCCAGATGTTAAACCGCAATCCCATCACTGTCTCTCTGGTATTTTCATATCAGTTGTCACGAGCCGGCCATCCTATTTATCCCCTCAGACAGCTGTGCACAGATCCACCTGGCTGCTGGACGTTCAACGGCCAATAGTTTTGGAATTCCTGCCGCAGGGATGCCGTCCTCTCCTCTATGGACAGCTTGTGTTGATTTCATATTAACAAGAATTATCAAGCCTTTCATACAGCGAGCACAACATTAATGTTGGATAAACAAATCATTTAGGCTTACTGCTCATCACAGTTTGGAACAAACCCAATCAGTGGCTCAAAATGACATTCAGTAATGTCCAAATGCTAATCCAGTTTCATAGTCTGTTCAAGGATACCAAGCATTCCGATTCCTCTCAACAAAACCAAAGAGGCTCCATGAGTAGACGTCATTTTTTATACTTGTTATGCTCTCATGGAAGTGCCAAACATATCTCAATCACAGTGAAAAGCTACTAAAACCACAGTCTCAGCTGTTGCATGGGTGAATGTTAATTACAACACAATCCAAGCAAAAATGAAGATGACATCCAGCTACATTCAAAGAAAAAGCTAAAACAACAACATTAAAATGGTAATGTGGATCCAAAAATCGACTTTATTACAGCTATTGTTGTTATCATCAGTATCATGAGTGTTTCCTTCAGCCTCCTTGGTGAAAAGGTGAAAAGTGTCTGTTCTGTACGTCTCTGTGGCGTTTCAGACACTTTGATGTAGTTTGTCTTCTTGATCCAACAAAGGGCACTAAGGATTCACTCTCATGTCGACCTATTGCTGTGTAGGTGTATAGCTGTTAAGGAATAAGGCTTTAAGGTGATACATCAACACTGGGAAATGGTGGCCTCGAGGTTAGAGAAACACACTTGGGATCAGCTGTTCTCAGGTTTGATTCCCACAGCAGACGGGTCATGACCCTTAACCCCCATCAGCTCTCTGCAACGCCTTAGTGTGGCTGTCCACCGATTCCTAGAAATCGGATGGGTCAATGCAGAAAGAAGGAATTTCCACAAGAGGATTAATAAACTATGGTCAGCATTATGGTGTGTAACAAATTTAGGTTCAGACTCAGAGGGTTGACGTAGCGTTGACGCAGAGGCCGTGCAGATTTGCTTCACAGCCGTCGTATATTGTTCATGTATAGAGTATGAATTAGGCTTTATGGCATTTAAGAAGTACTCGTATCGGTACTCAGTATTAGCAAGTAATTAAAGCTTTAAAAAAGAGGTATTATTGCATCTCTAGTTCAAAGGTTATGTGTGAAACATTTGCACCCTTGGTGTCAACAGTGTGTCTCACCTGGCTGGAAGAGTCACTGCTGAAAGAATCCATTTTGCATTCCAACAACTGACTGTGGCATCTTGCAGGCAGCGTGGCGGCACCGCCGCCACTGTGTACTCGCTGTGGACCGGTCCTCCCCTGAGGACAGCCATTCGGGCTTTCCTCTGTAGGAGTGGAGAGGACGCACCCAGAATCATCTCCCAGAGAACCGACGTCGGCATCGGCAGGCAGAGACGAGCTGAAGCCGTTGTAACAGCTCCGGATGTCAGAGTCCGTACTGTCCTGGTGGTCGCGGTTAAACGACGAACGTGATATGACGCCAAACTTGCGTGTTCGCTTGCAGTTTGCAGAAGCGTCACAGGACTCGGAGGCCGTGCTGCCCTGCTGCTGGTCGTCACAGCCGTCACTACCGGGGGGGAGGGGAGCCTTTCGCTTGACCCTCCGCAGCAGGATCAGGTAGATTGAGCCTCCACTCCAGCACTGGTCAGCCAGGTAACTGTCAAGGATTGAAAGCTCGTCATTGCAAAACCAATTCTACTAATACAGGCATGACATTGTAAATGTCATGCACAGATAATTCTCTCCTCAAGTCTGCACTTGAAAAAAAACTGTAAACAAATGAATACAGCAGTAGATGTGGCAGGTATTGTCAAGTACAAAGTCAAAAGTACAAAAAAGGCCAAACTAAAAGGTATGTTATTAAAAGAATCCAAAGGAAATGCAAACAAACTAAGGCCCTGTTTAGACGACAACATTTCAAGTGCAAACGCAACAAGTTGCACATTTACTTTGCAATGGCAGAATCTGTGAAAACGATGCAGTGAGCACGTTGACCCACTAGTGGGTGCTCTTGGTTGTTTTTGGAATGAAACCACACACACATGCAGCAGAGAACAATACGCTATAACAATTAACAATGGGAGCATACGGTCCGACATTCTAGTAGACAGACGACCACGTTAGATTGTTATTACAGTGACTGTCAATAATAAAAGCACCAAGTCCAGGAGAATCTGGACTGGGAGTCAGGACACTCCATGTTTGCTACTGTCCATCTACTGAGCATGTGCATATGAACTATTTATTCCAGGAAGTGTCGTTTCTGAACGTTTACACGACGACAGAGTCGGAGCATTTCACACCTTGGGGGCCCACTTTCAGTGGCTCTGAGCACCATTTAGCATCATGTAAACAGACACACAAACACAGCCAAAAGTTTTGTGTTTTCACTTGAAACTGTTGGCGCGTAAACAGGCCCTGAATGAAATGGAACACACAAATCCCCTTCATGCAGCTGCTGTTTTTCAAACTTTTGTAGTTGCAGAAACTAAATTAAGAATGGTTGGAGACAGGTTTGAGAGTTCGGCGACAACTGAGATATTGTCCACGTTATAAACTCCTTTGCTAATTCTGTTTCTGGCAGTCCAGTAAGAAACTGGCTCAAAATAAATGATTCTTACCCTTTAATTCACAAGTGTGTGCAGGTTGGAAATCAAATAGGAATCAACTTTCGTGGTGATAAGAGCTGTACTTATCAGACTGCGACTTGCTTCAGTATAAAGTAAATGGAAACAGGTTTCTTTATTAGTCCCTGGAGAATCCTCAAACCACACACACACACACACACTGGGAAATCTGCTATTACTGCATCCTGAACCCACTAAGTTCAGCCAGATCATAGGTTTGTGTGCAGCTTTAAATTTGCAATGGGAAACAAATGCATGTCAGACAGAGCTGGATATCATGTTCAACCACTTAAGAGTTATAAAAGCTCGCTAAATGATCTCCAGTCCCTCCAACTTGGAGCAGGTCCATGACGCGGCTTTCCACAGGGCCCACGCTGCTTGAGGTGGGGATGTCATGGAGGACAGTCGGGGTATTTATTGTCGCTCTGCCCAGGCTTAGTGCTGGTCTGGATTGATGCTGGTTAAAAGCAGGAGAGGTGAGGAGGTCATGATGAGACCGGATGATGCCACACTGCCGTGAAACTAAATCTAACTGCACTGGACAGGACTGGTTCATGAGAGAAATATTTACCTTCGCCAATGAAAGCTGGGGTGAATGTTATGCTTTTGTCTGTGTGTATTTATTTATTGGTTTGAAGGTATGTATTTCACCAACTTTTTGCAAAATGTATTCACCAATTGCATGAAATTTTCAGGGAACATTCGTCCCAATCCAAGAATGGTTCCACTTAATTCTGAGAGCAATTGGGTCAAAGGTCAAGGTCTTGGTCACGAAAATGTCAAAAACTTATTTTGCTCATAATGCAGTCAGTTGTAATCCAATTGATGTTAAAATAATTCCAAAATGTTCATTTTTTCTATTCCCTATCCTCTGATATGCCACATGAGAGTGAGATCATTATGCTGGTTAGCAGTTAGGGGTCAAAGGTCGGGGGGTCACAGAAATTGGAAAATCAGTGCCAACCAATGATAACATGAAGCAATTCAAATGACCATGACAAATGATGGAAGGAGTGGTGTGGTGGATCAGATAACCTTGTAATCCGTTGGTTTCCATGGTGACATGTAATGTGGCATTAGGAATGTGCTCTATCGAGTGCCCGTTGCAGTTTAATCATTCTTACCTTGCTCCACTAACATCAACTCCCACCATCAGCTGCCCGTTCAGCGACAGCAGCTCATCTCTCAGTTTGATTCCACCACAGCGAGCTGCCGGGCTCCTCTTCCGAACCTCCGTCACCCAGATACAGCCCACGTCCATGATGGGGCCCTGGTCCCTCCTCCTCCTCGGGCCTCCTTTTTTCCGACCGTCAGGATCCCCGAAGATCGGGATGTTGCCAAAGCTGAGGCCGAACTCGGGGGCGTCCGCCTCGTCTTTGCTGAGGGAAACGGCGTGAACCTCCACGTCCAGCCCCTCCCTGCAGGACGGGCCGGCCGCCAGGGGCGTGTCACCCTCCAAGAAGTTGAACTTGATGTACTCCACCAGCTTGTGAATAGCAGCAAGACACAGGGACATGTCCTCAATGTGGACGCTGCTGATGCTGCTGCTGCTGCACACGCTGTCATCCTCGCCATTCTGGGAAGAGTCCTGATCCACATGCTGGACGACAGAGAGGGAGGCAAATGTGTGGATGAACATTCAAGGAAACAGATTTGTTCTAAAATAAATAAATAACTAAATAAATAAAAACATGATGTTAAACCAAACATCACTGAATATCCAATTTCTTCACACAATCTGGAATGTCTGGGCATCGTGGATGGGAGCTTCGTCAACCAGCATTGATACAGTTAATATTTAAATCTGTTCCAGTTGTTAATTTCGTTTACAAAATGGTTTTTTTGTTAAAGTGTTCATGACAATGTGCTTGGACATGACTGAAACGATACAGAAACTATATAAAAACAAATGCATGAGCACGAAAACTAAGACCGATCTCATTTGCATTTTCATAGACGAATTAAAATGAGACGATAAGAAACATTGTGATGAAAACCAATCAGAAGTCATTTAGATTTTCTTTTAGTGCTGTCAAACAATTAAAAATGCTGTCAGGGTTAATCAGGGTTGCTGTCGATGAATCAAACTGTTCCAGCTTGGGTTTTTTTTGTGTCTTCCATATCGAGTGGCTTCTGTCACTTTCGGATCAGTTGTGCATGAACGGCAATAATTCTATGGTACAAACTGCCCGAAAAGCACTGCCAGAGAAGTATCGGGGATTTTCAGTCATTCTGCGCTGCAGATGGATTAAAATTGTTAATTAGCTTAAATGCGATGGCGGATTAATTTGCGTTAACGCTTCAATCTTGACAGCCCTAATTTTTTTAAGGTGGCCGCCAGATAGATGTTTTTCATTCTTTTTGTTCCCATTAAACAGCCAAGTAAAGTAACTAAAGTGATTTTCCAACGCAGAGATTTAAATCTGTAAGTCGCTTTTAAAAATCTCTTAATTATTGCATTTTAGTCAACTAAATTCACTACATTTTTACTCATCTAAAATCTTTGCAATATTTTGACTAAAAATCTATAAAATTTTTGACAAAAAGCTAAAACCAAATGGAACTTTGCTGTCAGAATTAACACCGGTCTGTCCAAATGTAATCATGTACTGAACAGATTTAAGAGATGCAAACACAAAGGTCAGACTCAGATGTACACTAAAGCGTAAAAGTAAAAATATTCTTTCCCCCCCGATTGTCGTCCTCCTGGTTTGAACCTGCGAGCCAAGTAGCCCCTCTTACTTCTGCCTGCTTGGGAAGTTAAAATTGTGAGAGTGAGGGAGCGTTTCTCTGGAGAAGGGGGTCACGTACCTGATTCAGGTTGTCATCCTGCTGTGATCTCGAGGTCTGAGCCCTGTGCCAGTCCTCCAGCAGCGGGAGGATGCTGAGGGCGTTGTCCTGAGTGATGGGCATCCTGGCATCCTTGGGCCTATTGGGGATCTCTCACCAACAGCAACACTCATGCTTCGAACAGGCACAGGAACCGCGATGGGCTGACGGCCCCAAATCCATCTTTGCAAGGCGCAGACTGTAGAGGAACTGGATGAATTGTACCGAGGGATTTCCAGGTGAACCAGAGTGGAAAATGTGTCCTTGTTGGCAGGATTAGTTTCCTCTGGACTCGTGAACATGAGACCACCATCTGAAGAGAAAACAACAAAACTTTTAGGTGATTCTGTTAACATGTCCTTTTAATCTTTTATCTTTAATCGTTATGTTATGTTACGAGTCATCTTTTCCATTATTGGTTGGGGAAAGAATTGTCGGACCCTCAGTAACATAGTGTCATCGATGCACAACTGAGCAGAAAGTAACAACAGGACCGTTTTCACTGCAATAATTTCAAGTGAAAACGCAAAATGTTTGTTGCATTTTGAGAGTTTGTTTTACACAACAACCGTTCTCGGTGCCACTGAAAACACAATTTTTTGAAAATGGCTCTGAAGGTGAAACTTTTTGAAAATGCTCGGGCTCCACCACGGCTATAGTAAATCGTTCTTCTGCACATGCTCAGAAGACGAACAAGGACAGCAGTGTTTCCTCAAGACTGTCATGACTCCCAGTTCATCTTCTCCTGGAACTTGGTAGTTTTATTTTGACAGTCACCATAATAACAACTCAAGTTGGTCGTCTGTCCACCACAGTGTAATAGTTAATGTTTAGAGCGTATTGTTCTCTGCATGCATGTGTGTGTGGTTTCACTCCAAAAACAACCAACAGCACCCACTAGTGGCCCAACATGTGAACTACATCATTTTCAGTCTTTCATGTGAAAGGGGCATCATTTTCAGGACATTGCCGTGTGAACAAGAAACCTTCCTGAAACCAAAATGTAACAAGGATCAGTTTTTAGCTTGAGATGGATTGGATGATAAAAATCGAGGAATGCATCCATAACGCCTGTAGTATATATTGTTGTGTGATTAAAATGAGGGACGGTAACGTTAAGTTTGTTGTCAGTCGTGTGAAACTTGCCAGCCCAGCAGAATCCTTCAGGGGCCCCAGTCACAATAAAGCCCTGCCGAGGAATCTGGGCTGACCCTTCATCTACACACTTAGTGCTGAGTGCAGCCACATCTGTGGCAGATATATACAAAAAACTCTGGCTACCATGAGACCACACTTTAATGACTATGCAGAGCTCTGGCTTCAAATAAACTGCTGGGCTCTGTGGTACCATCTGTCTCTACTATTCCTGTACACTCTGCTGAAGGCAAACAGGGCCTGCCCTGTTCTGGCCTGAGCTGAACCACGGGCTGGAAGAAACGGTGTGCATTTACTGGGAAGCTCTGCAGGCCTGGGTGTAGTAGATTCTCAGGGGGATGGAGCTTCCAGAATGTGATAGCAGAAGGCAAAAGGAGGAAGTCAGAGTCTGCGTGGCCGTCAAGCAAGTCAAAGAGGTAATGGGGAGTTTTTGTGGTTTCAGCATGCTTAAGTTTTAAAGCGCTACTGTTTTACATTTGCACATAAAGTTCAAGTTGTTTGTCATGTTGAGTAAAATGAGAACATAATGGTGATGTTCCCTCATGGGGAGTCAATTTTACTTCTTTAAATGTAGCATTGGGACACAAAACATCATGAGTGTATTGACTGTATACATGAAAGACATTTTACAGAGTTCAACTATTAATAACCAATCAGCATTCACTAGAGGAGCTTTTCTGAAAATTCAACATCCAGCATCACAGGTGAGTGCCAGTCTTTACAAATCGTACCCCCGATCTGGACCAACATTACTGAACGTGCCAAACCTACTGTTCATTTCGACCCCACTTTTGTTTATCGGACAGATTCATATTTTTTTTTAAACAGTGACTGACGTTGGCCGGTATATCGTTCATCCCTACTAACCCGGACAGATGCAGTCAGCAGACATGTATTTCTGGTTCGGTAGGTCAAAGGCTGCTTGTAATGATGTGGTGAGCAAATGAGGCCTTGCCAATGAGACTTTTTTTTACCGCTTCGTGAAATGTAATGTTCAAACAGAGGCGTGAGAGACGGAAACAAAATCAGTTCATCAGCAGTCGACACACTTCAGTTAAATAACAACAGCATTATCATGACATTTCCAGTAACGACCTCAATCCCTCTAAATGGAGCCCTTCCCCCTCTGTGTGTAATCTCCAATCCACTGTTCTACACTTGTAACAGAATGCAAGAGCTGCAGCCTATACCGATACGGATTTAGAGCGGGGCCGACATCCAAAGGAATTTCTGCTCATCGACACAGGAATCACTCATTACAAATACCAGCAGCCGTTGGAAACTTGGATGTGTCGCATCATCTGGAGGAACGTCGAAGTAAACAACACAACACGTCCCACAGCAGAATATTGCCATTGGGCATTTTAACAATGTAGGATCAGTTTTTACAGCATGTAAGCAAATGCACATAAACCAGTATTTATATTCATCACTGTTTAACTCCAAGTCCAACAGCATCAGACAACTGCTCAGCTGCTCTTTACAAAAGTTAGATTCAACAGGAACTATTTGTATGACCGAAGATTCAACTTTCACTTTTAACCCTTTTAAATAATCTCGTCCCATTCGACTCCCGTCAAGAAACACACCTGCCTGGTGGGGAAATTCCTTTTTCTGCATTCACTAGGGATGTACTGGTATAATTTTTTTAAAGGACGAGTACAAGTATGAGCACTAACTAAATGCCATAAAGCCTCATTCATACTCCATAAGCGAATGATACTCAAAGGCTATGATTCGCCGCGAAGCTTCTCTGCACAGCCTCTGTGTCGACGCGACGCTCGTCTCCAGCAGCCCGACGGTCTGCAGCATCTGCTGGTGATCAAGTCACTGTCAACTCTTCTGCCTCCTCTTTATAATTTAGCAGAACACTATTTACAGTCGGTCTTACTTTTGTCATTCGTTTATCATTCATGCTCCCTTGTGTGTCTGCGGGCGACGTTGCTGAGGCATGACATCACATAGTGCTCGCCGGTTTTTCACTTTGAGAACTTTTTTGTCCCACTGCCAGAGAAATCAAGAAACTATATTACTACGTTATAAACAATTATGTTTTATCGCTGCATTGATGTAGAATTGTCCATGTTCACATCGAGATGCATCGTACAAACAATTAAATTTGACACCCCGAGAGCCGGAGAATCTACAGGGGAACACGGTTCATCAGCCACATGATGAAGGGACGATAAACATGTTTTTAAAAGATACGAGAAAACATTCAAATGTTACTGACACCAATGAAATAGGTTTGTATGTACTGCTCCACTCCCACACTCCACAAAAGCAACATGATTCTCCAGTTGTACAGTTCAAATTGGGACAGAGCGGAGCATTGCTGATGCTACCTTTGTGTTTGACCAGGAGGATTAGTTTCTCCACTCTTTGTTCTCGGCTGACCTAGACGCCCCCCCGCCCCCCACAAAACCCCCTCCCCTCCTCCACCCGGCTCTTCTCCGAGCCGCCATATGGCCAAAGATTATGGAAAAAAGCCCAGTTTCCGTATATCCGAAATGCGACATTGTTATGGAATGAACACTAACGTACTCGGATGTAAAGTGCTGACGACTCCATGGTTTCCTTCTACAACATGATTCCCGAGCAATTTTGGAAACAGAATTGTTTTATTGGCGAACAATTTAAATTTAAAAAAAGATTTTTTCCGTTTTTTATGGGCAAATGGTCACTTTTGGGAGATAATAACCAAGAATGTTATGTAATCCATCCTTTATTTCTATTGTATTCATGTTTAGTTTGAAAGATCCAAAAGGTCACTGCAAAATATTTTTAACCCATTTCTTCTTTTTCTTGATGACAGCTTATTTAGGTTAAACCTGCATTGCACACAGGCTAAGGTCTGTTGTTTTTTAATTATTTTATTTGATGTTTTATTCACTACATACAAGCTGGTGGTTAATCTGGATCTTCATCAGTTTTGTGAAAACGCATTATTGGATATGAAAAACAATCTGACATTTTGGGATGTTACCTCAGATTTGGATATGTGGGCTTTTCTAAAAGCAAATTATTCACAGCTGAAGTCACAAACTTCACAGATGAACATGCTCATAGACCGTCTGCGTCGAGTCATTCATTTTTGAAGTCTTTTGTATCTGTGTTGATGCAGCCTGTTAGATATGCTCACAAACGCCAAAGAAATGTAAATATTTGGTGATTTTTGTTTAACCTGGAAGACTGCCCGTCCACACAAACACAAGTATCCTGTGTGTGGGGGGTTACAGCCGAGGTGGCAGCGCATCACTAATAGAGGAAACAGCCAAACATTTGGCTGAAAACTGTGGGACTAAAGCAACAACTACGATTCTCAGGTTGTATAGTTGATTTTACTCATATCCATCATATTTCTTTTGGTTTTTTTACTACAAATGCCCCTGAACAAATAGTAATTCAATGGAAAAGTTTATCTTTTTTATAATCTAAGAAATGAGAGGGAAACTTCCACATATCTTAGAGCCCCTTTCAAGTGGAAACACAAAACCTGTTGCCTTTTGGGTGTTTGTTTCCATGACAACGGAGCGCGGAGTCACTGAAAATGTCACTTTTGGGAAAGGGGTGGAACTTTTCAAAAATTGCTAATGTTTATAACGTATATATCGGTGCACATGTGCATGTTTTTGTTTTTTTGCCATTAAAGTTTTTATTTCTTTAAACATTTACAAACAGAATGTATTACTTTTAATTCCAATAAATCCAAAGGCCTGTGATAAATACTTGCATACTTAACAACCAGAGTAGATGTTCAACAATCATACTGATAACAATGCAGACATTTAGATCATCACAGTGTCACAGTGGTGTTACAACCAAGAAGAAGACAAGCCTGTGTTCATATGATACGATCTCCAACATTAGTTCCATCCATGTTTTTTTATACTTGGAGACGATGCATTTTTCCACAATCTGAGGATGACCCGGGCAGCCGTGACGAGTCCGACCTTTATCATTGCCAGGTCTTATTTTGAAATATTAGGTATTTCTGTTTGGTCTCCCAGTAGGCATAATCTTGGCGCTACAGGTATTGTTGAGCCCACCCTGTATTCTAGTACCGTTTTCATAATGGTTTAACCAACTTGCGTTGCTAAATTGCACAAATGTTCTGGTTTCCGTCATGTGTGTTGTTTCTTTGCAAAAGCAACCATCATCACCAACTCCTCATTTCCAAGTGGACGTTGTTTTGAGAGCGTTGCTGTGTAAACAAAAATCTTTCTGAATGAAAATGAAAAAAACAATGCTTTTTTTGTTCACTTGAAATGTAGTGGTGTAAACGGGGCCTGAGCCATCTAATCAGTGTTGTTTTGGTGTGAACTTCTTTATGAACGGTGGACAAAGAGTGGCGAGAGTGATGGAGGGCCATGCAGTGGGATGGGGCTCTGGAACATGCCGGGGATTAGAGATATTTATTGTTTGAGTTGGCGGTGAGCTGCTGTCAGCAGTTTATGTGAGCGGTGAGCAGAACAGGTCGACTCAGTCCGAAACCAAAAGAGAAGAGTCTGAAACTCACCGTGTTAATGCAAACAATATCACAGCAGCTTTTTTTTTTTTGGTAGCCACAAACCCGAATAGAGCGGTCAAGTGACTGAATCACAATTTATAAATACCCCCGACTCCATGCATCAGTTCTCTCTCAGCTGTAGTATAAAGACATCAACAATTGGGTCGTGCAATCTGAAGCCAGTCATTTAAAAATGTAAACTAGTGAATAATCCCAGCAGTGTTTATCCGTTTTGCCTCAGACTGTTTTACCATTAAGAGCAGAAAAGATTTATTTATCACGACTTTTTCTTCTATTTTTGTGAGACAGATTCTACCTAAATTTGTGATCTGCCCGACAAGCCGAGTCCACAGAAAGACATTTATTAAGTGTCCTCACGCCCACGTGGGGAAATCTCGTGATCTTTCCTGTTTTTACTGCAGTGCTGCCTCAGGGCCCAAAGATCACCGGCATCCAGTTTATGGCCTCGCACTCAGGTTTCTCCTGATTCTCTGAATCATTTGACATTATATACTGCAGATGATGGGGTTTTTAAAGTCTTTACAGTTTCTAAAAAATCTGTAACAATTTTAATAAAGTGTGAAGAGATTTGTGATCCTTTTACTGACTTGTTGCCAGTTAGTCTAAATAGTTGTTCAATGCTCCTTCAGTCTTTTTTCATGAGGGCCAACTAATTTTTGTCTTTCTGTTGACCCTGTTCCAACTTTTTTGAAATGTGTTTCAGGCATCAGATTCAAAATGAGACAATATTTTGCATGAAAAGGCAAAATGTCTTAGCAGCAACATCTTCAATTGACAATAATGGAATACAAACACTATTTAGGAGGTTTTGAGACGTTTACATCATTGCATGATGTTTTTATTCATGTTTAACATAACATCCAGTATTATGGAGAATTGGACTTGTGATAACTTGGATATTGAAGATGAATAGATGAATAGACTGCAAAGACTCAGGTATACTTTACATGGTCAAACGTTCATCGCTGCATCTAATGTATCAAGTTAAAACTGTATTATGAAGACTAACAATTGACAATATTCAGTGTCTTCCCTGAGCCACATTCAGGTGGAATGAGGTGAAGAACAAAAGTGCTATATGGCTGCAAAATCTGTGAATAAAGACACGGTTTGTAGGACGGCCATGCAGACGACGTCTGAGAGAAAATGATGCCAAACCACATGCGGCACCTCTTCCAACAGCCTGGCTCTGTGTTAACGGCTGCATGGAAGCTAAACTGATTCTGAATTAATTAGTTTGGTTAGATATCGAACATCGCAAAGAAAAACCCACAGTGGGCAGCATGTTGCCGTCCCAACTTTTCTGGAACAAGGCAGTGGCGTCCAGTTTAACATGGGCCGAGGAAAAACGGCAACAGAACAGCAGACACACTGAAAACGGTGCTGTTAGCACGCCCAGCCACGAGTTGCCGCTGTTGGTTGTTTTTGTAATGAAACCACACACAGAAACGCTGTGAGAACTAAAATGGGCACTCGGTAGAGCGCATACTATCGCCAACGCCACATTTGTCACCATGGAAACCAATGGATTACAAGGTTATTTGATCCACCACACCTTCCATCATTTGAATTGCTTCATGTTGTTGGAATGTTAAGATTAAATGATGTTCTGTTGGGTCCCATTCTTTTGTGATCCTTGATGCGCCGTCAGAGTGAGTTGGCATGTGATTGGCTGAAAGTTGAGAAGAGGCGGAGTTAGCAGTGTCCTGGCACTCAGATAACAGCAGCGTCAGCCCTGACTGATGGCTCACGGTGGAGCTCCAGCGTGTTGACAACAGAGTAAATATCTGACCTCTACAGGAGCTGTCGGGTCCCAGAATCTAATGGATTGAAGATTGATGATGACAAACCATCCCTGAACCGTTCATGCAATTTGGGTTAATAGTTTTTGCTAAAAGTTGGTAAAATACATACATACATACAAACCAATAAACAAATAAATACACACAGACAAAAACATAATCTTCACCCCAACTTTCATTGCCGAAGGTAAATATACACTATAGACATTAATAAGCATATACACTGACATTGGTATGGCTAGACAACTATTTCCTATGACCCTGACCCTCACTGAACTGGAGCTTAGGGCGATCTGGCCTAAAAAAAGAAATCTATGATTTTTTTAAAGAAAAATTTGAGTTTCGATAAAAAAAGATTTTCTCAATGGACTAAAAATGACTGCAGACATCAGATATATTGTGAAAAGTGCAACTATGGAAACCCACAAGGAATGCCAAAGAACTGTCTGGGCAAAAAAAACTTGAATTTGCAAAATAAAAATCATTTTTAGCTCCAAATGCCATTAAATCCAGTTTTTGCCCAGCCCCACTGGAGCTGACACCTAACAGGGTAACGCAGTGTAAAAGATGGATGGATGGAAGTTCCACTGCTTGTATGTACATTTTCCAAGTGTCACAACTTTCTATAGCATCTCGTGCCCACATGTTCTTCATACTTTGCTCACAGGTAAGTTTTTCTGCTCCTGAAACCCTTCATAAACTAAAACAAGTCGACTCACGTTCAAACTGAATTGATTTCACCTTGCGGCCTCTAAGTCACAGTCACAACATTTGATACCTGGGGCTAATCTGTGTATCTGCTTTCAGGCCAGCTGCAGAACCTCTGAAAAGCGACAAGTACAAACACAGAATGGTGAGAATGCAGTGATTTCACAATCTTCCCAGGGGCTCACGCTTAGCCACAAAAAGAAAAAGAGATGTGAAATGGTTTTATGTGATATGCTTGGAAGAGTGAAAAACGTTCCACTAATCTGATCCAACTACCAACTTGTAATAACTTGCATCACAACAGTAAGTCTGAGGCAAACACAGCTGCCAATAAAAAGTCTCCCTGAGTCATGCACATGCCTGATTTTCAAGTTTTGAAAACAATACTCAGAATCCAAAGGTTTGGTTGGACAGTAGCAGGTTTCATTGGCAGTAATCATTATATTTTGTACAAGCAGTTCCAAGCTGCTCATGAAGGATATCTGCCATTACAACATGTGCTTACGTGGTTACTCCTTCAGTATTTGTTTCACATCTAGGTTTTCTTACGACAACTTAAAATGGATTGTTTTCTGCGGGAATTGCTCATAACTTGTGATAGCTATGTAAAAAAACATGTAACTTAATACCACACGTTCAGGTCTTCACTGAACAAAGCCATTTAGAGTGCTGCTGAAAGAGGAAGTGAACCCTCGGGCTAATGTTTTCAAAAAGTGTGCACTGGAGTTAGAGGTTAGCAAACCAAGTGGCCAAAAGTAAATGATTTGCATCAGACTGAAGGAGCTACAAAGGTCTCCGAGGTCTTTACCAGCCAACACTTAGAAAACATGCCTGAAAAAGAGCCCATTTAGTTCTGTGACTGGCCTCCCAGGAAGTGAGCGTCAATCAGACTGAACTCCAAAGGAACAGCACATAAAGCAGAATCTCTCTCGCGGCCGTTTAGACAAAACAATGAACAGCTATTAATCCATGGCAGGACACAACAAACAAAGCAAGTTCTCTCCAATACTTTCACGTCTGATATTGTCCACAGAGCAACTTGGCACTTGTGACAGCACAAGAAAAATGTTCAATGGAGTGAAGAAACTAAGGTGGGATTGATATAAATGAACACAACAGGTCTCCACTCATCCCCATTATGAAAAAAGATGAAGGCAGCATCATGTTCTGGGACCTTTTCACTGGCTCTAGACCTGGAAAAGTAGGTATTTATGAGTATGAGAGTATCATATATGATCAATTGAGGGTGTCCCACCAGAAGCGTTAAGGGGGGATTTCCTGTGGGCCGTTTGCATGCTCTTCCTGTGCTTGTGAGGGTTTTCTACGACTCTCTGGTAAAACGTGTTTTTTTCATTGGTGAGTGAAATTGTTTATATGTGTGAACGTGTTCGATTTCACGTGAAAACGCATCGATATTATATTTTTGTTTCAGAAACGTTTCGTGTTTACACAGCAACATTCTGAAAACCGATGACAGACCACAAGTTGGCATGGTTGGTTGTTTTTGTAACGAAACCACACTATTAGTGATGCAACAAACGGAATTACGTTATATTTTGCACAATGACAATAAAGCTTCTTAATCTTAATCACAGACGTGCACAAAGAACAATACACTGAAAACATTAACAATCAAAAGTACACGGACAATCACGTGGACGGATGGTAAAAGGTAGAATGGTGCAGGGAAGCAGAACTTCCGCTGTCGACTCGAGGATGAGCACAAGTGTTTCCAGAAAGTGTAGTTTTCACCCGTGTACATGGCGACGGAGCCCAAAAACTTCCACCTTGGGAGCAGTTTTTTTACTCCCGAAGTATATTTTTCTTTATTTTTAAATTTTTACAAAACCAACATCTCAACTACATTCCTCAGCACAATAATAATTTCATTTAATTTCATTAAAGAGAAGAAAAATGAATTAAACTAAATAGATTTTTAAACAGTAATAGCAATCATGACAGTTATTAATACAGACCTGCACGTCACTTCACATAATGCACAACTAATACGGCAGTCGTCATACTATGCAGGGAGCATAAAACAACAGATACATTCGTGTTCATGTGTCCGTGAAAGGGTTGCCACATCTTATCAAATTGAGCTGTTCTGGAGGGGAACACACTAGTTACAACATCAAGTATAATATGCTCCATTATTATCCTGTACCAGCCACAGATTGTGGGGGTATTATGAGAAATCTACTGAAGTATTATATACTTTCTGGCACAAAGATCAGCACATTGAACAGCTTTGTGTACTGTGTATTTCTGACACGTTTGTTGTGGAGACCAAGGAGAAAGGTCACCGGGTCAAGATCAAGTTTTATCCCCAGCATTTTTTGCAGTTCATGAACAAAAGATTCCCAGTATTTTGGGACAGTACCAAAGACAATACACATTGTCTCCAATGTTCATTTTGCACTCGGAACTCATTGGGGAGGCGCCAGTTAGGATTTTGGAGAGACGAGCAGGGGGAGCCGTTTTTAAAAAGTTGTGTTTTCAGTTTGTCCGAGCACCATTGTCGCTCAAAACACAACAAAAGTTTTGCGTTTTCACTTGAATTGTTGCCGTGGAAACCGGCCGTCAGTTGCATAAAACAGAATAGAAGTTTGGATTCTGTGCATCAGCTTGTGGAAGAGCTCGGTTCAGGTGATGCCTTTAGGTTCAGGTATCTGAATCGTGAATCTAGAGTTTACGTCCTTTCTCCAGTAGCACTGTCAATGTCTGATGCTTTTGATGAATAAAGGCCTGTCACACCAGAATAGTTGGTCTGGTTCTTGGCCTATCATATTGTGACTTTGAAGCAGATCAGCTTAAAGTATTTGTGTCAAACACAAGTTTCCCGAATTCTAAGCACGTATCTGATCATTTCAACATATTTTGTTTTGCCACCATCAGGTTGACACACAGAAATAAATTGGGTTTGTGGAGTTTATCAAGGAGCAAAACAGCCTGGTTCCTAATGAGGAAACTGTTGAACAGATCATTGTTTTTAGGTAACCTTTGAAAGGGAGCTACTTTACAGCTGACCTACTTCATGAAGCTTTCTTATGCGAAACACACTTCCAAAGATTGCTCCACATTTCGGTGCTGTGTGTCGTGTTGGTTTGGAAAAGGCTGTGGAACAAACCACTCTGGGATCCCAGAAGGGGCCGACGCCATCTTTTAAAGCTTCAAAGTGCATTGCTAGGCACTTTTTATTGGCCCAAGTGGTTTTAAAGCATTTCATTTAATTTTTTTAATTAATATTCACATTTACAATGGCAGTCATGAGAACTGGCTTCGCCTCTGATTGGTGGTTTTTACTAATGAACTTCAAAAAATGTTTTGTTAATGCAAGGATATGAAGGCTCCCAAGATAAGAAATGAAGACGCTCATCTTGGAAGCAAATCATTAAACATCTTTATTCTTTTTGTCAGTACTAGATGCTTCCAGCAAGAAAACCACTTTCTGTCCCACGAACAGACACGTTTACATAGAATTACTTGTGTGGCCCACCCACTGACATATTGCATTGCCTAACCAATAACCTTAAGCTAAATCATCACAAATAAGCACCTGACTTCAGCATGAGCCTTAAGGCGAGTTCACATTCCTCGGTTTGGTCCGGACCAGAGTCTCTTCAAAGAAAAAGCGTTTCGTTTTGGGCGACTAGAACACGCCCACGAACTCTGAACTGGCGCTAACAAGGGATCTCTGGTCCCCTTGAAAACCTGGGTCTCGGTTCGTTTACAAACGATCTTTCTGGCGGGCTGGGTGAGAGGAAGTGACGTAGTGTGCAATGCATTCTGGGTTAGTGAACAAACAAAGCTAACGGCATGAATCAGAAGAAGCAGACACAAAAACATAAAGTTGGAAAGAAGTAGTGAGGAAGACTGAGTGATATCTGGTCTGAAGACGCTGTTATTTGTGGCTACCCATTAGCCACGAGCTAACTAGCCTAGCCACCATGGGCTAAAGCGGCGGGCCTTCCGGTTTCGGTCTGGACCAATCAATGATCCGTGTTTCTTCTTCACTTCCTCTCTGGTCAGTTTGTTTCAGGTGACAGCGCCCCCAAACGAGCATCTGTTGTAAATGCGTGATGTTTTCCAGGCGGTTTGATCCGGTCTCTAAAGTGAATGTGAGCGCCACCGGAACCAAATGAAGGGGTGAAAATTCTCAGCTCCCCTCCCTCTCAAGTGAACCGAGTCCTGGACTATCCCAACGTGAAAGGTCCCTTAAGCCCCATTTATACAGCAACAATTTCTAGTGAAAACACAAAACTTTAGCTGCGTTCTGGGTCTACGTTTACTCGACAACGGTGCTCCGAGCCACTGAAAGCACAACTTTTGGAAAACCACTCCCAAAGGGGAACTCTGTGAAAACGCATGGGGTTTGTGTAAACAAGCGAAAGACACTTTCTGGAAACGATCTGACCGTCTCCTTGTTGATGGTGGAAATGCTGCTGCGGCACATGCTCACCATGGCTGCCGTAAATAGTAGATGGACAATAACAAACATGGCAGCCTCCAGAGAGACATGACTCCCTGTCCATTTTCTAGTTTTATAGTCCATATTGATAGTTTGATAGTCACCTGTAACGGCATCCATAAAGAGATACTTCATTATTGAGAATGACAAATATAAGACACTGTAAATTACGTTCTGCCAAAAGATCGAGGAGAAAGATAGTTCATAAAACACCAGCAACTTCACCTCCAGAGAGATTTCGACCAGCAGAGAGGGATGTCGCTCAGCAGTTTAACTGCTCAGCACTTGACTCCAAGCCGTGCTTCATGCTCAATACTGAAGAGTTTCGCAGCTCACAAACCAGCGATGCTACATGCTAAACATGATTAAAGTATAAGTGTCGTGTATGTTGTAGGCTGTTGGAGGTGTGCTTATCAACGCTGTGTGGAGGTTTGTGGCGATACATAACCTTTGCACATCGTTTGCATATGAAGTATGAATTAGGCTTTATGGCATTTAATAAGTACTTGTATTGGTACTCAGTATCGGCAGGTAGCTGAAGGTTAGTACTAGTCCTTTAAAGTGCTATCGGTGCATCCCTAATATTTATTTTTCTTTCTAATTTCCATGTACTTCTTTCTAATTTCCATGTACTTCACAAAGGATGTTTTTCTTTGTTTACTCCAAACTGTGATCTCCCACAGTGACGACAGAGACATTAGAAGCAGCCCCAGTGACTTAAACAAGCCAAAAATTTATGGTTTTGGTGTTCCTGTGATTTCCTTATACGTTAAGAAACGTGACGTTTATTCAGAGTCCTTTAGACTTCTGTTGACCTACATCTGACTGGTTCGTGAAGGTGGTGAAGCTGGGAATGATCAGAGTGGTCTGGATGGCAGCCTCGAGATGTAAAAGCGATCACATTATTTCATACTGAGGTCATTTTTTAAGCCGGAGCCAGAAGAGCTTGGGAAAAAAACACTGAATAGAGTAACAGAGAGCAGAGATTTCCTCCGCAGGAATGCAGAAGGTACACTGGTCTGAAAGCATGTTAATCCTGACAGAGACGGAGGGCAAATCAAACAGATGTGTCTGACAGACAGATGTGCTCAACAGAAAGGGGGGGGGGGGGGGGGGGCATCATGTGTGCTTTTCACTTTCAAACGCCAGTCAAGTGATGCACCAATGTTGATTTTACCAACATGAGCAAACAATCGTCTCCACACATGTAAAAAAAAAAAATCTATATTTTTCACGTTTCTGTGGTTATTGTGCCATTTTGAAAGAAATTCCAACTCTTTGTGAAATTGACCCCGTTTACACGTCAACGTTTGAAGCGAAAACGCATCAACTTTGTTTCAGAAAACGTTCTTGTTTAGACAGCGATGTTCTGAAAACCATGTCAACACAAATCATTTACATGTTCCACATGTAAATAACAAATAGAGAAACCATTCAAATGAGAAATACATTTGTATTTAAATGTTTATCTCTTTCATGCACATGCAATCCGTAATATTAAATGATTGACATGTTTTAAAAGTATTTTTCACGTTTTTTTAGTCATACCATTTCATATTTCCAGGCATGGTCATACTTTGCAGAATTGAATCAAGGTCAATTCAAACAACATGAGACAGTTGCACAAATAACAAGTGAATGTGAATGAAATTGCCTCATAATGCAAACACAGGATGCAGGAAAGATATTTTGACTTTTGGAAACGTGTTATACACATGAAAGTATTTCTAATGCTTTCATTGTAAACTTTCACAATTTCTGCCTAAGTTACAAAAACAGAATTTGAAATGAAATCACAATGAAAAACTGTACAAGGGTCACCATGGTCTAATATATGATATGTTGTAGTAAAATCATCAATGCTTCTTATTTATTTTGTTGTGATACTGATCAGCATTTCATGCACAATAACTTCCACAGCGAGCGCAGTAATTGTTCAGATGTAATTTCACACAGCAGGCAACTAACATGGAGGAAAAGTGAACAAAAGTAAGATTGAACACAGCTGGAAATGCTGGATGGTATAACCAGAAAAACATGAATATTTGGGTGCGACTCTGCAGCTGCAGATCTGGAAAGTTACCCATTACAAAAGAGTTGGGAGCATTCCCAGGCAAGAAACACAGTTAAAAAAAAAAATCTACATATAAATTACAAGTAGTGTTGTCATCGCCCTTATGAGCTATCACACGGAGGAAATTAGAGTTAATGGACTTCACCTCCGGGCATGTTTGCACCACTTCAGCTGTCTAATCCCACATCGTTTTCAGAACATAAACAAAAATGATCCATTTTCACGTCAAACTTTGTGTAAATGGGCCTTAAAGCGCTCTAAACCGTTCGTCACGTTCATCCATTCACAAACACACTCACACAGCAATGAACTCCACAGGGACCCATGTGGGGTTCAGGATACTTTGACACATGGGCAGTGCATGATAGGCGATCAAACCAACAACCTTTTGAGAAGAAGGCAACTTGCCAAACGATGCTTGTAAAGACAACATTGACCACATTGCTTCCGCACATCGTCTTTAGGAAATACTAATTGGTGCGTGCGTGAATATTGAATAAATGTTCAATGAAGTCAAATTAGTTTCTCGGAGCTCTCAGAAACTCTTTAATTCACAATTACTGATCACACTGTAAATTCAAGACAAACTACATAAATTAGTACTTGATAGCGTTGACAAGCAATATATACTTTTACCAGTGCATTTGAACTAAGGAGCCTGAACTCTCAGTAAACTACATCTGGTTGCACAGATCTAGAATGAGAAATGAGAAGAAACTCCCCAAACCAGGGATTAGAAATACCCTAAAAATGTTAAATGGTGTAACAACTAAAAAAATGGAACTATTTGTGCTTTGGAATGCATCTATATCTTTAACATTGGTAAAATGACTTATCATTTCTGTGTAGTGTGGTCTGACAATGGAAGAGGAAAGTTGCAAAATTCTGGTGTGACGACAGTTAAAAACGTAAACAACTACAAGTATGTTTATATTTTATATATTCACAATATAAATTGTTTTTCTCCATCCTGTGGTTCCAACATTGAAAAAAATACTCAGACAAATGACATTTAAACCAATTTATAAACAAATCCATGCTTTCAAGACACACTTCAGCTCAATGATCAAAGTTAAGCATTGTATTTCTCATTCAGCTACTTTTGAAATAAAGTGGAGAAAAACACTAAACATATTAGAGTCACTGACTTTCTCTCCAACAAATATGCATAGATGTTATTCCTGTGCACTTGGAGTCAATATAAGAAGAAATTGTACAATAGAACTGGAAAATCACTGGTGTAACCACAAGAAAAACATTTAGAAGTATCTTACATACACTATATTGCCAAAAGTATTTGCTCAGCTTTCCAATTCATTGATTTCAGGTGTTCCAATCACTTCCATGGCCACAGTGTATAAAATCAAGCACCTCAGCATGCAGACTATTTCTACAAACATGAGTGAGAGAAAGAGTCGCTCTGAGGAGCTCAGTGAACTCCAGCATGGAGCAGTGATAAGATGTCAGCGGCGCAACAAGTCCAGCCGGGAAATTTCCTCACAATCAACTGGTGGTACGAAAGTGGTACGAAAACAAAGTGCAAGTGTTTGTGAGCAGCATCACCTCGTCCATGGAAACTGACAGAGCAGGTCAGCGGATGCTGAGCAGCATAGTGTGCAGAGGTCAACAACTTTCTGCAGAGTCCACAGCTCCAGACCTCCAGAGATCGTCAGACGAGCACCAGAACAGAGCGCAGAGCTTCATGGAGGCTTTCCAAGGCCAAGCAGCTGCATCCAAGCCTCACATCACCAAGAGCAATGCAGAGCGCCGGAGGCAGTGGTGGAAAGCTCACCGACACTGGACTCTAGAACAGTGGAGACGAGTTCTCTGGAAGGACCAATCACACTTCTCCGTCTGGCAGTCTGATGGACAGTCTGGGCTTGGAGGTTCCCAGGAGAACAGTACTTGTCTGACTGCATTGTACCAAGTGGAAAGTGTAATGTGTAAAGTTTAGTGGGGGGGGGGGTTGTGATTTGTTCCAGTGAAAGAAACTCAATTCCATGCTCTGAACTTTGTGGGAACAGTTTAGAGACGGTCCCTTCCTGTGCTAACGTGACAAAGCGAGGTGCAGAAAGACCTGGGTGATCCAGTTTGAGTGTCCGGCACAGAGTCCTGACCTCAACCTGGTAGAAGAACACCTTCAGGATGAATTAGGGTGGAGACTGTGAGCCAGGCCTTCTCTTCCCACATCAGTGTCTGAACTCACAAATGGTCAAATGTTCCCATGAACACTCCTGAACCTTGTGGAAAACCTTCTTAGAAGAGTTGAAGCTGTTGGAGCTGCAGAGGATGGACCCACGTCATATTAAATCCTATGGTTGAAGAATGGGATGTTCAGTTCAGTTCAGTTCAGGCAGCAGAGCAAATACTTGGGCAATATAGTGTATTTCTGTTGACCGTTTTGTTGCATTTATTCCCACTTTTAGTACAAAAATTGCTGAGACAGCATTTCAAACATTAAAACTAAAATAAAGACAAGAGTGGAGATTTCAAACCTTTTCAAATCAATTGGAACAGCTTAGTAACAGTTTTAGTTTTTCCATCAACCCTTCGGATGAATTTCGAAAGGTCTCTTTTAAACAGAATAAAGCTCGTTAGAGAAGGAATGAGAAACTCATTTTAAAAAGCATTTTTGGAAGGAATTGAAGCGCACGAAGTTGTGAAGAGAAATAAACCGTCTCTCTGATGATCGTGATCGCTTCTATCAAAAACACACCATAAAACCGATTAACAAGCGCAGACTCTGTGTGAAATGATCCATTACATTAGAAACACCGCTGTACCTTTGGACATCAACATGCGCTCCGAAGACTCCAATTTCTTCTTCCGAGCGATAATCCATGTTGGAGTAGTTTCTCTCCCCCCTAAAGCACTTATTTACTACTTTTAAAGCGCTCTAACGGGAGATTGCGTGCAGGGACAATCCTGCAAAGCTGCGTGGAAGAAAAAAAAAAGTGTAGCTTCACAGTTGAAAACTGCGCTGAGCTGCAGAAAGACGCATCTAAGACGCGCACAGTTCCGTCCAAACTGCGCACATTAACGCACCGCGAGTCCTTTAATCGGTCTCAAATGCTTTGTGGAATTGATGAGCTTTCATTCAGCCGCCCTGTTCTCCTCTGCAGGCGGAGGGAGGAGTCTAATGTCCAGATTTTGTCGAGACGGCTGTTTTTGCCCTGAACTCCGCCTGCCAGGCGCGTCGTCCTCCAATCGGCTCCCGCAGCAGGAGCGCGGGCGCACACAGCCCCGCTCCAGTGGACGTACCACATCACCGATTCCCAACCGGGGGGTGGGGGGTGGGGGGATCCCACCAACCCTCTTGATATTTATGGCAGGGGTGTCAAACATGAAGCTCCGATTCGGCCAAACCACCAAAGACTTGGTCAGAATTGTTATTATTATTTATTTTTTAACAAATTTCTTAAGAGTAGTGGACACAACAAAACTCTGAGACCCGAGCTGAGATGTCGGTGAGGCTCCCAGGGAAGATAGCAAACTAGCTCTGCAACGATTATTTTGCTAATTGATAAATCTGTAAATTATTTTTAGCATTATTCAATTAGTTAGGCTTTTTTGAACAAACATTTTTTTTAGCCAAAGTGAATTATTAACAAACTATATTTTCATGATAAAAAAAGAACATTATATAGCATTTTATTATTTTTTTTTTTTAAATTTAATTGATTTCTGTAAAACCAATCTAAAACTAACACAACAAGCTTAATTAATGCTTAATGAGATGTGCCGTGCTGGTAGATTACAGCCACAGGTAGCTCATTACTGCCACACTGTGGTAGCTGCTAGAACAGATTGGTTCAGACTGAAGAAAATAAAACTGGCTGCTTTACCATAAAATATTGTTATTAATCAACTAATCGAGTAAATTAGATTATAGGTGATTGGTAAGTTGTTTCAGGTCCATATCAGTCTCAAAGCCATGCTGTCAGGGTGAGTTTGTGAAAATACATACATACATAAAGTAACAGCTTTAGGAGAAGTTTTTTGGACATTTCACTGCATATTGCACCAGAAGGTTTCATTAAAATTGGCATCATGTTGAGATTGTAGTCGTTTTCTGCAGTAATTGGTTGGATTTGTGATAAAATCGACATTTTCATCAGGTATACTCTGTGCCACAACAAAGAAAAACTTTAACGTTCAAATTTAAAGGTTATTATGACACTTTTTCACCAACCCGGTCCACTCAAAATGAGCTCGACCTTTATTAATTCATTTATGTCACAAATTGACTGTTGAAGCGTTCATATCAAAAGTGACAGCAGCAGCAGGAGAAACATTTTTTGCCACTAAGACATGCAAAACCAAGCAAACCTTTAGACCACATGGCTTCAACAGGACACTATTATTCTCCACAGTTTAATCCAAAGTGATACGGATGCAAACAGATAAGTACAAAAACAGCAGTGGTACTGACCCAAGCGACGGGTTACAGTGAGTGTGCATCTAAAAATGAGTAAAAATGAGTTGAGGTTTGCAGGGTGTGTCGTCCTGTTGCTCTGCCCTCCTCCCCTCAGTAATTGGTAGTGAATCTCAGTGAGTGCTCTCCCCAAAACCACGCTCATTGCCTGCTTCCCCCCAAAGCTTCCTTCGTGGCTTTTTGGGGGGAGCAGTTCCGTTTAAATACCACAGTCCATTTTCTGGGATTGCTCTCGTCTTTTCAAACTCCTCCCACCACATTACAAGCAGGCCGGGACGATAAAAGCCCCTCAGGTGGCCGGAAGCAAAACCCCCACTGTTCAAGCTCTATTTACTGTAGAAGAATGTTGTTCAGTTACATGTTTTGATTTTGTCTATACTGTAACGACATGTTCATCATTTTTGAATGTTTGTACTTTGTGTCGTTACTATTTCAAAGGCTCTCAGGATGTAGAGTCGTACATGTTACTTAAACTGGTGGACTCAAATTTACAACTCAGAAACCATAGTAGTTTATGTAAAAGTCTTTACTTTGCTCAAAGTAAAAAAATAAATGAATTAAATGAAAAATACAAACAACAAAAGGCACTCACAAGGAAGATCAAAAACATAAATACCAAAATGTTATTTTTTATTTTATTTTATTCCAGTTTGTACAAGTAAGAATCTCTTGGGATTATTATATTTGTTTTTACAGGTTTCAACTGGAATCTGTTTAGACTTTCTAAAAATGCACTATAAGAAGAGCAAAAAAATGTCAAAGAATTAGTACTGAAGAGTTAATATGCTGCTCTTGTTTCTGGTCCGGTTCAACATCAAATTGGGCGGTACATTGCAAAAGAACTAAAATGATTTTGACAACCCTGATTTAAAGTCAGTCGTAAACCAGAGCAGCAACAATCTCTGGTGATATTCTATGAAATGGTTCAAGTACGCCAGTTGTTGGTGTTTTTATGGTACTTTCTTTGGATTAAAGTCCTAAAGAAACAATGTGATGTCAAAGGATGTTTTTAAATGCAGCTTTTAAATTCACCAAAAAAGAAACTATTCTTCTGGGGAAGTAACAGAACCTTGTATACTGAAATTGAATAGTTTAACATTTAAATGTGAGTGTTGTAAAGCGATTAGGTACGACAGCAACTCATGAAAAAGCATTGAGTGAGGTCAATGGATGCTGAGGAGCATAGTGTGCAGACGTCGTCAACTTTGTGAAAAGTCTGCAGTTTCTGACCTCACAAATGGTCCAAACTTCCCATAAACACCCCTAAAGCTTGTGGAAATCCTTTCGGGAAGAGTTGACGTCGTTATAGCTGCAATGGGTGGACTGAAATAATATTGAATCCTTCGGTTTAAAAATGGGAAGAAGGGGAATTTGGTTTTGGTATCTATATCATGTGGCAATAATAAAGCAAAGTCTAAAGTTTAAAGTCTAAATCTTAAAGGCATGTTCTGTTTAAACTGTCTGACAGACAATATTTTGCTTGTGTTGTTATAATGCATGGTGGGGGAAGCACCAAAAAAAGATGAGTCCATCCTTCACTCAGAAAAATGTTAAGCTAAATAAAATTTGGACTTTATGTATTTTTATTACATGAAAATTTTCCAAATAATTCCACCACCTAAGTTCAAAATAAAAGATAACATTAAATGCAATGTTTTAATCATTAATTCATGTAAATAACATTAAACACATTTTCATGAAGCGAAATTTAACTTAAATTTCATGCAAATGTCTACATAAAGCTCAGGTGTTCGTTTCATTAACACACGAAGTTTAGTTGTACTTTTATAAAAACCTCATATGCCTGGGTCGAAGCTGTGGAGTTTTAATTTGAAGACAGAGGAGTTTTTTTTTTTCGAGTTGAAGCTGTGTTGAGTAGTTTTTATTAGCAGACCAGGTTTATATGGGTTCAAGCTGTGTTAAGTAGTTTTCGTTTTGCAGACGAAGTTGGTTTTCCTGATTTGAGGCTGTGTTGAGGAGTTTCTCTTGGTTGAGGTTTTTCTTTTATAAGCAGACAGATGATTTTCCTGGGTTGAAGCTGTGCTGAGAGGTTTTTCCTGAGTTGAAGCTGTATTGGGTGTTTTTTATTTGCAGACAGATGTTGGTTTTCCTGGGTTGAACTTGTGTTGAGGAGTTTCTCTCACGAGACGTGGATCATTTTCTGGATTCAGGCTGTGTTGAGGATTTTTTATTTAATAATTTATTTTTTAGCAGCCAGAAGTTTGTTTGTTGTGTTCTTTTTCTGAGTTGAAGCTGTGTTACGTGTTTTTTATTTGCAGACAGATGTTGGCTTCCTGGCTGGAAGCTGCCTCGGCCTCGACCTGCTGGATGAGTCCGGTACCACAGCCTCCGCACGGCGCCATATTAGACAGACGCCTCGGACGACGTGGAGGAGGGGAGCCGGATCTCCAGGTGACAAGGGTACCAGGCAATAAATAAGACCTAATCCCTGCAGATAGCGGCTGTATGGTTGACCGGTCACCGAGTGGAACCTCTCGGGCAGTGCAGTCCGGGACGTGTGGCGTATCGTCACGGCTGAGGCAGACATGACTTCCCTGACTCAGAGGAGCTCCGGCCTGGTGCAGCGGCGGACCGAGGCTTCACGCAACGCCGCCGACAAAGAGCGGCCCACCGACCAGGAGGACCACGAGCCCCGGCGGGGCGACGAGCAGGAGGACGACGACAGCGGGGACTCGAAAGAGACCCGGCTGACCCTGATGGAGGAGGTCCTGCTGTTGGGTCTGAAGGACCGGGAGGTAATTAAACCCGCTCCCCGGGAGAAGAGGCTCGACGAGCCGCGAGCGTCTTCCAATGCTACAATGCTAATTGTGGCTAACAACAGCCAGGCCCGGCTCGGCTAGTTTTTGGTATTTTTAGTCCTGCGGAGTCTTGTCATTTGCAAAAACTGAACCACTTCACACAAACAGCTGTCAAAGAATCAGTTTCTGTTTGATTTTTGTCTATTTTCGTGTCCGTCGTTGTGTTGCTAAAGAGAGCATTTCTAGCAGCGGCCAGTAAACTTTAAACACCGGTGTTACGGTATTTATTGTGTCGCAGCTGTTTGTCTCTGGCGATCTGAAGACAGAAAATGACTGGCAGCGTATTTTAGAGTATAACTTCCAAACCAGAGAAATTGCATCATTCGAGCCTGCTGGTCGTCTGAATCAACTACATGCTTTCCAGAAGTTATATATGGTGTTTGGGCGAAAGTGCAGCAGCTGCTTTGGTCATATTTCAGCGCAAGTCTTCTATGGACACGTATGTGTAAGTTTTATGATCCTATAATATCTAAATGCTAAACACACTCACAAGTCCCTTTTTCAGTACATCTTGTCAGTACCAGGTTGGACCACCTTTACCGAATTTCAGGATTGCCTCAATTCTTCCAAGTTGTGATGGAGGTGGTCCATATTGATGTGAAGTTATTTTGATGTATATAGCACAAATACAACGCAGTCATTTCAAGGCTTTTTTACAGAGAAGACCCAACAATTCAAGAGTTTCCCTATGGAATGAATAAAGTATTGGCATTCAGTTCCACACGAGAAAGCGTAAGTGCTGGTGGAAAGGAAAAACCCTCTTACCAGGAAGAAACTTGCAGAACTAGCCTCCGAGGTGAAGACTTTCTGCTATCCTGTATGAGAAGTAGAGGAAAACATATAACAGACAGATTGTTGTAAGGGATTCAAACCCTGGTTGAGGTAAGGAGTTGGGCTTGTTCATTTAAGATGAGAATAGATTCTAGATTTACTGGCTGCAAAAGAGCCCTACACTCTTAAAGCTCCGGTAGCAGCGTCTTGAAATGATGACGAGGCAGGTTGGATCCAAGCTTCCATGTTGTTTCTATCACATTCTGAATGTGGCAGCAGAAATAGAGACCTGTAGACCAGGTAACATTTCCGGTCTTCTCTGGTCCAGTTCTGGTGAACTGCAGCCTCACTTTCCTGTTCTTAAATGAAAGCAGTGTTACCCGGCGTTGTCTTCATCAGCTTCAAGCTTAACCCTGTTGGAAAAGCTCAGAGATGCTTCTCTGCAGACCTTGGTGGTCCATTGAGTCGCTATTGCCTTTCTAACATCTTTTTTTAATCATCTCTCGATTCTCCTCTGGAGATCTGTTTCTCTGGAAACCCTGAAGATGGTTGTGTTTGAAAATCCCAACTAGTAGTTCAACTAGTGTAAGTGGCTGGTTTGCTTATATTATAAACATTGCTTTGTGTGGTAATGTTGTGTATGTAAGTAGCCTACTTTATATTGAACTTCAGCCCAGTCGCCTTTTCATGTTGGAAGAAGTCTGGGCATGGTCATTTAATGATAATATAACCTTTGTAATGATATTTATAAATACAAGTCAGCTAAGCTAAAGGGTTACTTGTTCAAAAAATTGCTGGCATCGTCTTCTTGATCGAACTGGCGGCTTTGGTTTGGTCATTGAACTTTTCAAGCCTAACTTTTATCCATTTGTCTTCAGTGTGTAGTGGGATTCCTGCAGAAAGAAGAGCTGTGAAAAGTCAAAAAGTGGCTGCTTCAACATTTAGTCACTGTGTTCAGACACCCTAACGTAGTTAAAGCACCTGAGCCTTTTCATTACCGAGCGGCAGCACCTGGACTTGCACTGTTTGTTTTTGCATAGGTATGCTAACTCTTTGAGCAAACAGGATTGTGTTTCTGTGCAGGGCTACACCTCGTTCTGGAATGACTGCATCTCGTCAGGGCTGAGAGGCTGCATGCTGATCGAACTGGCCCTGCGGGGACGCCTTCAGCTCGAGGCGTGTGGCATGAGGCGGAAAAGTCTGCTGGCCAGAAAGGTGGGTCACATTTCTTAATTACTACCTGTATACATCCTGTAAGTAAATAGCTTCATTGGCAACAGATCGGTGCCAAAAAGATCATTACAGAGCGGCTGAGTGTTTGAAACATAAAGAATAGAAGGTACCGATTCAAGTAACTTGTATGCTACATGCTAAAGTGTTTCAGGGCTCACACACCAGCGATGCTACATGCTAAAGTGTTTCAGGGCTCACATACCAGCTATGCTACATGCTAAAGTGTTTCAGGGCTCACACACCAGCGATGCTACATGCTAAAGTGTTTCAGGGCTCACACACCAGCGATGCTACATGCTAAAGTGTTTCAGGGCTCACACACCAGCGATGCTACATGCTAAAGTGTTTCAGGGTTCACACACCAGAGATGCTACATGCTAAAGAGTTTCAGGGTTCACACACCAGAGATGCTACATGCTAAAGAGTTTCAGGGCTCACACACCAGCGATGCTACATGCTAAAGTGTTTCAGGGCTCACACACCAGCGATGCTACTTGCTAAAGAGTTTCAGGACTCACACACCAGCGATGCTACAGGCTAAAGAGTTTCAGGGCTCACACACCAGCGATGCTACATGCTAAACATTAAAGTGTGACTAATACACTCATTAAAAGTGAGCTGGAGTGTGTGGCAGCCCAGACCTGAGTGTTGACTTATTGTTGTATTGAACGGAGCTCTAATGCTTCCACCACTTGAACATTACTATTATGGATATTTCAAGCAGCCAATGGACAATCTTCATTTTTGTTTTAAAATATTTTTACATTGTTGACATTTCAGCTGTTGTTATAGTGGGTTTGTAATTTGGATGATTACAGTGTGTTGTAGAAAGTTTATTATAAAAACAGCTGAACTGATTGACCCAAGTTCCATAATGCCAATTATGCCAATGCTAACATCATGATTTTCTGTATTTAATAATCTTTCACGTGACACCCACTGGGTTTATGACTTCGTTTCATTAACGGCTGCTAGTAAGTGAAGGGCAGAGTGGCATGAATGAGGGAATTTGCTTTGGGGCAAAGCAGGCTATCTACTCTTGCAATAGTGACAAAACTTTTATTGTGTTTTGAGTGTTTACACGGCAATGGTGCTCGTACCCACTGAAAACGCAACAACTTCTAAGGTGGAACTTTTTAAAATCGCTCGGGTTCAGTTGCTGTGCAAACTGCCAAAAACGACACTTTCTGGAAACACTCGTCCATCTTAATGCACGAGTAGATAGACAAACATGGCGGCCTCCAGAGTGTCATGACTCCCAGTCCATATTCTAGTCTTATAGTTGAGTAACTCGTAATAGCATCTAATTTGTCGTCTGTCCATACAAATGTTCATGTACTCCCATTGTTGATGTTTATAGCGTAATGTTCTCTCTGCCCATGTTTGTGTGGTTTCATTACAAAAACACACAACTAGTGGCCCAACATGCTCACTGGCATCTCGCATGCAACAGTTTTTCTGAAGCTTTAGTGGAGTTTTAAAGGACAATCCAAAAGATTTGACTCTACTTCTGGTATAATTGCATTCAATGCTGATTTCATGAATGACGATTGAGTTTAGATGAACTGCTGTAGCTGCTTTGACTCCATCACTGTATAACTGGCTACCTTAATGGCATCCACAGGTGATTTGCAAGTCAGACGCTCCAACTGGTGACGTGCTTTTGGATGAAGCCTTAAAACACATCAAAGACACGCAGCCGCCGGAGACGGTGCAGAGCTGGATCGAGCTGCTCAGTGGTGAGTTCACCGTGCGTCCCGTGTCCGGATTGGAATCTTCACTCAGTTTACATGATGCTCACATCAACACTGTTACTGCACGAATAATTAAAACATCTGATCATCAAACTGCCGGTTAAATGACGCCTATGGATAATTTTCCTTTGACTGTGTTAACACACTCTTGAAGTAAGAATCTGCCAGACTTTGGAGTGATTAAACATTAATACCCAAGTAGTACTAGGAATTCATTTAAAACTCAAAATATTTTAAGATCATCTGAAGAGTTGTGTGGAGAAAAACAAGGATTATCACGAGACAAATGAAAATGTGTGTTGTTGGTTTTTTTTACGGCATTCTTTTACCGGGCCAATTGGATGAAGTTCCATAGGTGTGTTATATTATCAAGTACACATTTCTATGTCTTGCTATGCAGAAATCGTTTAACCTCAATGATTTGTGTAATGTTCTCCAATTTATGTTGGGCACAGCATTAAAGACTAAATTCAAAAGTAGTGTGCAAAACAAAACAAAGCAGTGCTCTACCATCTGGTTTATCAATAACTCCTAGCTCCATATACAGCAGGTAAAATAAGTATCGAACACATCACATGACATTTTCACCAGATGTTGGTAACAACCCAGATAATCCACACATCTTGGCTTTCCATGCGTTTCTGCACCTCCCTTTCGTCATGTTCAATGCTTTTCCCCGTGTCATTTGAGATTATTACACTCTAAACATCACATTACTCACAGGTTGTCACCAACATCTGGCAGAAAAGAATCATGTGAAAAGCACCTTGAGAAATATGTTCACTGACATGTTCAACACCTATTTTACCTGCTGTGTATTGTATGTTCTATATGCGTGTGTGTATAATATCTCATAGGGATGCACTGATACCACTTTTTTAAAGGACATGTCCTAACCAAGGTTCTCACCAGGATTTTCTGACAGCGTAGCAGCGGGGGGCGGGTACCACTGTGAGTTAGGCGGGGGGTTCAGGGGCAGCTCAGGCTCTCGACAGGGTGCAGCGGCAGCACCCTGTTGTGGGGCCCCAAAAACTCTGAGCTTTTAGGCTATTAAGAAGGCTTATTTGCCCACTGGAGGACTATAATCAGTGGCCGATATTTAAACTACTGTACAGGGTTGATCTCAGTCAGCAGGACCTCGACGTCACGCCACACCCTGATGCGTCCTTGTCTTGGAGGCTGATGAGCAATGCAGATACTGCACAGTATTCCTTTAATAAAAAACATTACATGAAGGTAAAACACTAGATTGATGAATCTTAAACTATCTCTTATAAAATATCAAGTCAGTTGAATAAACACATGATTTTGTGACTATGGTAGTTGAACATATATTAAGATCAGTCTAACCCTAACCCATCAGTTAGGATGTATCCTTTATATTAGGCCCTCGTTCTATATTAAAAACAAGTTATTTTATGCTGTTCATTGGTGTAAACAGGTTCATGGATCATGAAAAACAGAATACCGAAGAAAATAAAGGCTCAGGCTAACGGCCTCGACATAGTCCCATCAGAACAAGAAGAAAAATTCTTGTTCGGCAGGATAGTTCATACTCCGAGAACAAGCTATCGAACTCCCAGGCCACGCCCCCTCACCGCAGACGCCTCCTGTGAAGCTACGTTTTAACTTTTCAGAAATACATTTCGCAGAACTGTTTCAGGAATAAAAGAGAGTTTGTGTTCTGGCGGCCATGTTGGTCCGATTTTAATGGCAGAAGTTGACAGCTTTGATGCGTTAAGGGACATCAGGTAACTCCGACCTGTGCTCCACGCTAACGTGTGTGTGTGTGTGTGTGTGTGTTTTTTTTTCCTTGCGGGCCTGCACATGAGCATGCACAGGTATGTCTGAATATAAGCGTGCACGTACCTGCACAAGCAGCTTTTTTTTTTTTTTTTTTTGCTAAAAGTGCAGCTGAAAATCACATAAACAGAAGTCAGCAGAGCCTCACACGAGTTTTGAAAACGTGCATATGCTTGCTTTGTTGTGTGTGTGCGTGTGTGTGTGTGTGTGTGTTCCTCACACAAGCGTGTTGTGGAATATGGAAGGAAACAAGAAAAATCTGACCAATCAGCTGAAAGTACACTGTGATGTCTCGCGTACGGTTTTTACCTTTTGAGGTCGTGCGGGAGCAAAGGCTGCAGGTGAATCGGATTAAGGCCGCACTCCTGCGCAATGTGCCTCCATAAAAAGTCGTGTGTAACCGCTGGACTGAAAGACATTGTAACGGTTCTATTTAACAAGCCTTACTGAAAGCCTCTGAGTATGCTCCCTGGTGACTGACAGCCTCATTTATACTCCACTGTAGACCAAGTTCCATCAGTCATACTTTAATCGTGTTACTTTTGTAATTCTCAGTTATATTACAGAGGCCCCAAACCGCCAGCATGGCTGAATATTTCAGAGAGGAACTGCTGGACTTCAGCATGGAGGTGGAGTCTTGACGTTGACTTGTCATCAGATGACTAAACTCTCTGTTCTGCCTCTCGGTGCGTCTGCTTGTTGTTTCAGGAGAGACATGGAACCCGCTGAAGCTTCACTACCAGCTGAGGAACGTGCGCGAGCGTCTGGCCAAAAACCTGGTGGAGAAAGGCGTCCTGACCACGGAGAAGCAGAACTTCTTGCTCTTTGACATGACCACACACCCGCTGACCAACAACAACATCAAGCAACGCCTCATCAAGAAGGTCCAAGAGGCCGTACTGGACAAGTGGGTGAACGACGCCCACCGAATGGACAAGCGGTTGCTGGCGCTCATCTTCTTGGCCCACTCGTCGGACGTCCTGGAAAACGCCTTCGCGCCGCTGCTGGACGACCAGTACGACCTGGCCATGAAGAGAGTGCGGCAGCTGCTGGAGCTGGAGCCCGAGGGCGAGAGCATGAAGACCAACGCCAACGAGCTGCTCTGGGCCGTGGTGGCTGCTTTCACTAAATGAGGCTGCGACCAAGACGAGAACACGGCCAGCGGCTCCGGGATCCGGGCAGCATCGTACTTTAGGGGGTCGGGACGGGAACACGAACTCTAACATGGCGACACATCATGAAGCTCCTTGCCTGGGTGTTGGGAATGAACTGCCCTCTCTCTCATCGCTTCTTTTTGACTTCATCCATCTCGCAGTTTCTCTGACTGTCATTGATTCCATTTAGTTTGTCTCGCGCCATATACAGCAACAGTCAGTTCTCATCACTTTTACAAAGAAAACAATTCCAGAGCATGAGCAACGGTGGGAAGGACAACCTGTCCTTTCCGCCCTTCCACTCGTGGTCATTTATGTTTTCAAATTTGCTTTAACACAACTAAAAAAAAAAAAAACATAATCGTATGGACTTTTAAACAGTGTGATTCTGGGCTGGGCATAATTCAGGATGCAGATTCATATCATCAGTTATTTTTCAAGGTCCGCTGTGTTCTGTTGCAGTTGACTCAAGGAAGTGACCTCATGATGTCCACAGATTAGCCTACAGTTCTGATTCCTCCTCATGGGGAGACTTTCCACCAAAAGCGATTGTCGGAGCCTTTTCACTCGTATCAAGTGCTTGGAGAAGGCGACCAAATGGTACCAAACGCTTCACGTTTCCCCTCCATGTGTTTGTCCTGGCAGCGCTGGGCAGGCTCTCAGCTCCCAGCAGGCTTTGCAGCGTCGCCCAGCACGCCGTCCGTTCCCTTACTTTGAGGTGTGGCGGTAGTTTCCAAATAAGCCTAAGATTGAAAAGACGGTGGGATTTAATAAAACCTTATGGAGTCGGGCTGAAACACAATCCGTAGAAATTTTTTCTTTGATCTCTTGAATTTAAACTTCAACACTAAAATCATGACCGTTTTTAGACCGTTTGCCTTCAGTGCTTGTCGGTTTGTCTTTAACCTCGGCTGGTTGGCTTTCTCTTTTAAACTGGAGCATCTTTCTTTCTCCTTTGGCGTTTTGTTCTGTTGGTTTGTCTTTAGACTTGAATTCCTTCTTAATCTCAGTATCAGGAGTTATTCTTGAATCATTCCATCCCTTTATTCTTTATTTTGACTTTCAAAATGCAGGTTTTTATTTTTATTTTTCAGTTTTCCTCAAGGTGGCAGGAACTTGTTTGTAACATCCAGTCGTGGAAGGATCAAGTGTTCCTGACTAGTTGCAGAGACTCTGGATGCATTAAAGTAGGTGAAGCAGCCGATAGAAGCAGAATGATAATCCTCATCCAACTTCTGAAATCAGTGAATGTTGAGCTGTAAATCTCCTCTGCTCAGCTTTCTTCTCTTCATAATGTGACACGCACAGTTCATCAAACTGTTTCTGCTCAGCAGCAGTGAGAGGGAAACGTCAGCCTGGCGCCAGTACTTTTTTTGTTTTTCCTTCAAACTCAGAACTGGGCGCTCGGCTTGGTGACGAAGGTTTTTAAATCCTTCTCTGCTTCGTCTTTTAGTGCCGAGCTCGGCTGACTCGCCGCCGCTGCAACCCGTGGCTCCTTAGCCCTGCTGAAGTGGCCCCCTGGAGCTTCCACTTAATTATACCTGAATAATGTACTTCTATAAAAGGATTCTTCACTCTGGACTAAAAAGGACTTTGTAAAATGTGGAAAAACAGTTAAATGATAATGACTAGAATCATGAAAAGAAGAGGGGGAAATGAGCACAACTACTTAAGAGTCAAAATGGTTAAAAAGTGAAACGGCTAAAATCAAGTTGAAAAGCGGCTCTATTGAACCCCTCTGAGCCGTTTGCTTCATTTTCAAGGCAAACGTGTCTTTCAGCTCTTAAATTTGATGGGAAGTGATAAAACGTAAAGGTTGCAGACGTCTGGCTGAAGATCCTCACGAGTTCTGAATAAATGTTCAAACTTGACTGAGGATTGGATGATGGTTCTAATCCGGAGAGGAGCAGCGATAAACCAGCCAACCAGAGATCTGGTTGGGTCAGCCACTGGGTCTCAGAGCCTGCGCCAGGGAGTCTCGTTCCACTTCTCACATCAGATTCATTCTTTTAAAGATTTCGTTGGTTTTTCTCCATTTCTTGTGACGCTGAGCGCCCCCTGTGGCCAAACCAGGAGTTGAAAGGTGGACTTGCATTCCAGATGCTCGTGTGTCTGAAATTCGTGTGATCAAATTCAAGCGCGTTTCGTCATCTTTGTTTTCTGAAGCCTTTTTTTTTCTTTTTACGAACAAACGGAACCTCTGCTCTTAAGTTCATGACTGCTTCGATGTGAGCGTTGTCTTTTATTTTTTTTCCACATTTCCTTTAAGTTTGTTTTGACAGAAGTTTTGCTGCTCCACCTCTGATCATTCTGGGAGATGTTGTTCATGTAGCAAAGCGGGAGAAGTGGGGGGCAGAAAGTCGCCTCCAGTTGCAGATCGAAATATGAGAGATTATATATGTTATCTAAATAAAGGGACCTCGAGTCTGTGTACTTTCTTTGAGCCTGTAATAAAGCGAGAGTTTGGAAGTGCCTGATCAAACACCTGAATTCAACTTGTGTCTGCAGCTGGACTCTGAACTCGGCTCAAGATGTTTTACTTTTAACCTTGAAGAGAAAAGGAGCAGTGAAGCAAACCTTTACTGTGAGAGAAGGAATCATTGAAAGACAGAAGACTTCATTTTAGGTGTTTTAAGTGTTGACACTAAAGTAACATCAAGATTAAATTACAAAATCAATCATATAATTCTGTAGAATAAATCATAAGAATGTCACAAAATAAATTGAAATAGTATAAAAGTCTTTTAACACACGGTAATGGCTACCTGTGATTTAGTTCCATTCAGCCGGTTGAGTAAAAAATGTTTTTTCAATTAATTTAAAGTCCAAAGAGAAAAAACAGAATGTCTAAAAGTGAAGATATAAAATGAGGATTTGTGTTTCAAAAGCAAATTGTTCTGGACAAAAAATGAAATGAGTCTAAATGTCAAAAAGAAACAAGTTTGTCTAAATTCATTCTGAAATAAAAAAGTCATAATTTCATAAATTACATTTTAGTGGAAATTGAATAAGATTAAAGTCAGAATGTTTGAAAAAATGTCAAAAAGCTGAAATGTTTAGAATGAAGCTTAAATAAACCAAAATGTATTTGGAAAATATAACTTAATGTTTACAACAGAATAAATGATGCTGGAATAACAACTCCAAATGATGTAATAGATTTATATTGTTAATGTTTGTAAAAATGCCAGAGAGAAAATATTTTTGGATAAATACAGAGTGACTGTCCACAGTAAAGTTGTAATCATTAGAAGTATAAATGTTGAGAATGTTCGGGGACAAAAAAAGAAAAAGACCTTCAGCAGGCAGGTTTTGGCATCTGGACCAAATGTTTAATGGATCCTGAACTAAACTACAAAAATTATGTAACATTTCACACATGGAAGCGCCGCATGTGTTTTTGAAGAAAACAGACATTTCTAATGATAAACATGTTAAAACATGAGGATGCAGCTGGTCAGTCTTCCCTAAACAATCCATTAAAGTGAGACATAACTGAAGATCAGTGTTCGTGTAGTCCTGTTAGTATTTCCAGAAAAGAAAACTTCACAAGGTGGCGCTCTTGTACGGACAGGACTCCAGAATCACAGACAAAGTTAGTTTGGATACGGAGCAAACAAAACATAATACAGAACTATATTTATTCTTTTCTATTTAACTAAAATTAAACAACTTTTTTCATAAATTCCACACCAAAATTTAATTTACATCCTGTAAAAAGCATTTCTACTGTAAAAGTTGGGAATGTTCCATTTTCTGCCTATTTGTCCTATACTTCTGCCAGCCAGTCACTGATGCCTTATGAGAAAACGTAAAAAATTTTATACAACTTGTCCCGACAAAGAAAAGTTCAAGAAAATCTCTGAAAGTACAAACTCTGCCGTGTCAGCAATTTCTCTCATTCCATTTTCCCCTAATCTACAGATAATCCAATAGAAATCAGGAATCAGCAGGCACCGGTAAACAACTAAATAAATTGGAGTAACGTTAGATTTGATTTCTGGTTTGTAGTCGTCGATCACATCAGGTCACACGTTTCATTACATTTATATTTGATGGACAAAATTTTAATACTTGAAAGCCTTGAAGGATTTTTTGGGGATGATTAGTTATAAACTGCAGAAGAACTCATTCAATTCCTTTGACTTTGAGCTCATCTCGGACTCGCCGCAGATAGTCGGGGTCTGGATATCCATAGCTGTGAACACAGAGACAGGAGTCATGTGATCAATCAGAATATTTACAACCAGAGAAAACAAAACAAAAACATTTAAGCTGTACAGCAGCGTCCAGATGATTTTCTCAGACTTTGAGTCATAACGTGTGAAATGATTCAGAAGGTAAAAGAGTTCCCATCAAAATATAAATTCCCATAAAAACTTGTTAAACCTTCCTGGTAGAGTTGAAGTTGTTGGAGCTCATTTATCATATTAAATCCTCTGGTTTTCTGGATGTCGCTCAAGTTCATATGCGCCTGGAGCGAGCGAATACTTTTGGCAATATAATGCAACTATTAAAACTTTATGGAATTTGTTTAGTTTTTTGCATCGACATCTTACGACGGTGTTTGTACATTGAGTTATCACTGATACAATCGGAATGCGGTCCTACTTGGTGGGTCCTCCGTGCGTGGAGGTTTTGTGGTGAACGTCGTTCCAGGTGATGACGTTGTTCCTGCCGCTGGTGGAGGAGCGGCCGATGGTGAAGATGAGCCTCTGATCGAAGGCTCGCTGCAGCAGGCCGAGCACGGCTCTGCCCTCAGCGCAGTCTGGCAGGTAGGCCCTCCTGGACACGCCGTCGTATGGCTGACCGGGGCTGGGATGCTCGTCCTGCAGACACACATCCAAATGGATCACATGATCAGCTCAGCGGGGTGCAGCACCGCGGGATCAGCTAGACTGATATTCAAAATATCTCTTCTGAAACAAAAAACTGTTTTTTTCACTCCGTCTTCCTACCTTTTGAATTCCCTTTGGGATGTGATATTGGATGACGATAGTTGCATATCCCTCATATCCCGGTAAACCAGCAAGGCTCTTGCTGAGCGTCATGGTTCCCCCGGCGGGCTGCGTGCCCTTCAGAACCCCGTACACCTGTCCGCAGGTGGGACACACTGGCTTGTACGCAAAAGCTGTTTTCAGACAGTCTTTACAGAACGAGTGATTACACCTCAGCGTCTCCTTGTCAGCAGCCACTATTTTGTCCATACAGATGGCACAGGTTTCATCTTCGGGGTCTTTGCTGTGAGGTGAAGCCGAGGTTCTGCCCCTCCGAGATTCTGCTGGAGCTCCGCCTCCTGATCTGCGGGCGGAGCTCTGCGGCCATTGCGAGACCAACTGCTGCAGTCGCGCGACGTAGCCGAACGGTCCCATCACCGTCACTTCCTGCCGGTTGGCGCTGGACATAAACAGAAGCCGTGGAAATCTGTGTTGCAGGGACGCCTGGTCTTGTGAACTCAAGTGGACAGAAACAGTTTGAAGGTCAGAAGCGGTTCTTTGGTAGAACGTGATGAACCGCTGTCTGACCAAGAGGCAGTGGGATCCGTCCGCCGGGTACGGCGAGTCGCGCCGCCATCTAAATGTCACCGACATTGTCCCGCTGGACTTGCTGTGACCTGCCCGGAGGTCAGGCTGGTTCTCAATGACCACACTGTCCCCTTGAATGGTCCGGAGCTCATCTCCACATTTCTGCTGGATGTATTCCATCACCAGCGGAGACACTTGGACAGGTTTGACCTGTGAGGAATGGCGGTCTCCCCGTGGATACGTCGCTCCGCCTGTTGGGCCACTGGAACCCTGCAGGGTGTTTACAAGTTCAACCAGCTCGAGGTAACTTCCCTCCACTCTGTAGTGTGAACCCACAACCTCGACGTTGTAGCGGCGGAGTATTTTCTTTAGCCGTTCAGGATCGAAGTAAGCTTTGTCGATGCTGAGCCTGATATCTGTGAAAATCTGCAAGCAGACAGAGAAGCCGGAGTTAGTTATGAGATCTGTAAATCCAGCACACACAAGGTGTGCTGACATAGGGACGCACCGATACCGAATCCAGTATCAGGTCTGGTACTGCGTGGCGTTTTCAGCGGCTCCGAGCACCTTGTTGTGTAAACAAGGCCTGAATCACACAACATTGTTTTTCGTCGACACGCCTTGTCCTCCGTAGGAGACGAGAAGGACAATTTATTAGCTTTTGAACCCCGACATCCATTTATTTGGTAGAACCTTAAAGACAGGATGCAGGGAGAGGAAGGCTTTGACATCATTAGGGCCTCCTGACCTTTTGTAGGGATGGGGCTGATCTGATTCAGTATCGGTATCGAGTTTCAATACCAACGTAATTCACGGATCGGAATTTCCGATCCAACCTGCAGAGATTTCTGATCCATGAAGCCTCGTCTGCATCACTGGTGCTGAAATGACTCCACAGTGTTTCCCTGCTGCTGCTCTGCTCGCTGGCTGCAAACTGTGGACTGGATTTCCTGAAGGGAGGCGGGTCTCAATGAGACCAGGAGGAATGAGTCAGGAAATCCATTCCAGTTTGCAGCCAGCGAGCAGGCTAGGGAAGTAGCACTGTGCTGTCCAACTTTTCATGACAACATGTTGCTGTTTGAATGGAGCTCGCTCATGACTATCAGTCATATTATAATCATATTTAGCTTGTAACCTCGCTACTGTACGAGCGCTACAGCTCGTTAAAATGTCAGAGTGGAGGCTTACGTGATGCACCTGAACGCATCACGAACAGCTGTCAGCTCCTGGAGTTAAAACCGGACCAACATCGCACTTTGACAAAAAACTCTCTTTTATTAGTGAAACAGTTCAGAGAAATGTATTTCTGAAAACACTGGAGGCCAGAAATAAGCTGTGCAGTTGAAAAGTTAAAACAACGCTTCACAGACGTGTGGCTGCTGCGAGGGGGCGTGGCCTGCGAGTTCGGCAGCTTCTTATCGGAGTATGAACAGTCCAGGTGGCTGACATCACTGCCGAATTTTCTTCTTGTTCTCATGGGTTCAAAAAGGGAGTATGCAGGGGCCTTCTCAGCACGGGGTGCACCATGCTGTCTGCAGGGGCTCGCCCGTGTGGCGTTCAAGTGTCCACCGATAATTGAAAACTTAGAAATCATACTAAAAAGAAACAAAATAAAACTGTGAAAAACTTATTATACAGGGCCACAAACAATAATAATAATAAACCAAATGTAGAACAAAAAGACAACATGATGTCAAGTGGAATCACCACTAAACAACCGTTACACATACATTTGTATATTTCATACTTGCCTGTAGAGAGTTTATTACAGCCTCATATAAAATCAACAATAATGATAATAATAATATTAAAGCAATCAGAGCTCTGGTTTCGGAATAGTATCGGTATTGGCAGATATGTATCGGGATCGGATCGGAAGTGAAAATACGTGGATCGGTGGATCCCTAACCTTCTGTTAATAACTTTACTTTTCAGTTTGTTTTGCTTCTATAAGCTGTTTTTATTTAGTGAATGACAAGCCTCTCACAACTCTTGAGGCTTTAGTTTTGGATTCATCTGGTCAGAATGAACAAGGATCACCTCTAAACACAGAAACAGACTCACAACAGAGGACGAAGGTCACACAACAGGAGGTTGTAAAAACTGCAGCCTGATGAACTCAGGAAGAGTTTTACTGAATGTTTACTAATGTTCCCAGAGTCAGAGGAAAACCAGGTGAAGCACAGAAAGAAACTCAGGCAGGTGTGGGAAAAAAAAACGTGTTTAAAACTACTTCTTAATTACAACGAGGGAGAAAATCTCCACAAACATCCTCGAAGTTACGATCAAAGGTTGGGTGCTTCCCAATAGTCCCTCCTATCACCTTTCTTATTCACTTTTCCTTATCACAGTGGGGTTAAGGAAAGGTGTTGTGGGGTTTCCTAAAGCATAGACATATACACTAGACCATAGACATATACACTAGACCATAGACATATACACTAGAACATAGACATAAACACTAGACGCCTCCCGACTGGCAGGAACATACGTCAGTGCGTCCGCCATCTTGTGAGGGGCATTTGTCAGGACTTCAGCAATGATACCGCATCACTGTTCTGCTTTTGGTTGTACAAAGACAGAATCAGAACAATTGACTGCGTGGGATCACCTTCCACAGGCAGGACAAACACAGTTTTTGTTGGTGTCGTTGTGTTTAGCTCATATAACATTAACTTGGGACATAGATGAGCTGGAACCATGGGAAATGCTCTCTATTCCCTGGCTGAAGCTCGCCCTCAAACAACAACAACAATATCAACGTCTATTCAGTTCATCTAACGGAGGCTATTTTAGTTGCAGTGTGTAGAATATTACATTTCAAAAGAAATGAGTTTCTCAGAACCAGTCAGTGTACTGTTCCCCGCCTGTTCCAGCAGGAGAACCTCAGCCTGATCCCAGTAGGAAGTACTGTCTGGCTGTGCTCAAACAGCTGAGCAACATGTCACACCTCACTCCTTTTAGACATACTGACATGTACACAAACATTATTATTATATATATATTGATTAGGATAGCAGATCAATTGATTGCACGTTGCACGAGCAGTGAATGAATGTGATAACACAGGACTCTGAACACGTAAATCATTTTTTCTTCACTGGGACCACTCCTATGCACTGCCCACATGTCCTGATGCTTTGACAGCCAGACTCAGTGAAGCCATGGCCGAGGTGGAGAGTCTGAGAAGAGGAATGAAAAGATGGAGAACGGAGGGCAAAGAGCACAGTGGGGGGTCTTCTGGAGGAACTGAGAGTGAAACATCTAATAAATGAAGAGCTGAAAGAGAATATGTCATATAATATGGAATAATAGATAAATGTGTCACAATAAATAAATATGTAATAACTAAATATCTAACAATTAGTTTTTATGTAATATTAAAGGTAAGTATGTAAAAATAAATTAAAGTATAATAGGTAAATATGTTATTGTGTGTAAATATAAAAAAAAAAAAATCTACATTTGTTCCACAAAAAAAGTTATAACTTGTGCCCTAATGTACATGTTCATTGTACATAAATGTCCCATTGTGTGTAAATAAACGCTTTTACATATTTTTGTCATGGCTCCATCATGTTGCTGCTCTAAAAGGAGAGGACAGCGTCCTAATGTCCCATTTGGAAGGGTGGAGTTCAGTGAACAATCTCGCACTGAACACTGCCAAAACCAAGGAGCTCATCCTGGACTTCAGGAGGAACAGAGCTTCCCCGGCTCCCCTGTACATCAACGGTGAACGTGTAGAGACAGTGGAGTCTTTTAGGTGTCTTGGCGTCCACATCGCAGCAGACCTCTCTTGGACCATGAACACTGCAGTGGTGAAGAAGGCCCAGCAGCGGCTCCACTTCCTGAGAGTTCTCAGGAGGGAGAACCTGAACACTCAGCTGCTGGTAACCTTCTACCGCTCCAGCATAGGGAGTGTGCTGACCAACGCCATCAGGGTGTGGTACTCCAGCTGCACCGAGGCAGAGAGCAAGAGGCTGCAGAGGGTAGTGAGGACAGCAGAGAAGATCATCGGCTGCCCTCTGCCCTCCCTCCTGGATCTCTACAACTCCCGCTGCCTCAGTAGAGCCCGGAATATTGTCAAGGACTCATCTCCCCCCGGCCATCATCTCTTTGACTTGTTGACCTCTGGCAGGCGCCACAGGTCACTAAGAACCAGAACTAATAGACTGAGGGACAGCTTCTATCCAAGAGCTGTCACTGCACTCATTAATTCCCACTTCCTCCATGCACGTTATTGGTGACTTTCTCTATAGCCACAGATCTACCTCTTTTAATCTTTTAAATGTTGTATTTATTCTGTGTTTTTGTTGTGTATATATTCTGTGTTTCTCACCAGGGAGCGGCCACTCAATCTCATTGTTCATTTTTTACAACAATGACAATGAAGGCTTTTGAATTTGAATTTGCAAACTTCTTCCATTTCCTCTCAATACTTTCTATAAGTATGATACATTGAATAAATAAATAAATGAAATCATTTTCAATTTAATAAATAAAAAATGAAAGCAATGATTCTTCAGTCATGTAAATGTATATTTGCGTGGTTTTCTTGGCGGTCACATAGACTTGTTTAGGCTGACAGGGCAGACTTGCCCCTCACAAGATGGCGGCCGCTCTGACTTATCGAAACGTTGGTCGGACACAGGCTGCGCGGCGTCCAGTGTATATGTCTATCTCCAAAAGGAGTTAGGAAAATGGGTCACGTTGTTCACGTTGTTTTGACGATCCACTCGGTGGCGTAATAATAATCTGACGGCGGCGCAGGTTAGTGACGTCGGCCGTGGTGAAAAAACTACAAATTTCCGAAAACAGATCACAAAAAGCACATTTCTAACACTTCCCCCTGTGGCTCTAACCGCTGATATACTCTCAAACATCACAAAGTTTTAATGTAAATCAAAGCAAAAGAGGAACAAAAGTTAAACTGCTGCCACGTGAATAAATAACCGATGAAACTGAGTTGTTTCGTTTTACAACATCCACAGAACATTCCTAGTTGGGATCTGGGTTTTAGATTTTTTTAAGTTGTTCAAGTCAGATTATTACTTTGGTAACTTACATGATCTACTCCCCTTTCAGTCATCCTGAGTTTCCCTCAACCGATGAGCGGGTTCCTTTAAATGTTGTCGCCGCAAGGAATTGTGGGGCAGCATGAGCTGGTGTCCTTTGATATAGGAAGCATCAGTGGTTCCTAGGCTAAAGGAGGTTCTAAAGGAAGCATTGAACCTCCTTTCCTTTGCTTATTGAGAATTCCAACGCTCCTCATCATGGCCGCCACTTTCAACACTTCCGGGGGTGAAGGAAAAGTAGATAGGAAAGGAGATAGGAGGGACGATTAGGACGCACCCTGTGAATCTGCCGCCTACCTCCATATTCCTGAAGCGACGTGCAGCGTGTCGAGCACAGGGACGACACCGTGTGTGTGTGTGTGGGTGTGAGAGTGGACAACAGAGAACTGCTGAGTGGCTGCACTGCCCCCTGCCGGAGAGAAGCGCAATCTACCCTTGAACACAAATCACACTCAACTCCTGGAAACGTTTGAGAGAGAATATGTTTAAAAAAAAATGTCAACAGAATAATCAAGCACATCTGTTGTTTATAATCTTTATTTATTTATTTATTTATTCATTTATTTATTTATGACAAGAGACATGACTGTTGTCATTTTTCACATTGTACAAGTGAATGATATTTATTTTCCTCTATGCATACTTACATACATACAAGCATATATGTAATTCAACATGTCTGAAAAGGGCAAAGAAGAAGTTGTCAAATGGCCTTTGTATTGATAATGGGAATTTTTCAAAAATTTCAATGGGTGCAGTATAAAGGTTCAATGAACTGTTGTTGAACTTATAGGAAGACAAGATCGTTTTGGAAAGGTTTGAATGTAGTCACTGTAAGAATCACCTCCACTCACTGTGGTGTGAAGGCCTGTGAATGACCGTTAAAGGTAATGTGATGACCAGTGGGACCACAACGCTTTGGAGCAAACAAACGTTCCTGTTAAAATGAGAACACATGATGTTGATTGATAGTGAGACTGGATTGGGAGGATTTGATAGAAATGCTACTTAGTCCTCATGGTTAGTCAGATAAATACCCATTGGTTTAATTGAATCTTCCAGTATATCTGTTGGTTTTTCTAAACTAAAGCACTCAGTTGAGCGCAGACCTTCGTTGTTTGTAGAACCGAGTTAGCAACGATAACCGTTAGCTCATGTCGATGCTAAGTAGAACTCGATAGGTCAAGTAGCTACATCACCATGTGAAAGACTGAGCAGGTAGCGTCTCCATAGCAACAGACGCTGATCTCCTTTGATCTGCTCCATGAGGTGCCTCAATCATCCTCTTTGTATGGGTTGTGTATATTTTTTGGGATTTACTCAGAAACGGTTAGCCGTTAACATCCTAAAATCAAATTGATTGATTGTTGGTTGATGACAAATCATCCCTGAATATTTCATGCAATTCGGGTAAATCGTTTTTGTGAAAAGTTGGTAAGATACAGACAAACAGACAGAACCTTCTCGGAAGTTATGACACACACACACACACACACACACACACACACACACACACACACACACACACACACACACACACACACACACACACACACACACACACACACACACACACACACACACACACACACACACACACACAGTATACAGGAGAGCCAGGGAAAACGAAAAAGAGGAGAAATTAATATTGTACCTGCCAGTTTGTCCTCCAGGTCCCCCAGCTAGCTCAGTAGGTAGAGCATGAGACACTCAATCTCCAGGTAGAGGGTTCATGTCCCATGCCGGGCGCCACCTTCCTGTGGGCTCACCACCTGCAGGAAAGGTTCTTAATCGGTGCAATGTGGTCTGGGTGACGGTGCTCAGACTGACACCCCCATGAAACAGATGAGTGGGAGAAATTGGATGGATGGATGGATGTCCTCAAGTTTGGTGGCTGTTGGTCAGCCAACATGGCAACCTGCTGCTGCTCCAGTAAGGGAGTAAAGAAAAAAAACAAAGTAAACAAAACTGTGTTAATTATGGTTTTTTTAATGAGTTAAACATTTCCCTGTCCCTGTCCCTGCTCCTTACTACTCCTGTCCACTGCCTGCCCCTGTTCCTTACTACTCCAGCCCACTGCCTGCCCCTGCCCCTGCTCTTTACTACTCCTGTCCACTCCCTGCCCCTGCCCCTGCTCTTTACTACTCCTGTCCACTCCCTGCCCCTGCCCCTGCTCCTTACTACTCCAGCCCACTCCCTGCCCCTGCTCCTTACTACTCCAGCCCACTCCCTGCCCCTGCTCCTTACTACTCCTGTCCACTCCCTGCCCCTGTTCCTTACTACTCCAGCCCACTCCCTGCCCCTGCTCCTTACTACTCCTGTCCACTCCCTGCCCCTGTTCCTTACTACTCCAGCCCACTCCCTGCCCCTGCTCCTTACTACTCCTGTCCACTCCCTGTCCCTGTTCCTTACTACTCCAGCCCACTCCCTGCCCCTGCTCCTTACTACTCCTGCCCACTGCCTGCCCCTGCTCTTTACTACTCCTGTCCACTCCCTGTCCCTGCTCCTTACTACTCCTGTCCACTCCCTGCCCCTGTTCCTTACTACTCCAGCCCACTGCCTGCCCCTGCTCCTGACTACTCCTGTCCACTCCCTGCCCCTGCCCCTGCTCCTTACTACTCCTGTCCACTCCCTGCCCCTGCTCTTTACTACTCCTGTCCACTCCCTGTCCCTGCCCCTGCTCCTTACTACTCCTGTCCACTCCCTGCCCCTGTTTCTTACTACTCCAGCCCACTGCCTGCCCTGGTCCTGACTACTCCAGCCCACTCCCTGCCCCTGCTCCTTACTACTCCAGCCCACTCCCTGCCCCTACTCCTTACTACTCCTGCCCACTGCCTGCCCCTGCTCCTTACTACTCCTGTCCACTCCCTGTCCCTGCTCCTTACTACTCCTGTCCACTCCCTGTCCCTGCCCCTGTTCTTTACTACTCCTGTCCACTCCCTGTCCCTGCCCCTGCTCCTTACTACTCCTGTCCACTCCCTGCCCCTGTTCCTTACTACTCCAGCCCACTGCCTGCCCCTGCTCCTGACTACTCCTACCCACTCCCTGCCCCTGTTCCTTACTACTCCTGTCCACTCCCTGTCCCTGCCCCTGCTCTTTACTACTCCTGTCCACTCCCTGCCCCTGCTCCTTACTACTCCTGTCCACTCCCTGTCCCTGCCCCTGCTCTTTACTACTCCTGTCAACTCCTGGTCCCTGCCCCTGCTCCTTACTACTCCTGTCCACTCCCTGCCCCTGTTCCTTACTACTCCAGCCCACTGCCTGCCAATACTCCTTACTACTCCTGTCCACTCCCTGTCCCTGCCCCTGCTCCTTACTACTCCTGCCCACTCCCTGCCCCTGCTCCTTACTACTCCTGTCCACTCCCTGTCCCTGCCCCTGCTCCTTACTACTCCTGCCCACTCCCTGCCCCTGCTCCTTACTACTCCTGTCCACTCCCTGTCCCTGCCCCTGCTCTTTACTACTCCTGTCCACTCCCTGTCCCTGCCCCTGCTCCTTACTACTCCTGTCCACTCCCTGCCCCTGCTCCTTACTACTCCTGTCCACTCCCTGTCCCTGCTCCTTACTACTCCTACCCACTCCCTGCCCCTGTTCCTTACTACTCCAGCCCACTGCCTGCCCCTGCTCCTTACTACTCCTGTCCACTCCCTGTCCCTGCCCCTGCTCTTTACTACTCCTGTCCACTCCCTGCCCCTGCTCCTTACTACTCCTGTCCACTCCCTGTCCCTGCTCTTTACTACTCCTGTCAACTCCTGGTCCCTGCCCCTGCTCCTTACTACTCCTGTCCACTCCCTGCCCCTGTTCCTTACTACTCCAGCCCACTGCCTGCCCATACTCCTTACTACTCCTGTCCACTCCCTGTCCCTGCCCCTGCTCCTTACTACTCCTGTCCACTCCCTGACCCTGCCCCTGCTCCTTACTACTCCTGCCCACTCCCTGCCCCTGCTCCTTACGACTCCTGCCCACTCCCTGTCCCTGCCACTGCTCGTTACTACTCCTGCCCACTGCCTGCCCCTGCACCTTACTACTCCTGCCCACTGCCCGACCTTGCTCCTTACTACTCCTGCCGACTCCCTGCCCCTGCGCCTTACTACTCCTGCCCACTGCCTGCCGATGCTCCTTACTACTCCTGTCCACTGCCAGTTCCTGCTCCTTACTACTCCTGCCCAATGCCCGACCCTGCTCCTTACTACTCCTGCCCACTCCCTGCCCCTGCTCCTTACTAATCCTGCCCACTGCCCGACCCTGCTCCTTACTACTCCTGCCCACTGCCTGCCCCTGCTCCTTACTACTCCTGTCCACTCCCTGTCCCCGACCCTGCTCCTTACTACTCCTGCCCACTGCCTGCCCCTGCTCCTTACTACTCCTGCCCACTGCCTTCCCATGCTCCTTACTACTCCTGCCCACTGCCCGACCTTGCTCCTTACTACTCCTGCCGACTCCCTGCCCCTGCGCCTTACTACTCCTGCCCACTGCCTGCCGATGCTCCTTACTACTCCTGTCCACTGCCAGTTCCTGCTCCTTTCTACTCCTGCCCACTCCCTGCCCCTGCTCCTTACTACTCCTGCCCTCTGCCCGACCCTGCTCCTTACTACTCCTGCCCACTGCCTACCCCTGCTCCTTACTACTCCTGCCCACTGCCTTCCCATGCTCCTTACTACTCCTGCCCACTGCCTGCCCCTGCACCTTACTACTCCTGCCCACTGCCCGACCCTGCTCCTTACTACTCCTGCCCACTCCCTGCCCCTGCTCCTTACTACTCCTGCCCACTGCCCGACCCTGCTCCTTACTACTCCTGCCCACTGCCTGCCCATACTCCTTACTACTCCTGCCCACTGCCCGACCCTGCTTCTTACGACTCCTGCCCACTCCCTGTCCCTGCCCCTGCTCGTTACTACTCCTGCCCACTGCCTGCCGATGCTCCTTACTACTCCTGTCCACTCCCTGTCCCTGCTCCTTACTACTCCTGCCCACTGCCTGCCCCTGCTCCGTAGTACTCCTGCCCACTCCCTGCCGATGCTCCTTACTACTCCTGCCCTCTGCCCGACCCTGGTCCGTACTACTCCTGCCGACTCCCTGCCCCTGCGCCTTACTACTCCTGCCAGATATCTTTATTCTTCAGTAGATCTGACACGGGAATCGAACCAGGAACCTGAGGTAACAGGCTGAAGTGACATCACTCGGGAGTCATGTGACTTCATAGCATTTATTTTCAAATACACATATCCAGCAACGGGAATCATCATAAACCAATTATTGATCAAATGCACAATAACAAGAACAATCGCATGTTTGCACAAATGTTCAGCCTCGGGACGAACGCAAGAGAAAGAAACGGAAGAAGATGACGAGTTTGTGAGTGCAGAATCGTTGAGGGGGATTTCCCATCATGCCTCAGGGCTCCTTCCTGTCCTGCATTGCTCACGTGAAACAGAAGAATCAGCATGCAGTGTAACAACATCGGAGTCCCGTGAGAATCTTTACACCCTGTTGGAGATGATCAGCATAACTAAAACCCTAATCCTAATGCTGATCTTAACCTTAATCCTGACCCTTATTCTAACCCTAATCCTAATCTCAGCCCTTATCTTAACCAGTGCTGTAAAAAGTAGTTGAAAGTCATACTTGAGTAAAAGTACAAATACTTTGCTTGAAATCTACTTAGGTAAAAGTAAAAGTCACCCATAAAATAATCACTTGAGTAAAAGTCTTAAAGCAGGTCATATGAAAGATACTTGAGTATCAAAAGTAAAAGTACAAAGAGACAAAACAGCCAGAAATATTTTTTTCTCAATATGGGCCACAGACAGTACAGTGGAAACTATTTTAAAAAATGAATATAAGCTGCACCCACCATACTTACAAAGAAAAAATATATTTGTAAATATACAGTATAGGCCGCACTTGTCTATAAGCACATGTGTCCACGTTGTAAGGGGCATGAATTTCTCTGTGGGATTGTGGGTTTTTTCTCTCTCTCTTTTTTTTTTAAGAAAAAAAAAAAAGAGTTTTAAACACTCCGTGGTGGGGCTACGGACTGGACTGGAGGGAAAGAGAGAGAGAGGAAGTGAGGCCAAGTAAATTACTGCAAAAATACACTCACACTGAGGGTTCTATCTCTGGTCATAAAGTATTTGCTGATTGTGATTCTGAGGATAGATTTTCCTTTGAGGACGAAGCTCAGCCACAGAGTGCAGACTTACGTGATGCACCTGAACGCATCACCCATGTATTGTCGGCATGAATCTCGTTTACCAGTAAAAATAAATGATCCTCATTGTTTAAGCCGCTGGATTCAAAGTGTGTGAAAAAAGTAGCTGCTTACAGTCCGGACATTCCGAAAAGTTCCAATACGCTCCGTACGCTCGAAAAAAGTCCCGCTGAGGGGTGAAATTTCAAAGTGCCAGTACTGTGATGAGACAATTATATTCACATTTTATTTTGTAACGAGTAACGACGGTGTCCAGTATAAATGTAGCGGAGTAAAAGTTTCATTTTTTTCTTCTTAATGTAGCGAAGTAAAAGTGAAAGTCGCAATAAATATAAAAACACAAATAAAGTATATATACTCCCAAAAACTATTTAAGTACTGTAACAAAGTATTTTTACTTTGTTCCTTTTCACCACTGCATCAGGTGTGCATTCTGCATGTTGACAGACGTGGAGTCTCTTCACCGTAGATCAACAGAAAAAGTTAAAAGAAAAAAAAAAAGAGATGAAAAAGAAGCAGATGTCATTTCCTGTTGTAGGCCCGCCCTTTCCTGTTAAGATGTTTCAGATGTAGCAGCTCTCAGCTAGAAGCCGCCGCGAGCTCAGGTTCACCCGGGGACTCCTGCTCCTCGTCCACCCCCCACTAAATGCTATGAAAAAAGAGTTTTGGTTTCACCTCTTCAGCCGTTCAGCCATTTCTTCTTCTTTCTTTGGTCTTTTTCTTTCTAGTTCAGCAAGATGTCGATGTACCTGTTTGATCGTTGCAGCATTTAACCAAAACAAATGTTGTTTATCTTTGTTTTCTTCTTTTTGTAAATAGTACCATTAAAACATTTATGTTTAACTTGGAGACTTGTTCTGGACTCGATCATTTCACTCAACAGAAAAACCTTCAATTGACCCAGAATGAAATCAAGTTCACTTCAGTTTGTCTTTATTCTTCTGATCATATTCGCTCTTAAATTTAGAAAAAAAAATACTTTAAATGGGGAATTCAGTTTCATACAAAGAAAAGACATTTTAAATTAGCTTGATAGTAAATGAAATATATTTTTTTGAACATTTGATTTAGGCCCCGTTTACACGACAATAAATTCGAGTGTATACGCAAAACTTTCTTCACTTTTGGGGGGTCCGTTTACACGGCACCAGTTTGCGGATGCACTGTGTCCGCAAAGTTTTTAATCCGGCTCCCAAGGTGGAAAGATTCTTTCACGGCGCAAATCCCTCCTGCAGAGACTGATGGAGGCTACAGAGCCTGTTACTGCTCATGCACAGCTCTCCCCCTCCCTCCTGCTCATCCAGTTGTAAACACACATGGCGGCCACATAGTGGTACGACCCGCGGTCCATATTCTAGTTTTATCGTCCAGATCAATAGTTTAATAGTTGAGACTCTCCCCTGATAGCATCCGATGTGTCCATATGGACGGATGTCGGATGCTCTCCATTTTCTTCACGTTTTCGTGTTTTGTTCTCTGCACACATGTCTGTGTAGTTTCATTACAAAATCAAGCAACAGCGCCCTCCAGTGGCCCGGCATACTAACTACACCGTTGTCTCTGTGTCCGCTGCTGCAGTGCAAACGCGCTCCTTTTTTTTAGCAGATTGGGTGTTGTCACGTGAAACATTGTCATATAAACAGGGCCTTTGATTTTAGTTTATTTTCTGTTTGATTCTCAACATTATGTAACAACAAATCTTTAAGCCATTTATCCAAACTAATTTCACATTTTCAGTTTTACTTGTTTTTTTTGAATTTTGAAAATTTTGTTCATTGATCCTACAAAAAATGTTCTAACAAATGTAGTTTCCCTACTTATAAATATTTGCATATGTATCAGAAGCAGCTGGTGGATCTTCATTCTTCAATATCAGCCAGTGTTAATATAAATACATTGCTTTAATAATCTACAATTTTGCCTCTTCTTTACGTTGAGAGAGGCCCCAGTGATAAATGATTGTACTTTTAATCAGTGAATAGAGAGCACTTAAGACGTCACTTTTATTAAAGGAGACATATCATGCTTTTAAATCCTTCCTTTTTACATATAAATCATACAGTTGTGGTCTATATAAAGCGGAACTGCAATGCTTGGGTCTGAATTCCTCATTATTAGAGCTCCACAGGCAACTTTTCTACCCCTTTTCTGATGTGCTTCTGAGAGCAACTCGTTTTGGGGCGGTCTCTTCAAATGCAAATGAGACACTTCATACCTCGCCTCCTCTCCAGGTTGCAGAGGTGACACTCGGTTCAACTTCACCCTGTTCGGCCATCTTTGTAGTTTGATAGAACAGATACAATTATCTAGCGGCGCAGAAACTTTATATTCACACATTATTTACAAAATGTCAACAACGGAAGATTTGTCCATCCAGCCATACATGTTGGAGCCAGAGTCGGACCCGGCGGAGCGAGATGAAAATGACGATGATGCACCTACAGAACAACGTCTTCATATGGATGTAACGCAATGGTGTGTTACTATATTTACACTAACTTCTCCATCCATGCCCACTACTACAATACTGCCTGTATTACAACGACTATTTAACACAGAAGTTACATTATAATCTAAAACGAGCACACAGCGCTAACATATGAAGACGGTGCAACTGCTAATGCTAACAAAACAATGACAGGGACGTCTTATCATCACACTTTTTAGCGTTATATACAGCTTACCGAAGTGCTCTGTTCGTCGTCTCCATAGATAGAAGGAACTGACCGCTCAATCAGATGAAGTCTTTCGGCAAATCCTTCTTTATACTGGCGGAGGTTGCTGAAGCAGTCATTCTTGAAGTGATTCGCGCACACAAAAATGACCTTACCCACAGATGTGGGTACATTTCTGTGAAAAATAAAACTCAACCAGGCACTTCGAAAAGGTTCTGATGCTGGGAGACGGTGTAACGAAGCTTGTGGGTTACTACATCCAACAACCGAACATTTCGACTTATCCTCTCGTAACTTCGGTTGGACTACAAAATCGCAGCGAGAAACAAAAATGGCGGATTGCTCGAAGTGTCGATGTCCTAATTTGGCAGTTCCGCTGAGAATACTGTGACGTCATTGTTCAAAAAACGTAATAGAGAATAGAAAAATCGAAACCGATCGCAAAATATGACCAAAACAGAATATAAAGATATCAACGGAGCACCTGAAGAGACTACTTTGAACTTTTCTGTACTTCTAAACACTCTAAATATACAACAAAATGCATTTAAGGGCTAAAAAAGTGGATTTAGCATGATATGTCCCCTTTAACATAATAATAAACAAATTCAAGCAGAGGCTTCATTAGTCTCTTTTAGGGAGTGAATGTGTTTGGGGCGAGTTTATTTAAAAAGTCAATCAACCTCAGATTCTAGCCAACACCTCAACCCATCTTTGAAAGCATTTTAGAATCGTGCCTCAACTTGCAACATAAGCTGCAGCGGCGTCTACAAAAAGCAACTCCCTGATGATGACTTTGCATACCTTCATCTTGGCTCGTAGGCGTGCCTGGTTGAAAAGGCTGCTGTGGCTCCTGGCATGGAGGAAGATGCCATCCTTGGACTGTTAGAATGTGTAGCGAAGCAGCAGGGAGAAGGAGATGCTAAAGAGTGTCAGAGCGAGAACGCACCCTTGTTTAATACCGCTTTTAACTGGGAAGGGGTCCGACCATGATACGTCGTGCTGCACAGCATCGTTCACATCGTCATGGAAGGACATGATCAGCTTCAGGAGCTTGGGGGGACACCCAATCCCGTGGGGAAGGATGAAGAGGCCTGTTCGGTTGACCAGGTCGAACGCCTTGGTCAGGTCGATGAAGGCTCACGGCACTTCTGTAACTGCCTGAGGGAGAAGACCATGCCGATCGTCCATCTTGTGGCTCTGAAGACGCACTGTGCCTCTGGATAGACGCGTTCAGTGAGTAGCTGCAGCCTGTTGAGGACAACTCGGGCAAAGGCTTTTCCCACAACACTGAGGAGGGATATTCCACGATAGATCTTACAATCTCTACGGTCCTCTTTGTTTTTGTACAGCGTGATGATCTTGGCATCACACATGTCCTGGGGCACTGCCCTTTCCTCCAGCACTGCAGCAGGAGTTCGTGGAGATGGTAGAGGAAGGAGCTGTCCTTTCCCACTCTGATGATGGCTGTCTTCCTGGCGTTCTCAACTTTCTGGAGGTCGTCAGAAAGGCCAGGACACATCTTCCTGACATTCCAGGTAGCCAGCCGTAATGTGGTGGTTTTACTTTATTTATGCCTGGTGCAGGGTTTACAGTCTGCTCATTAGTTTTTACCCTAAGCTCCAAGCGCCCACTGAGCAGGCAGACTGTGGCGGGTCAACCCCTTACTGGCTGGGGGCTGCCCAGCTTGAGGCGGGTGGTGCTTGACCAGTGAGATGCGATAGTCCATCCCACTGTTGAAGACAGCCCGTAGTGCCCGAGCTTACGCCAATCTGCTTTGGGTTTATAACCCGTAACTTCTGTCTCCCGTGTTGTTTCTGTTGCTGGGACACTGGAGTGACCTCTCCAGGGCGCAGGCCTGGGCGAAGGTTATGGAGATCCTGGGGTGCCCAGTCGTCAGAATCCTCCTCTCAGCCTTGCTGGCAGGATCCAACAGAAAGGACGAGCTGATACAGTTAGTGTCAGCGCAGCTGCAGGAGTTTCCGGAAGGTGTCACAGTATTCCACCCACAAGGCAGTGGCACTCGTGTCCCTGAGTGGGTGGGGGGGGCATTTGGGTTGTCAGTACCTGGAGGCAGCTGAGCTCGGGTCTCACATACGCTGCGTCGACACTCGCTGAAGTAGCACCACTGGGCTACCCACTGGGCATATGCATATTTTGACAGTATTACAGTTTATTACTATATTTTTTATAATTTATTTATCTGCTTCTTTTTTATCAGCGAGGTTGGCGCCCTAGCGCCCTCTATTGGCCAGCCACTGCTTTATTTTATCTAATACTTTGAAAAATCGTCATTTAATTTGACATGAAGATAATGGTGAATATGAAGATTATTCATGACACAATACCATCATCCAACATGGATGTTATTATATAACATGATTTTCAGCTTTAGCCATTAGAAAACCGTGACTCCACAAATATTAGAAACTTTACCCTTGGCTTCTCAGACCCTGAGGGCTCCTCAGAAGAGTTGACCTCTGCTGCTGAGGAGCAGGAACCTTCTTGTGCTGCGATGGAGGAAAGCCAGACCTCCACTGAACCCACGCAGAGCGGAGAGGAGAACGGCGAGGAGAAGGCCGACGAAGGAGCCGCAGCAAAAGAGGAGGAAAGTGATGGAGATGGCAGCAAGAAGAAAGAGTGTCACCAGAGAAAAGGTGTAAACACTACAATATCACTGTGATTCCACCTTTATCTGATCATATGATCCTGACCTCCGCTGGATGACAGCAGGCTGCTCCTCTCATGGATGCAGTGTCGCCACACCCACCTGCAGCACTCTTCACCTTCATCGCAGCCTTGTGGAAACATGTTTGGCCTCTGGTTATTATTGAGGTGGACGCAAATCGTGTTCCAAATACAAAGTTTGTCATCTTTGTTTTCTGAAGCTCTTTCTGTCCCTTCATTAAACTCAATTTAATCCAATTTAGTCGATCCATAGATTTCACACTTTTTCTAAATGGAGTGTGCGTCACTCCATTTAGAAACCTGCGTCCATCCATTCATCTTCTGCGTTGCTTTATTAAATTAATTCAGGGCTTCTGGGGGCTAAAGGCATGGTGCACCCTGGGTAATCACCATCAACACACCAGTTTATTCAGCAGCTGTTCTGGAACTCACACAGCCACGAGGAAGACGTACAAACTTCACACAGAAAAGACTGAAAAGGGGATTTTGTCTCTGAGGTGAGTGCACTCATCGCTACTGCACCGTGCAGCTTTGATCTACAAACAATCAACTCTACTGTCGAAAATATGATTTCTCAAAATACTTTGACATGAGCCCTACAGATTTAGGGTCATGTTGCCCAAACCCTCACATCGCTCCGGTGGACTGCTCCACTTTTCTTGCAGTAATATTTCACTGGAATAGACACATAACGCACATTAAGATTATTACATGGAGGAGAAAATAAGGTTTCCAATAACAGTCCACCCCTTTTTTTTTTTACATCTTCCTTTTATAATCTTTTATAAGTCCATATAAAAGTCCATTCAGCATTCAGATGATGTTCAGGTCTGTTTGGTGTCGGTTTGCTCCTTTAGTGATTATCAGTGTTGGAATGGCAGCGTCAGCCTTGTAGCAGTAAAATTACGTTTCTGTGAAGTTTAAATAAGGAACATTGTGTTGAAAAGCTTTGGAGTCTTTGTCTAGGTTGTTTTTTTATTGGGAAAACCATAATAACGTTGGTGGACACCTCAAAGCAATGCTTCAATCTTCTAAATTATAATTAGAGTAAGAGAGACAACTGAACTGTTAGATATGTTTGCACTGATCTCTGTGTTGGGTCTGTCGTGGTAAAATGATATCTTAGCCTTATACTCATTATATTTGATCATCATAGGCTTCCTACCTTCCTGGCTTTAAGCTAGCAACTCTTGGTTCACTCTTCTCCAGCAAGGCCTTCTCTGCCTGGGAACCAAGGTCAATGCTCTGCTATTGCTAAAACTCAACAGTTCAATTGTTCTGCTTCAAACCCCTCCTTTTCCTCCCCACTGGTTAAGACTCACAGGTGCAACTTGTGAGACGCACACTCATCCTGCAGACAGCTGAATGCACTCTGCAGGATCCTGTGCCTTGGGACCCCAATAAACTTCTCCTGACAGAAAAATCTTGTTCTAACACTTTATTCCAAACAGCACCGACAACAACAACAAAATATCCACGACAGGTCCAATACAAGAAATCTTAAAGAGTTAAAGTACAATTACAGCTGATCTTTGAAAGCCAATATAAACTAACATCAAGCTTTTAGCAGAGCAGCTAATCAGCTTCTTTGAGTAACTCAGATTTCAAATTTGATTCCATTAATCCTCATTTGGACTGCTGAATGGGTTTCCCCACCTCCGACCTGAAAGCTTTCAGTCTGACTTAATACCTGCACAGCTGAGGTCCATCGTGAACAGATTTGTCAGGGGCAGTTCTCAATGAGCACAAGTTTGTATCTTTTATTCCTTCATCTGTTTGTGTTTGGTTGTGATCGTCGTGTTTGCAGACATGTTTTTTAGAAAAAAGGACAAAATAAAGAGTGTTGAGGAGATGCTCTTCCGCTCATCATCACTTGGCTCCTTGAGCCCAAAGAGGCCTCCTATATCGTGATGAAGAAGTAGCTGGAGCGGCACTTCCTCACCAACGGCAACAATTAAGAACACAAAACTAAAATCACCTCAAAAAATGATTCAACACTAAAGAGATTAACAATATATTTTTATCAGTGCTGACAATTGATAAAAAAAAAAAAAAGACTAATTAATTGTCAATTTTCTGTAATTAATTGCATTGTTTTTTTACTGAAGACTGAAGCTTGTAATGGAAAATTATTCAGGGAAAACCACAGAATTAATGTCGACTCAACACACACAGACCATATTTCAGTTCAAAGACTCTTTTTATAACGTCCTTTTAGCTTTGTGTGAAACTGTTTCTCTCCCAGATGAGCAAAATAATAAAGACAAATAAATAAATTTATAAACACACACACACACAGACACACACACACACACTCACTGCTCCTGCTGTATAACACGTCTGGTGTCTCCCTCTTCAGACTCTGGTCACATTTTTACGCACAGCACGTCGTTGTGGTTCCGCCGACATGAGCGACTCCTTCCTCTATCAGCTCCTCCTCCTGTGCACTTCATAAAAAAACATATTGTGACAGCTGCTGCTGTTCAGCAGTGTCCGTCTCTCCCTCTGCAGACTCTGCTTGTTCAACAGTCCTGTTTTTACGCACAGCGCTTCGTCCTGGTTCCACCATGGGTGACTCCTTCATCATTGCCATCGACTTTGGCACCTCGTACAGTGGATATGCCTTCAGTATGACACCCCGGGACGAGGAGATCGACCCTCACTTGCCACCCTGGGGTGAAGAGGTCGGCTTGGAGACCCCCAAAACCCCCACCTGCATCCTGTTTGATGAGCACGAACAGTTTCTCAGCTTTGGCTATGAAGCCAAAGTGGCCTACGTCAAAATGCGTGGGGACGACGCACGAAACAAGTTCTTCTTTGAATGCTTTAAGATGTCCCTCTATGGAAAAGTGAGTGTATTTTTTGATCAATACTCATATCGACCCCGTGTGCCCTGTATTTACTTCTCTCTACTTTTTAGTTCAGACATGATTTTGCAGGATTCAGTTAAAGGAAACGTTTTCTCTGTTCTTTTACTTTCTGTTTCTGTTTCTGCGGGCTCACATTCCTCTGACTGTCAACAGCCTGCAGGCAGAGCTTTCTGTTAATGTTATAATAGGTTATTATCTATAATCCAGGTCTGACTTTATTGCTGCTGGACTTTGTTCATGAAGCAGATCAGCATTGAAGGCGGGGTGTGAGGATCAGGGTCACACCTGACTCAACAGAAACCAGCACAAATCACAGCCTCTCTTGAAGCTCATCATAAAATAGTGAACCATACCTCACTGACCCCCTGCAGAGAGCATCCCTCCACATTAAACCCACCCTGGTCATTGTTACCAGTAACTACACTGGTTGGTGCTTAAGGCCTTCACACATGAGCATAGAGTGGGGGTCAAACCAGTGAACTGACAGCTGAGGGCATCTGCTTTTTGGGTATTGCAACAAAGACATGAGTTGCAGCACATATAAAGTCAATTCAGTCAATCTGTTGGAATATTGCATGTTGATATTGCAATAACAATAACTTTGAGATTTTGTTGTGCAGCTCTTCATACTTGCTCAGTAACAAAGAAAATGTAATGAACACTCAAAGTTTCACAACCACACTAAGTAACAACAAACAGGTCGTGGACAGAGAGTGCAGTCGTTCAACCAGTTTAGTCACAGCAAAGGAATGAAATACCAACATGAAGTGTGAATCCAACTGATTGTATTGATAACCTCACACTGTCACTTTCATGTTCTCACACACACACACACACACACACACACACACACACACACACACACACACACACACACACACACACACACACACACACACACACACACACACACACACACACACACACACACACACACACACACACACGTTAGCGTGGAGCACAGGTCGGAGTTACCTGATGTCCCTTAACGCATCAAAGCTGTCAACTTCTGCCATTAAAATCGGACCAACATGGCCGCCAGAACACAAACTCTCTTTTATTCCTGAAACAGTTCTGCGAAATGTATTTCTGAAAAGTTAAAACGTAGCTTCACAGGAGGCGTCTGCGGTGAGGGGGCGTGGCCTGGGAGTTCGATAGCTTGTTCTCGGAGTATGAACTATCCTGCCGAACAAGAATTTTTCTTCTTGTTCTGGTGGGACTATGTCGAGGCCGTTAGCCTGAGCCTTTATTTTCTTCGGTATTCTGTTTTTCATGATCCATGAACCTGTTTACACCAATGAACAGCATAAAATAACTTGTTTTTAATATAGAACGAGGGCCTAATATAAAGGATACATCCTAACTGATGGGTTAGGGTTAGACTGATCTTAATATATGTTCAACTACCATAGTCACAAAATCATGTGAGTTTATTCAACTGACTTGATATTTTATAAGAGATAGTTTAAGATTCATCAATCTAGTGTTTTACCTTCATGTAATGTTTTTTATTAAAGGAATACTGTGCAGTATCTGCATTGCTCATCAGCCTCCAAGACAAGGACGCATCAGGGTGTGGCGTGACGTCGAGGTCCTGCTGACTGAGATCAACCCTGTACAGTAGTTTAAATATCGGCCACTGATTATAGTCCTCCAGTGGGCAAATAAGCCTTCTTAATAGCCTAAAAGCTCAGAGTTTTTGGGGCCCCACAACAGGGTGCTGCCGCTGCACCCTGTCGAGAGCCTGAGCTGCCCCTGAACCCCCCGCCTAACTCACAGTGGTACCCGCCCCCCGCTGCTACGCTGTCAGAAAATCCTGGTGAGAACCTTGGTTAGGACATGTCCTTTAAAAAAGTGGTATCAGTGCATCCCTATGAGATATTATACACACACGCATATAGAACATACAATACACAGCAGGTAAAATAGGTGTTGAACATGTCAGTGAACATATTTCTCAAGGTGCTTTTCACATGATTCTTTTCTGCCAGATGTTGGTGACAACCTGTGAGTAATGTGATGTTTAGAGTGTAATAATCTCAAATGACACGGGGAAAAGCATTGAACATGACGAAAGGGAGGTGCAGAAACGCATGGAAAGCCAAGATGTGTGGATTATCTGGGTTGTTACCAACATCTGGTGAAAATGTCATGTGATGTGTTCGATACTTATTTTACCTGCTGTATATGGAGCTAGGAGTTATTGATAAACCAGATGGTAGAGCACTGCTTTGTTTTGTTTTGCACACTACTTTTGAATTTAGTCTTTAATGCTGTGCCCAACATAAATTGGAGAACATTACACAAATCATTGAGGTTAAACGATTTCTGCATAGCAAGACATAGAAATGTGTACTTGATAATATAACACACCTATGGAACTTCATCCAATTGGCCCGGTAAAAGAATGCCGTAAAAAAAACCAACAACACACATTTTCATTTGTCTCGTGATAATCCTTGTTTTTCTCCACACAACTCTTCAGATGATCTTAAAATATTTTGAGTTTTAAATGAATTCCTAGTACTACTTGGGTATTAATGTTTAATCACTCCAAAGTCTGGCAGATTCTTACTTCAAGAGTGTGTTAACACAGTCAAAGGAAAATTATCCATAGGCGTCATTTAACCGGCAGTTTGATGATCAGATGTTTTAATTATTCGTGCAGTAACAGTGTTGATGTGAGCATCATGTAAACTGAGTGAAGATTCCAATCCGGACACGGGACGCACGGTGAACTCACCACACACACACACACACACACACACACACACACACACACACACACACACACACACACACACACACACACACACACACACACACACACACACACACACACACACACACACACACACACACACACACACACACACACACACACACACACACACACACACACACACACACACACACACACAACTACATAGATCAGTTAAAACACAAAGTCAGTAGCAGTCAATCCATCTCATGTCTGCTCAGGCGCACTGAACCCAGTGACATAACCTGTGACTGCACGTTATCAGACTTGAACCGTTGTACCTCCCTGAGCGAGGCCCTTCACTCTCAACAGTCCACTGCTCCTGTAGCCAAGGTCACTTATCCACAGTCTGAGTGGAGACGATCCAATACTAGATCCTATTAGTTCCTTGTTGGAAGTGCTCAGGAATGCTTGTTACTCTTGTTTCAATAATTCCAATAGTAACAAAAAAACTATTACTAATTCCTCATTGTGGAGTTCCTTTGTTAATCTTCTCTAATCTTTGCTGGTTGATCTTGAAAGAAAAAGAGTGACTGTAAAAAGCCTCACCACTGATTTTAAACACGCCTGTGCAGCTGATTACCAACCAAGGTTATAGCCCCACCTAGTGCTCAGAATCTACTACAATTTTATGGGTCCTGAAAGATGGCTGAAATGCAGAGAGCATACTCAACCTTTGACAACCTCCCCCTGAAACACATCAGATCGTTCACAATCAACGTGACACCCATTTTATTTCACATGTTTACAAAAGTCAACTGACATGGTCAATCTGTGTTCAGCTTCATTATACAAACCCTGATAGCACTTCCTCTAACATCTTTGTTCAATAGGACATTGAATAGTGTATTTGGTTGCTAATTTATAGATTTGTAGATTGCAGCTGGATTAACCTTCACGTTTTCTTTCAACGTCATTATTGTTAAGTTTAATCTTATATTTAAGTTGTCTAGATTCTGCATGTTCCACAACTGTGGCTGACTATGGAAACAACAGATCTGAGAGAGTTACTAATTTACACAAGTATTTATTAAACAAAGACATTCTCACCACATGGTCAGCTGCACAAGTCACGGTCGTGCTCTCCCCAGCTTAAGGATGGAAAGAGAGATTCTACCCAAACATTGACTTTTGAATCAGAGAGGCGGTTCTCCTTCCGTCTCTGAACCGCCTCCTGTGACCACTTCCTGTTTTACACTCTGTACCAATCACAATGGACTCTGTTCTCTGAGGCGGGCTCCAGTTTGCAGTCCCTTCCTTGTTTACACATCAACAGGCTGTTGTCCAAGTATCAGTGAAACTAACATGGAGGAAAATGTAGGTAATAATACATGGGAGGATGCAATCCTATCGTCTCTAACAGTGAAGCTAAAATGGCAGACTACATAGAAGAATTCAAGTTAAAATAATCTGACACTCTGTTATTCTGCAAAGAATAGCTGATTCAGCATGAGAGCAGCACATGAGCATCTGCGTTCATGATCATGAGGTCCAGTTAAAGTCGTGCAAATACTAATTAGGATCTTGATCATCACCAGAAACTGGGCAGTGATTTGACCATCAGAGCAGCCAATGGGAAGTCGATGAAGGCCCTGAAAGTGTTCACTGAGGCGCTGAGATACCTGAAGGACACCGCCCTGAAAACCATCAACAACACGTCGGGGAGGGAGTTTATTGCAGCCGACTTCAACTGGGTGCTGACTGTACCTGCTATCTGGGATCCTTCAGCAAAGCAGTTCATGAGGAAAGCTGCCACTCAGGTAACAGAGACTGTGGATGGATGGGTGGGTGGATGGATGTATAGATTCTTACAAAGTTTAGAAACATTCACAAATTAAGTTTTGATATTCAAGGTAAAAAAACAACTTGTTGGTATAGCTGTTTTCTTCCAACTTTCATCATTAATAGAATTCCCAGTTTCATAAATATAAATCAGATGGATCCTAACGACAGCCACAGGACTGTTTCTGCCTTGGCAGCAATCATGTGAACAAAGAAATCAAAGCACCTCCAGTTTAGCAAACTACTCTTTTTCTTCAGTAAACAAACTTCCTTTCAGGTCCATTTCACCAACAAATCCTGTGAGTTCCACACATTTTGGCCCAGGAGTCGTATCTGTACTTTAAAATGTGCCCTAATACTGTTGTTGTGCCTGCAGGCTGGTATTGTGACCAAAGGGAATGAAACCAAGCTGATAATAGCCCTGGAACCAGAGGCCGCCTCCATCTGGTGTAAGAAGCTCACAGCGGAAGGTTTCACAGCACGGAGTCAAGGAGACGACACTCTGGAACAATCTCCAGGAACACAATACATCGTTGTGGACTGTGGAGGTATACATGACACTTTTGATTACCTATGAGAGAGTTTTCTTTACAAGCAGCTCCTTCAAACACATATTTCATAGTACTGGGTCAATCAGTTCAGTGTCTCCATAAATCTACAGTTGGCTCAGCTCTAAATGTAATGATTGGATGTGAGGTCAGCTGACCCCTCACTCTCATCAGAATTCTTCAAATACGTACATTATGTTCATCCAAATATTGACTGAGATGCAAATCACATTTTATGTCCAATTTCTGTGGACGACTAGAGTTCAGCACTTTGGATTTTGCAGGTGGAACCGTTGACATCACTGTCCACCAGGTTCTGGACGGAGGAGCCTTGATGGAGCTGCACAAAGCCTCGGGGAACAATATGGGCGGACAAACTGTGGACCAAAAGTTCAAAGAACTGCTGAAGATGGTCTTCTGTGATGGCGTGTGGGAAGAATATGAAAGGCAGTACCCCAGTGAGGTTCAGAAAATGATGTACGACTTCACTCTGTTCAAAAAGAAAGACCAGGAGGTGGAGATCAGCTGTCCTTATAATCTGGGGAAATTAGCTCAAGGAGTGAAGGACGTGGAAGCGTTCTTTCAGAGTGTGAGCGGTGCTTCTTGGAATGAGGGCTCCATCCAAATCTCTAAAGAGAAACTGAGGTCTTTCTTTGAAGAGAGTCTACACAGCATCACTGACAGTCTGAGAGAAATCTTGAGGAAAGGCTTCAACATCGAGTTCATTCTGTTAGTGGGGGGCTACGCTGAGAGTCAGATTCTACAACACCACGTTATCCGTCAGTTCTCCGCTCAGTGTAAAGTTCTGTGTCCTTTCAGAGCTCAAGAGGCAATCGTAAAGGGAGCGGTGATGTTTGGAAGAACCCCAGAGGTGGTGGCTTCTCGCCAAAGTGCTTTCACTTACGGACTTGCTGTCGGTAATCGGTTTGATGCGTCCAAGCACAGAGCAGACAAGAAATACACAAACAAAGATGGCGAGTGGTGTGATGATATCTTCATGAAGCTGGTGGCCATTAATGAGAACGTGGGCTGGGATGATACCAGAGAACATATCTTAACTCCATCGGGGTCTGATCATTTAACGATGCACTTTGCGTTTTACAGCACAGAGAAAGAAAGTCCGTTCTACGTGGACGAGGAAGGGGTGGAGAAAATTGGTTCGTTTGTGGTTAGCACGCCCGACACGAGACTCGGCATGAAACGTCAGGTCAAACTGAAGCTCAAGTTTGGCTTCACGGAGATGCTGGCCACAGCCACAGATGTAGAATCCGGTTTGATGAAATCGATCGAGCTTGATTTCATGAGGAAGTTGTAAAGTGATTCTGAAACGTAAAACTGCATCCATCCATCAATCAACCAGCACAAAGCTGCAGAGGACAGTCAGAAGTAGACTTATCAAGAACAAAAAGGATCTAGCCTATAAATGTTGGGAATAATCCAAATGAATACTGCACAGCTGCTCCGCTTTGTTTTCACGTTTACTGGTGGTTTCTCTCAGTAAATGATCTCCATTCTGCATGAAGGAACATTATGACAGCTGTGGAGAGCTGAACCTATTCCTGCTGAATTGAACGAATCTCTTCATCAAAATCTTCTTTCTTCATCACTGAAGTTCTTGTCTTTCTCTGGGTGTTTAGTCTGGTAATGACTCCTCTTCTCTGAAGACTAAGCACACTATCATACCTTCGACTTCCACATACTGTATGTTGAAAATTCAATTCTGGATCCGTCTTTCTTTTTTAACTACAAGCCGACACTTCACTTGAATGGAGCAATAATTGTTAGTTCTGTTGGAGAAGGAGCACAAAAGCGCAAACTTGTTCCACACATGAATACATCTTCACATTCACAAAGAATTAAAAAACTGTATGTGAAACGATGAGCAACGTAAAGCTCAGGTCTGTACTGGACTGTGAATTGATAACGTCTGAAATCTGTACATTCAATGATGTTCTACTCTTTCTTCTTTCTGTTTTTACCTAATGAAAAATGTTTGTCCTACTTTTTGTTCACCAAATAAGTAAATAAAATATATTTCTATTGATTAAATTGCATTTCCTTGATTTCATTGTTAAAAACAAATTCATCACAGAGCTCATAGTGGTCACTTTACTTCATCAATCCTTCCTTGTTCTAGTCATGTAATGTTCCTAAGTCTGCTTCAAACCCTGCTTCCTCTTCCACCTGCTGAGAATGTCTCCCCTGTACCAGAGCAGGTTGGGGTCTGAGTGGAGTTCAAGACCTCCATTGTGAAAGTGCCAATACGCAATTGGTGCCTGTCATGGCAGCAACTGTCTGTGTGACACTAGCAGTCCGAAATCACCTTCTTGTGTTCCCCCACCTTCACACAGGTTGCTAGAACCATGCGTGACCTAGGAAAGCCACTTCAGGTGGAAGAGTGTAGCATGAACATCAGAAACTTCACTCAGGACGAGTCACCCATCACTAAACGTGTCTGGGTCGACGTAGCTTTCCAGGACATGGCAGTGACGCATCCCATCTACGTCACTTCTGAAGCTCAAGTTTGGCTTCTTGGAGATGCTGGCCACAGCCACAGATGTAGAATCCGGTTTGACGAAATCGATCGAGCTTGATTTTATGAGGAAGTTGTAAAGTGATTCTGAAACGTAAAACTGCGTCCATCCATCAATCAACCAGCACAAAATTGCAATTGGTTGGTAGTTAATTGTTAGTTCTGTTGGAGAAGGGGCCCAAAAGAACAAACTTCACCCACACATGAATACATCTTCACATTCACAAAGAATTGAAGAACTGTATGTGAAACGATGAGCAACATAAAGCATATTCACAAAGCATCCTGAGGCTAAAAGTCGCTCTGAGTGACGTAGCGCTTAAAAAAAATCTTAGAATGGCGGTCAAACACTCCTCCTCACTAATATAAAAGTTGCTGTCAACTCCTTACTAAGAGTTACTCTTAGAAACTTCCTGAATCACTTTTAAGCTCAGAATTCTTTGCTTGGAACTTGTAGGCTAAGATAGGAGCTCTCCTAAGAGGACTCTGACACTCTTCATGAGTACGGGCACAGGTCTGTACTGGAGTGTGAATTGATAACATCTGAAATCTGTATGTTCAATAATGATCTACTCTCTCTTCTTTCTGTATGAAAAATGTTTGTCCTACTTTTTGTTCACGAAAAAAGTAAATAAAATGTATTTCCATTGATTCAATTGCATTTCCCTGTAAACACAAAAACAAATTCACACCTTCTGCATCTACCGGAGACCGACTGGAAGGACTTAAACTGAGGAAACTGATCATCACATTCTACTTTTAGAAAACCTAGGAACCTCCAGTAAGCAGCACTCTGAGAACCAAGTGTTCTGCTCTGTAATATGGGACTAAGAGGTATTTAAGATACAATGAACAGAGGTTCTTGGTCCCAAGGTGCAGGACAGCGTTATTCAAAATGTATGTTCTTGTATGGTTTTATGTCAGACTGCTTTTATCTCTGTAAGGTCATTTTTTATTTTATTTTATTTTTTATTGTGAGCTGTTTTAATCTGTTTCAATGTTAACTATTTACTTATTGGTGAATGGCGGAACATTAAGAAGTTGTCTGGTCTTGTCTTGTTTTTCTTCGTCACTCAGCCAGTATCTGCCTATCTGGTTCATTTTGTGTTATTTCTTTGTTACAATATGCATCACAACATCTGCAAAACAAATCCACCCACGGGTACAAATAAAGTAACTTTGAACCTGACAGTAATGCGTTCATTGTACTGAACTGCTGTTGTGAAGTGGAGCAGAGCTGTAAAACTACACTTCTGTTTACTGGTCGTTCAACATTGTCACCTCCACCGGTGGTCATGAATTTTGGGTCATGTTGGGATTTATGTTTGGTCATTAGCATTAAGTTACTGTAAGTAATAGATTACTGAAAGTAATAAATCACTGGAAGTAATTTATGAAAAATTTGAATTATGAATCGAAGTAAACTGTCATTTACTCATTAACAATTTTGAAAGTAATGTATCAATTATTTAAATTATTACATTATTTAAAAAAGCTATTAATGAAAATTTATCAATTTGAATAAATTTGTTATTTATGCCGCCACACAAAACACTTCCAGGGTGAAGGAAAAGTCCATAGAGTAGAGAGGAGGGACCATTTGGACGTAGAGCCCCGGCTAGCTTAGTTGGTAGAGCATGAGACTCACAATCTCAAGGTAATGGGTTCGTGTCCCACGCTGGGCGCCACCTTCTCGTGTGCTCACCACCTGCAGGAAGGTTCTTAATCGGTGCGATATGACCGCAAGCCGGAAACGGATAAGCGGAAGAAAATGGATGGATGGACGGAATTAGGAAATACCCTTGTAGTTCTGTGCACCATCGCATTATTATGACATCTGAATGCTACACTGATCACCTTTCACTAACTCCTTTAGGAAGCCTCCTAACACCTTTCCCCAGGCCTCCGTCAGTGTCTCCAATATGTTTGCCCCACTCAGCAGCACACTGGTTGAGAAGGACACGCTGGTTATTGGCTCCTCTATAGTGAGACACGTTAACCTAGGACAACCAGCGGCCACAGTTAGCTGCCTGCCTGGGGCCAGAGCAGGCGACATTGAGTCCCAGCTAAAGCTAATGACCAAGAGTAAACGGAGATTTAAACGGATTGTAATCCACTGCAGTGGAAACGACGTTCGCCCGAAGAAGTCTGAGGTCCTCAAAGCTAACGTAGAGTCAGTGTGCACATACGCGCGGACCATTTCAGACGAAGTATTTTTCTCTGGCCCCCTCCCAAACCTCATCAGTGACCAGATGTTTAGCCGCACCTCATCTTTTAACCGCTGGCTGTCAGGGTGGTGTCCCAGTAACTCGGTAGGCTTCATTAATAATTGGAAGTCCTTCTGGGGCAAGCCTGGTCTCATCAGGAGGGACGGCATCCATCCCACGTTGGATGGAGCATACCTCTTATCTAGAAACATAGTTAAAAGCTTAGCTCCTCCATCCTGACGCACCAGAGTGGGGACCAGGCAACAGAGTCGCAGTCCTACACGCCTCTCTGAGTTTCCCTCTGGGCAGTCACCAACCATAGCTAACTTAGTTAAACATCCCATAGAGACTGTGTCTATCCCTCGGACCAGCACAAGTGTAAAACTATCTAAACCTAGGAAAACTACTTCTAATGACTACAAAAACTTAATCCGTATCAAGTGTGAAACTAGACAAAATCAAGACAAACAAATGAAATGTGGTTTCCTAAACATTCAATCTTTATCATCCAAAGCTCTTCTAGTCAATGATCTGATAACCGAACACAACATTGATCTCTTTGGATGAACAGAAACCTGGCTACGTAAAGATGAGTATGTTAGTCTAAATGAAGCCTCCCCTCCAAGTCATATTAACACTCAAATAGCTCGTGAAAGTGGTCGAGGAGGGGGCGTGGCAGCCATCTAGAACTCTCAGTTACTAATTAATATTAACCCAAAATCCAACTTTAGTTCTTTTGAGAGTCTGAGCGTGACCATGCCACACCCGTCAAATAAAATAGTAAATTCTGTAGAATTTGTAATCATTTATCGTCCTCCTGGACCTTATTCAACTTTTCTAACTGAATTCTCTGAATTGTTGTCAGATCTAGCCCTGACTAAAGATAAGGTTATCATGGTAGGAGACTTCAATGTTCATGTTGACGTAGAAAATGATAGTTTCAGTGCCAGCTTTAAATCTACACTTGACTCTCTAGGTTTCTCTCAGGTAGTAGACGGGCCTACCCATAAACATCTACACACCCTAGACCTTATTCTAACTTATGGTTTGAATATAGAGCATCTGACCATCTCTCCTCACAATGATTTCCTGTCAGATCACTTCTTAATAACCTTTGACTTTGTTCTGAATAGTTATAAACCTCCGGCTAAAGCCGTGTTAACCAGGTCTCTCTCTGATAACTTAGTAACTAAATTCAAGGAAAGAATTCCCTCTGCTATAGAATCAGTAGTGAATCTTCCTGACCCGTATACTGTTGCTAGCTCAGACATTGAATACCTAACAAACAGTCTGACAGATATGCTAAAAACAACGTTAGACGACATAGCTCCTCAAAAAATTCATTCATTCATTCATTTCCAAATTTATTTCGAGCTACACAACACAGGCATAAAAGCCAGAAAAAAATACAATAAAAGAAAAAATAATATCAACACTCTAGCTCGAAAAGGAGTGGGAAGAAGACAAGCTTATTAACTCCCACCCCTGTTCATAAACTTAAATAATAATGATAATGTGGCTGCTACAATAACACTGTTAAAATAAAACAGAAAATAAAACAACAACAAAAACAGCCAAGACATATAGTCTATTAGATAATGTAAGATATTATTAATACAATATAATCACTTAGTTATTTCTTGTTACTGAATTACATGTTATATCCTCTTACAATAATAACAACCATAATGATTAAAAAATAATGATACCAATAACAATAATAACAATAATAACAACTGCAATAGTATAATAGTAATAACAACAATAGACTTCATCATTAGCTAGATCTGACCATTAAAGTATTAAAGTATACATCACTTTGTAACACCCAGTAGTAATCAAGTGCCCGTATCCTCCTTCTGGTATTTTGACCATACTATTTTTTTATATCTTGATTTGAATTGATGAATATTTGGACATTGTTTGTGCTCTACTCCCAATTTGTTCCAGAGTTTAACTCCACATACAGACACACACATACTTTTCCTAGTGGAAGACACTGCTTGAACCTTAAAGTTATCACACCCCCTCAGGTTATATCCCCCTTCTGTGCGTGCAAAACGCATTTGTATTCTTGCAGGTAGCACATTTTTATTAAATTTCTTTAAACAGAAGTTGGGCAGTAGAGAATTCAACTAAATCATGCAATTTTAACATTTTAGACTGCAAAAATAATATATTAGTGTGATCACAATATCCTACTTTGTGTACAATTCTTACAGCCCGTTTTTGGAGTATAACAAGGGGGTGTAATGAACTTTTATAGTTATTGCCCCAAACTTCTACACAATAATTTAGATATGGCAAAACTAACGAACCATATAATAGAAATAATGCATTGTAATTTAAGAAAAACTTGGCTTTATTAATGATTGAGATGCTTTTGGAGACTTTACCTTGTATGTGACTTATGTGTGGTTTCCAGCTTAATTTACTGTCAATGGTGACTCCTAAGAATTTAATTTCTGATACTGTATCTAAAACTACACCGTCTATAATTACTGGGTCTGGTTTTCCATTATAATTACCGAAAAACATTACTTTTGTTTTGTTTAAGTTGAGGGAAAATTTGTTAATGTCCATCCATGTTTTTAATTTCCTTAGTTCACAGTTTAGATTAGTTACTGAATTACTATAATTGTCATTAGAATAGAAAATGTTTGTGTCGTCTGCGAAAATAACTAATTTTAATAATGTTGACACATTAAAAATGTCATTAATGTATAAATTTAACAACTTTGGGCCTAAGACAGATCCCTGTGGGACCCCACAACCAATGTCCAAATATCCTGATGTAAATTAACCCATCTTCACATCCTGTTGTCTCCCAGTTAAATAGCTTTGAATCCAACTCAAAGCCACTCCCCTTATGCCATATCTGTCTAATTTCTTTAATAATATAGAATGATTAAGTGTATCAAATGCTTTTTTCAAGTCAATAAATACTCCAGCTGCATGTTTCTTTCCCTCTAAGCTATTGGTAATCTCTTCTATTGCATCGATGATGGCCATTGAAGTTGACCTTGCTGCTCGAAACCCAAACTGACCTTCATTAATTAGTTCATGCTTCTCTATGGAATTGTCCATTCTACTGTTATAAAGTTTCTCTAAGATTTTAGAAAACTAAATGTCAATTAATGTCAATCAATGACTCCATTTCGTTGCTACTACACTCCGGAATCTCTGCTGCCAGATCCGGTCCAACATTTACAAAAAATCTATTAAAACTTTCCACAATATCCTTCATATTATGATTGTCATTGTTCCCATCAGTGAAATAGTTTGGATATGAATTATTGTTTGCATTACCTTTGATTATAGTGTTTAGTATTCCCCATACCCCTTTCATGTTGTTCTTGTTTTTATATAATAGATTGGTATAATATAGTTTCTTAGTATTTCTTAATATATCGGTCAGTTTATTTTTATATGTTTTATATCTTCTTTCAGAGTATTCTGTTTTTAGTCTAATAAACTGTCTATATAGAGTATTTTTCTTCTTACATGCATTTTGTAAACCCTTGGTTAACCAAGGTCATTTTATTGTTTTGCTGTTTTTACTAAATTGCCGAATTGGACAGTTTTTATTGTATACTACACTAAAGATTTCCATGAAAGTATCATAAGCACTATCTACATCATTCTTGTTATATACCTCTCTCCAATCTTGTTTTATTAAGTCACTATAAAGTGAATAAATTGAGTCCTCAGTTTTTGCGCGTTTATAACAATATTTTTGAGGTGATTTTTGATCTAACCCTTTATCATCATACACAGTAAATACGGGCAGATGATCCGTTATATCACAAACCATTAGGCCGCTGACATTTGTGAACTGCATATTGTTAGTGAAGATGTTGTCAATGAGGGTAGCACTGTGCTTTGTTATTCTGCTAGGTCTTGTGACAGTCGGGTATAAACTCAAACTGTACATCCTATTAATACACTCATCAGTAGTCTTATGTTTATTTGGATTGATCAAATCAATGTTATAATCCCCACAGATAAATAATACTTTGTTACTTAATTCTGAGAATGTTTTTTCTGCCCAGTTTGTAAATATTTCCACGGATGAGCCTGGTGACCTGTAGAGACAACTAACTATTATATTTTTCTTTTTTACATTGATAATTTCTATTGATAAGCATTCAAGTAAGTTGTTTATTGATGCTGTCATATTTTCTAATATTTTGAATTTAAATTCCTTGAGGACGTATATAGCAACTCCTCTTCCCCCTTTATTGGTTCTGTTTACATAGTTTAACGTATAATTATTTAACTCAAAAACAATGCCTTTATCCTCATTAAACCATGTTTCTGATATTGCAATGATACTAAATGATGCTCAAACTGTTGTACGTATTCTTTGATTGCGTCAAAATTTGCGTACATGCTTCTACTATTGAAATGAATAATTGAGAATTTCCCTTCCATTTTAACAGAGTTGTTAAATTCATTCTCAGTGTAGTATTTGCAATTAATTGCGTTAGCTGTTAAGAACAGGTTATCTGGGTCTAACTGATCTTCCAAATCTAATACATTATGTTCGGTGTACTCTGAAGTTTTCAGCTCAAAGAGCTCATAGTCCAAGATTCTTTGCTGTAATCCTAGGTCACTGCTATCAGAGGTATATGAAGTATGATTGGATGTCATTGCATGAGTATCTCTTCATTAAAAAGTTATTGTCCGGGTCTAGATCCTGTTCCACATCCAGAGTGTTGTAATCGGTGTACTCAAAAGTTTTCAGCTCCAGTTCTTGGTAGTCACGTATCCTCTGTGCGATGTGGTTCATGTCCCCAGGTGTACAGTTAGTTCTGTCAGTGCGTGAAGCCATGTTTGAGTTTTTGTTTGTTACCTCCATGTGCAATCCAGTCCTAATCCAGTCCATGCCATGATGATGTAGTATAATCCAGAGACATTCATTGGTATTTGTCTAGTTCAGTGACACTGCATATGCAGATCACTCTGGCTTCCTCGGGGGTCCCGTTCAGTTTTATGAATATTTTGCAATTTGAAGTCCATGTGTTTTGTATTTTTCTCTGTTTTTTGAGTTGTCGTGCTTTCCAGGCTATATCAGAATTGTGTTTGGAGAGGTGCTCATTCATGAAAACATTGGTTCCCTTCAGCTTGTTTCAGCAGGGCAATTTTGTATTTTCTGTTTGTGAACCGGAGTATTACCGCTGGATTCTCACTGGCGTTTCTCCTGGTCAGAGGGTGGCAGGCCTCGATGTTATTACAGTCCAACTCGATCCCCTTGGACCGTAGAAACCCAGCCACTTGCTTCTCCGTGGAGCTAACATCCAGCTCACCGGGCTCCCCCCCTCGCTCTCCGGGGTCACCGCCCGCGCGTATGACCGGGGTTTGATTTTGAGCCCGGTGACGATCACGTCATTCACCCTGGTGTACTGTTCCAGGTCCGCGACTCTGCTTTCAAGATGCTGAATGCGCTTATCCTTCTCAGCATTCTGTATTCGAAGTTGCATTACTTCCCCGACCAGATCCATGATGCTCTTCTGCTGTTTCCTAACAGCAGAAAGTTCCTCCATCGACGGTGCTTTCCTCGGGGGCATATTGCTGTCTTCACCGCTGACACCCGGATCCAGGCAAAAAGCGAGCCACTCCGGGTTGTCAGAACTCGTTTTGGTGGCGATTTCAAAAAGTTCCCACGCTGTCAAACACCGAGCTGTCAGGCCGCAATGCACTCACGCTGTACGAAGCGAGGGAAGCAGACCTCGGATCCGTCCCACTGACGATCAAAGTGACTGATCATCAAGATCCCGGTTTCGGATCAAAAGAGACAATTTAAGTTACCATTTCCCTCAGCAGGGCACAAAAAATATGCCCTGGAAATAGTTTAAAAAGACTCCGTTTTACCAACACCACGGTGACGTCACTCTCACTCGACAGCAATCATTAGCAGAAGTGTCAAGAAGATCAAACAGGAAAAGTCATCCCCATGGTTTAACTCATCAACCCGCGAGCTTAAACAACGCTCCCGTAGATTAGAAAGAGCTTGGCGTTCAACAAAAACAGACATAGATTATATAGCCTGGAAGGATAGCTTCAAAACGTATAAAAAAGCTCTGAGTAGAAGTAGAACTAATTACTACTCATCCTTAATAGAGGAAAACAAAAACAACCCTCGGTTACTTTTCAGTACTGTAGCCAAACTGACCAAGAACCAAAATAGCGTCGAGCCCACCATTCCTATCAATATATGTAGTGAGGACTTCATGAAGTTCTTTCAAAATAAAATTACAACGCTTAGGGATAACATCCATCAAACCCTACCGTCCGTTAGCCCCATAACAGAGTAACTGGTTAAACCTAACAGTCATCTGGAATGCTTTCAGCAAATACAACTAGCCCAACTAAATTCCCTTAATTCTTCTGCTAAACCAACTACTAGCCTGTTGGACCCAATTCCGACTAGAATTCTGAAAGAGGCACTGCCACTAATCAATAATTCTATACTCACAATTATTAACCAGTCTCTAACAATAGGCTATGTGCCACAATCCTTTAAACTAGCAGTTATTAAACCTCTCATAAAGAAGCCAAACTTAGACACAAGCCTTCTCTCAAACTACAGGCTGATCTCCAACCTTCCTTTCCTGTCAAAGGTTCTGGAGCAAGTAGTCGCTAAACAACTCAATGATTATCTGCAGGAGAATAATCTGTTAGAGGACCTTCAGTCCGGCTTCAGAATGAACCACAGTACAGAGACTGCACTGCTAAAAGTTACGAATGACCTTCTAATGGCCTCAGATAGAGGTCTTCTATCTGTTTTAGTTCTTCTGGACCTTAGTGCCGCATTTGATACTGTCCATCATAATATACTCTTAAGGAGATTAGAAGATGCCGTCGGCATTAAAAACTTTGCCTTAAACTGGTTTAAATCATATTTATCTGACCGGTTTCAATTTGTTCATGTAAATAACAAATCTTCAATACATGAACGGGTCCTGTGTGGAGTACCACAAGGCTCCGTCCTCGGACCGATATTGTTTAATCTCTATATGTTACCACTCGGAAATATTATTAGGAAACACAACATTAACTTTCATTGTTATGCAGATGATACTCAGCTATATTCATCAATTAAAGCCAATCAGGCCGACCAACTTGTTAAACTAGAGTCCTGCCTCAGGGACGTTAAGTCCTGGATGTCTATCAACTTCTTAATGCTCAACACATCCAAGACTGAGGTTATAATCGTAGGTCCTAAAAAGCTCAGGGATTACTTTTCAGATAGTCTGATTACCTTAGATAATATTACCTTAACCTCTAACAGTGATATTAGGAACCTGGGTGTTATTTTTGATCAGGATCTGTCCTTTACTTCCCATGTTAAACATGTCTCCAGGACAGCCTTCTTCCATCTAAGGAATATTGCAAAAATTAGAAACTTCTTGTCCTTCAAAGATGCAGAAAAAATGATTCATGCCTTTGTGACTTCAAGATTAGATTATTGTAACTCCCTAATGTCAGGATGTCCAAACTCCTCTGTTAGGATCTTCCAGCTAGTGCAGAACGCTGCTGCACGTTTACTAACCAGAACTGGAAGAAGAGAGCACATCCCCCCAGTCTTAGCATCCTTACACTGGCTTCCAATTAAATCTAGAATAGAATTCAAGATCCTTCTGATCACATATAAAACTCTTCATCACCAGGCTCCGTCCTATATGGAGAAACTTCTAGAAGAGTATCACCCTCCACGAGCCCTTGGCTCTGAGGATGCAGGACTGTTGGTAATCCCTAAAGTCCATCAAAGTAAAACAGGAGGAAGGAGTTTCAGCCATATGGCTCCTTTACTCTGGAATCAACTACCAGCCTCGGTCCGAAGGGCCCACACCATTAGTTTATTTAAGAGTAGACTAAAAACCTTCCTCTTTGATAAAGCTTATCATTAGGAATAAAATAGGACCACTAAGTTGAGCAGCTCTAGGCCTAGACTGCTGAGGGGATTTTCTCTCTCCCGTTAAAGGGAGAAACTCTACATTTGGAGGTTCTGTTTCTTGTCTTTCTTTCTTTCTCTCTGTGTAACAACATTACTGGAGCCACCAGACACTGCCGCCATCTGTTTTTCTCCCTGACAGGAGGGGAGCAGGATCCAGGGGATCAGACCCAAGACTCACAGAGTGGAGTTACGACGGTCCTACTACCCGACCCCACCACAGCACCGGGACCCCACCGCAATGGCACGGCCCTTAAACTCCAGACTGAGATTGGTTCATCATCAGACCAACGCTCATCATAGACTTTTCTTAGTATTTGTACTTCTCTGGCCTGTCTGCCACTCTCTCTCTCCCTCTTCTGTTCCTCTCTCTCTCCCTCTTCTGTTCCTCTCTCTCCCTGTCCTATCCCATGTACTTCTCCCCCCAACCGGTCAAGGCGGATGGCCGCCCTTCCAGAGTCTAGGGTCCGCCCCACGGTTTCTTCCTGAAGAGGGAGTTCTTATGAACTTCTCTCCATGCGAGGGAGTTTTTCCTGGCCACTGTTGCTTGTTACACCTGCTTGCTTTGGAAAGGTTTAGTTGGGTTCTGTTGTACTCTATCATTGTAAGAGCGCTTTGAGATGTTTGTTGATGTGATTTAGCGCTTTATAAATAAAATTGAATTGAATTGAATTGAATTGAATCAACCCCGTGACGTCATCCAAGGGGTTAAGGTAACGTCGATAGATCAGGAGATAGGAGGGACGTACCCTGAGGGCGTCTGGCAGAGCCAAGATGGAGTCCACCATGGCGCAGTTTGAGAGCCTAGCGCAGGGGAGTTAAACTCAGGTCCTGCATGTTTTCCATGTCTCCCTTCTTCAACGCACCTGAATGTCCTGATTAGGGATGGGAATTGATAAGATTTTTCTGATTCTGATTCTATTTTCGATTCTGTTTAACGATTCAATTCTTTATCGGTTCTCTTATCGATTTTCTTTTTGTTTGTTTTTATTATTAATTATTATTATTATTATTATTATTATTTTATTTATTTATTATAAAAAGGAGAATTAACAGGTGGATTACTCGGGGTGAGAATTGATCAGATTTAATCAATTCTCCTAATGATTCCTGAGTATTTTTTTGAAGGGAAAAAAAGTAGTTTTACAGTCTTCTGCACCAAAAGGAACAAATTCATTTTTTCCAAACATGAAACTTTAATTATAATTTTTCCCTTAAAAAAGACAGTCAAATGTGTATTTGCCTTCATTGGATGCCCCCTGGAATTGACACTTTTTCAAATTTTGTGCTGTTGACAAGTTAAGCCTCTCTGGGAGGCGGAGACTGGAGAGGAGTGTGGAAGTGACGTAGCAGGAGGAACGAGTTCTCTCGGTCTGCAGGGAATGCTGTGTTTTCATATTGTGTTGGTGCTTTTTGTGATGGGATTTTCAACACAGAATGATCTAATACATGGACATACATTTGTTATCTACTAGATTGTGTATATAGATTGATATGTAGATTGTGTAGATATGTTATCTACATACTCTAGTAGATCGTTTAATACTGTGACAACTAGGGGCTCACACATATGGATAAGATCTACTAGCATATGTCTACGCTGTCGGCTCCTTGGAGCAGACATTCACTACACGGGACAGGTTGACGGCAGAGTTCATTAGTAGGAGAGAACATGGAGAGAACACGGAGAGAGCATGAAAACTCCACACAGAAAGGCTCCTGCCGGATTTTGCACTGAGACTTTTTTAATTTTTTAACTGGACCTTGTGGCTGTGAGGCGAGAGGCTGGGGACTCTGTGGATTCAGGACATGGTGAGTGGACATGTATTAACGTATCCTGTTATTTTGTCGTTTATCGTCTCCCACTTTACACCGCTTCTTCCTCTCCATGTTGTCTCGTGGTTGAAGGAGCTCTGCGTCGCAGAGTGTGACGTAATGCAACGTACCGCAATGCGACTTGAGGTCGTGCTGGGAAATGAATCGTTAAGAAGAATCGAACACATATAAGGTGTATGATTCTGATGGAATTGATCAATTGGAACCGGTTCTAAGTCAGAACCGGTTTTCGATTCCCATCCCTAAACATGATGGATGTTTTCATTGCAGTCTTGTATAATAATTTTATTTTCTTTAGTTGGTCAATAATAAATTATGACCAAAAGTGAGGATTGTCATGGTAAAATTATATCTTGGCCTTATACTCGTTATATTTTATCATCATAGGCCTTGTACTCGTTATACTTTGTAGGCTTCATATCTTCCTGGCTTTAGACGAGGGAAGACTCCCTCACTCCCTTGTCCAGCTGGATTTCAACTAACAAAGATTCCTTCTTCCAGCAACAGCCTTATCTGTGTAAGAACTATGAACTCCAAGGTGAGGCACTGGTTGTGGCCAAACTCTCTGTTGTTCTATTGTGCTACTCACCCCTCCTTCCCCTGCTGTTCTCATTAGGACCCACAGACACCACCTGGGTCACACTTGATCTTGCAGACCGCTGATTGCACTCAATGATTCTGTGCCTCGAGGCCTCAATAAAATACTCTTGACTGAGAAACCTGCTTTAACAGTTTATTCCAAACAGCACCGACAGCAACAGCAGAATATCCACGACATGGGGCAGCACTGAGACTATGAGTAGGAAAGTCTGTCTCGAGGAGAAACTCTTTGTCCTGGTCTTTATGGGCCAGACAGGAAACTGAGTTTTTCTTTTGTGAGACAGAAAGATGTTTCTGGAGGAGTTTCCCTCTCACAGAGCTTGTCTTCGCTAAGGAGGTCTCTGGGGGGTCCAGAGCTCACCACACAATCGCTGGTTGATTGTGAGGAGAAGCTGCAGACCACAAGGAGGCACCTCAGTTCTGACACGTTAGTCGGGGCTCTGAGGTTTTGAATGGCGTGAACTCTCCCTGCTCAGGGTTCAATCCCATCAGCGCCACCTATGAGCCCGATGTGTTCAACTCTGGTGCAGCACCCCTGAACTCTGCTGAGGGCAAGTTTGGTTCCAGCTACCAGAAGTTGAAAACGGACATGTCGTAAATCAGCTAAATGTTCCTCAAAGGTGCAGTGACTCATGAGGAAGTCGTCCACATAGATGAGATGTCGCAAAAGGGAGCGTCGCTCATTGTTCTGTGGAGAAAGATGATGGACATCTATGTTGGGTCTGAGTAGCTGATTAGGCACTGGTTCCAGGTAGACTTGTCGTTGCCGAATGAAGAAACTAGCTGGTACTGGGTAATTTGGTCCACTTTCATGGTCCAGAACCACTTTACTATGTTGGAAGCTTGCAAGAATATGTACTGGTGTACAAAAAATGGCGGTGCCTTTGGGTCAGTGGGGATGTGCACCATGTGGAGGTCTGTGACCCCCTTCCCCTTTCATGCAAGTCCCATGTGAAGGTCGTGTGACATTCGTGGAAGACCTCAATGAATGCATCTCCTCGTTTCTGCGATTTGAAAGCATCAGCTTTTGCAGAATGTTGCTCGACCTTTGACTCGAAACCTGAACAAGGTTCTTCTGGTACAGACGTGGTCTGTTTTCTTGAAGTGTCTGTATTCTCTGGTTCAGTCATCGGAGCATACACAACCATGTCACCTTTGCTGCTCGGTTTTGCACCATTGAGAATTCAATTCAATTCAATTTTATTTATAAAGCGCTAAATCACATCAACAAACATCTCAAAGCACTCTTACAATGATAGAGGACAACAGAACCCAACTAAACCCTTCCAAAGCAAGCAGATGTAACAAGCAACAGTGGCCAGGAAAAACTCCCTTGAATGGAGAAAAGTTCATAAGAACTCCCTCTTCAGGAAGAAACCGTGGGGCGGACCCTAGACTCTGGAAGGGCGGCCATCCGCCTTGACCAGTTGGGGGGAGAAGTACATGGGATAGGACAGGGAGAGAGAGGACTAGAGAGGGAGAGAGAGAGAGAGAGTGGCAGACAGGCAAGATAAGTACAAATACTAAGAAAAGTCTATGATGAGCGTTGGTCTGATGATGAACCAATCTCAGTCTGGAGTTTAAGGGCCGTGCCGTTGCGGTGGGGTCACGGTGCTGTGGTTAGGTCGGGTAGTAGGACCGTGGTAACTCCACTCTGGGAGTCTTGGATCTGATCCCCTGGATCCGGCTCCCCTCCTGTCAGGGAGAAAAACAGACGGCGGCAGTATCTGGTGGCTACACAGAGAGAAAGAAAGAAAGACAAGAAACAGAAGCTCCAAATGTAGAGTTCCTCCCTTTAACGGGAGAGAGAAAATCTCCTCAGCAGTCTAGGCCTATAGCAGCTCAACTTAGTGGTCCTATTTTATTCCTAATGATAAGCTTTATCAAAGAGGAAGGTTTTTAGTCTACTCTTAAATAAACTAATGGCGTCGGCCCTTCGGACCGAGGCTGGTAGTTGATTCCAGAGTAAAGGAGCCATATGGCTGAAACTCCTTCCTCCTGTTTTACTTTGATGGACTTTAGGGATTACCAACAGTCCTGCATCCTCAGAGCCAAGGGCTCGTGGAGGGTGAGACACTTCAAGAAGTTTCTCGATATAGGACGGAGCCTTCTGATGAAGAGTTTTGTATGTGATCAGAAGGATCTTGAATTCTATTCTAGATCTAATTGGAAGCAAGTGTAAGGATGCTAAGACTGGGGAGATGTGCTCTCTTCTTCCAGTTCTGGTTAGTAAACCTGCAGCAGCGTTCTGCACTAGCTGGAAGATCCTAACAGAGGAGTTTGGACATCCTGACATTAGGGAGTTACAATAATCTAATCTTGAAGTCACAAAGGCATGAATCATTTTTTCTGCATCTTTGAAGGACAAGAAGTTTCTAATTTTTGCAATATTCCTTAGATGGAAGAAAACTGTCCTGGAGACATGTTTAACATGGGAAATAAAGGACAGATCCTGATCAAAAATAACACCAAGGTTCCTAATATCACTGTTAGAAGTTAAGGTAATCAGACTATCTGAAAAATTATCCCTGAGCTTTTTAGGACCTATGATTATAACCTCAGTCTTGGATGTGTTGAGCATTAATAAGTTGATAGACATCCAGGACTTAACGTCCCTGAGGCAGGACTCTAATTGAATAAGTTGGTCGGCCTGATTGGCTTTAATTGATAAATATAGCTGAGTATCATCTGCATAACAATGAAAGTTAATGTTGTGTTTCCTAATAATATTTCCGAGTGGTAACATATAGAGATTAAACAATATCGGTCCGAGGACGGAGCCTTGTGGTACTCCACACAGGACCCGTTCATGCATTGAAGATTTGTTATTTACATGAACAAATTGAAACCGGTCAGATAAATATGATTTAAACCAGTTTAAGGCTAAGTTTTTAATGCCGACGGCATCTTCTAATCTCCTTAAAAGTATATTATGATCGACAGTATCAAATGCGGCACTAAGGTCCAGAAGAACTAAAACAGATAGAAGAGCTCTATCTGAGGCCATTAGAAGGTCATTAGTAACTTTTAGCAGTGCAGTCTCTGTACTGTGGTTCATTCTGAAGCCGGACTGAAGGTCCTCTGACAGATTATTCTCCTGCAGATAATCCTGGAGTTGTTTAGCGACTACTTTCTCCAGAACCTTTGACAGGAAAGGAAGGTTGGAGATCGGCCTGTAGTTTGAGAGAAGGCTTGTGTCTAAGTTTGGCTTCTTAATGAGAGGTTTAATAACTGCTAGTTTAAAGGATTGTGGCACATAGCCTATTGTTAGAGACTGGTTAATAATTGCGAGTATAGAATTATTTATTAGTGGCAGTGCCTCTTTCAGAATTCTAGTCGGAATTGGGTCCAACAGGCTAGTAGTTGGTTTAGCAGAAGAGCAGTGACGTAGATGGGATGCATCACTGACATGTCCTGGAAAGCGACACGTTTAGTGATGGGTGACTCGTCCTGAGTGAAGTTTCTGATGTTCATGCTACACTCTTCCACCTGAAGTGGCTTTCCTAGGTCACGCATGGTTCTAGCAACCTGTGTGAAGGTGGGGGAACACAAGAAGGTGATTTCGGACTGCTAGTGTCATACAGACAGTTGCTGCCATGACAGGCACCAATTGCGTATTGGCACTTTCACAATGGAGGTCTTGAACTCCACTCAGACCCCAACCTGCTCTGGTACAGGGGAGACATTCTCAGCAGGTGGAAGAGGAAGCAGGGTTTGAAGCAGACTTAGGAACATTACATGACTAGAACAAGGAAGGATTGATGAAGTAAAGTGACCACTATGAGCTCTGTGATGAATTTGTTTTTAACAATGAAATCAAGGAAATGCAATTTAATCAATAGAAATATATTTTATTTACTTATTTGGTGAACAAAAAGTAGGACAAACATTTTTCATTAGGTAAAAACAGAAAGAAGAAAGAGTAGAACATCATTGAATGTACAGATTTCAGATGTTATCAATTCACAGTCCAGTACAGACCTGAGCTTTACGTTGCTCATCGTTTCACATACAGTTTTTTAATTCTTTGTGAATGTGAAGATGTATTCATGTGTGGAACAAGTTTGCGCTTTTGGGCTCCTTCTCCAACAGAACTAACAATTATTGCCCCATTCAAGTGAAGTGTCGGCTTGTAGTTAAAAAAGAAAGACGGATCCAGAATTGAATTTTCAACATACAGTATGTGGAAGTCGAAGGTATGATAGTGTGCTTAGTCTTCAGAGAAGAGGAGTCATTACCAGACTAAACACCCAGAGAAAGACAAGAACTTCAGTGATGAAGAAAGAAGCTTTTGATGAAGAGATTCGTTCAATTCAGCAGGAATAGGTTCAGCTCTCCACAGCTGTCATAATGTTCCTTCATGCAGAATGGAGATCATTTACTGAGAGAAACCACCAGTAAACGTGAAAACAAAGCGGAGCAGCTGTGCAGTATTCATTTGGATTATTCCCAACATTTATAGGCTAGATCCTTTTTGTTCTTGATAAGTCTACTTCTGACTGTCCTCTGCAGCTTTGTGCTGGTTGATTGATGGATGGATGCAGTTTTACGTTTCAGAATCACTTTACAACTTCCTCATGAAATCAAGCTCGATCGATTTCATCAAACCGGATTCTACATCTGTGGCTGTGGCCAGCATCTCCGTGAAGCCAAACTTGAGCTTCAGTTTGACCTGACGTTTCATGCCGAGTCTCGTGTCGGGCGTGCTAACCACAAACGAACCAATTTTCTCCACCCCTTCCTCGTCCACGTAGAACGGACTTTCTTTCTCTGTGCTGTAAAACGCAAAGTGCATCGTCAACTGATCAGAATCCGATGGAGTTAAGATATGTTCTCTGGTATCATCCCAGCCCACGTTCTCATTAATGGCCACCAGCTTCATGAAGATATCATTACACCACTCGCCATCTTTGTTTGTGTATTTCTTGTCTGCTCTGTGCTTGGACGCATCAAACCGATTACCGACAGCAAGTCCGTAAGTGAAAGCACTTTGGCGAGAAACCACCACCTCTGGGGTTCTTCCAAACATCACCGCTCCCTTTACGATTGCCTCTTGAGCTCTGAAAGGACACAGAACTTTACACTGAGCGGAGAACTGACGGATAACGTGGTGTTGTAGAATCTGACTCTCAGCGTAGCCCCCCACTAACAGAATGAACTCGATGTTGAAGCCTTTCCTCAAGATTTCTCTCAGACTGTCAGTGATGCTGTGTAGACTCTCTTCAAAGAAAGACCTCAGTTTCTCTTTAGAGATTTGGATGGAGCCCTCATTCCAAGAAGCACCGCTCACACTCTGAAAGAACGCTTCCACGTCCTTCACTTCCTGAGCTAATTTCCCCAGATTATAAGGACAGCTGATCTCCACCTCCTGGTCTTTCTTTTTGAACAGAGTGAAGTCGTACATCATTTTCTGAACCTCACTGGGGTACTGCCTTTCATATTCTTCCCACACACCATCACAGAAGACCATCTTCAGCAGTTCTTTGAACTTTTGGTCCACAGTTTGTCCGCCCATATTGTTCCCCGAGGCTTTGTGCAGCTCCATCAAGGCTCCTCCGTCCAGAACCTGGTGGACAGTGATGTCAACGGTTCCACCTGCAAAATCCAAAGTGCTGAACTCTAGTCGTCCACAGATATTGGACATAAAATGTGATTTGCATCTCAGTCAATATTTGGATGAACATAATGTACGTATTTGAAGAATTCTGATGAGAGTGAGGGGTCAGCTGACCTCACATCCAATCATTACATTTAGAGCTGAGCCAACTGTAGATTTATGGAGACACTGAACTGATTGACCCAGTACTATGAAATATGTGTTTGAAGGAGCTGCTTGTAAAGAAAACTCTCTCATAGGTAATCAAAAGTGTCATGTATACCTCCACAGTCCACAATGATGTATTGTGTTCCTGGAGATTGTTCCAGAGTGTCGTCTCCTTGACTCCGTGCTGTGAAACCTTCCGCTGTGAGCTTCTTACACCAGATGGAGGCGGCCTCTGGTTCCAGGGCTATTATCAGCTTGGTTTCATTCCCTTTGGTCACAATACCAGCCTGCAGGCACAACAACAGTATTAGGGCACATTTTAAAGTACAGATACGACTCCTGGGCCAAAATGTGTGGAACTCACAGGATTTGTTGGTGAAATGGACCTGAAAGGAAGTTTGTTTACTGAAGAAAAAGAGTAGTTTGCTAAACTGGAGGTGCTTTGATTTCTTTGTTCACATGATTGCTGCCAAGGCAGAAACAGTCCTGTGGCTGTCGTTAGGATCCATCTGATTTATATTTATGAAACTGGGAATTCTATTAATGATGAAAGTTGGAAGAAAACAGATATACCAACAAGTTGTTTTTTTACCTTGAATATCAAAACTTAATTTGTGAATGTTTCTAAACTTTGTAAGAATCTATACATACATCCATCCATCCATCCATCCATCCATCCATCCATTCATCCACCCACCCATCCATCCACAGTCTCTGTTACCTGAGTGGCAGCTTTCCTCATGAACTGCTTTGCTGAAGGATCCCAGATAGCAGGTACAGTCAGCACCCAGTTGAAGTCGGCTGCAATAAACTCCCTCCCCGACGTGTTGTTGATGGTTTTCAGGGCGGTGTCCTTCAGGTATCTCAGCGCCTCAGTGAACACTTTCAGGGCCTTCATCGACTTCCCATTGGCTGCTCTGATGGTCAAATCACTGCCCAGTTTCTGGTGATGATCAAGATCCTAATTAGTATTTGCACGACTTTAACTGGACCTCATGATCATGAACACAGATGCTCATGTGCTGCTCTCGTGCTGAATCAGCTATTCTTTGCAGAATAACAGAGTGTCAGATTATTTTAACTTGAATTCTTCTATGTAGTCTGCCATTTTAGCTTCACTGTTAGAGACGATAGGATTGCATCCTCCCATGTATTTTTACCTACATTTTCCTCCATGTTAGTTTCACTGATACTTGGACAACAGCCTGTTGATGTGTAAACAAGGAAGGGACTGCAAACTGGAGCCCGCCTCAGAGAACAGAGTCCATTGTGATTGGTACAGAGTGTAAAACAGGAAGTGGTCACAGGAGGCGGTTCAGAGACGGAAGGAGAACCGCCTCTCTGATTCAAAAGTCAATGTTTGGGTAGAATCTCTCTTTCCATCCTTAAGCTGGGGAGAGCACGACCGTGACTTGTGCAGCTGACCATGTGGTGAGAATGTCTTTGTTTAATAAATACTTGTGTAAATTAGTAACTCTCTCAGATCTGTTGTTTCCATAGTCAGCCACAGTTGTGGAACATGCAGAATCTAGACAACTTAAATATAAGATTAAACTTAACAATGGTGACGATGAAAGAAAACGTGAAGGTTAATCCAGCTGCAATCTACAAATCTATAAATTAGCAACCAAATACACTATTCAATGTCCTATTGAACAAAGATGTTAGAGGAAGTGCTATCAGGGTTTGTATAATGAAGCTGAACACAGATTGACCATGTCAGTTGACTTTTGTAAACATGTGAAATAAAATGGGTGTCACGTTGATTGTGAACGATCTGATGTGTTTCAGGGGGAGGTTGTCAAAGGTTGAGTATGCTCTCTGCATTTCAGCCATCTTTCAGGACCCATAAAATTGTAGTAGATTCTGAGCACTAGGTGGGGCTATAACCTTGGTTGGTAATCAGCTGCACAGGCGTGTTTAAAATCAGTGGTGAGGCTTTTTACAGTCACTCTTTTTCTTTCAAGATCAACCAGCAAAGATTAGAGAAGATTAACAAAGGAACTCCACAATGAGGAATTAGTAATAGTTTTTTTGTTACTATTGGAATTATTGAAACAAGAGTAACAAGCATTCCTGAGCACTTCCAACAAGGAACTAATAGGATCTAGTATTGGATCGTCTCCACTCAGACTGTGGATAAGTGACCTTGGCTACAGGAGCAGTGGACTGTTGAGAGTGAAGGGCCTCGCTCAGGGAGGTACAACGGTTCAAGTCTGATAACGTGCAGTCACAGGTTATGTCACTGGGTTCAGTGCGCCTGAGCAGACATGAGATGGATTGACTGCTACTGACTTTGTGTTTTAACTGATCTGTGTAGTTCTGTGGCCACACATCGCTGTAAGTTACATTTAGCTTTACAGTGAAACTGTCGTCGAACTGATGTCGTCTCAGTAATGTTGTCCCACTTGTTTTTAGGCAGCATTCTTCTTTTTCACACCTCGCATGTAGGTGAAAGTAATAGTCTTTTTCAGTGACAGAAGCTCCCTACCATCATCAAATAACATCTGCACAATAGAATAAATCATTTCACAATTTAGGAATAAGTTTCAAATCTCGGATTAGAGACAAACTACTTTCTTGATATGCTGACAGAAGACAGCTCAACAATCTATTTGTGGATGTGACACTTTCTAGCTCAGCTTGTGTCATTTACCTTGAATATGAAAGTGATGATTTTATCCGTCCTTCGTCTAATTTGTCACCTTTTTTACTTCACACCATTTCAACAAGGATAACATTCTTAATGGATCAGATGTTGAATAAAAACTTGTGATTTGGGACTTTGTGGGTCGTAAACGGTTTGGAAAATGTCTCCTGTTGGATTGTTTACTGTGTCAACAATGTGGCTTTCATGCAGAACAGGGCAACATACAGAAGCTCCATTAGTTTTATGTAGGTACAACACAGGACCGATACACAGTACAGCACTATTCCTGACACATCGTCACACTGAGGAAGAATGCTGTGCGTGTGTGTGTGTGTGTGTGTGTGTGTGTGTGTGTGTGTGTGTGTGTGTGTGTGTGTGTGTGTGTGTGTGTGTGTGTGTGTGTGTGTGTGTGTGTGTGTGAGAACATGAAAGTGACAGTGTGAGGTTATCAATACAATCAGTTGGATTCACACTTCATGTTGGTATTTCATTCCTTTGCTGTGACTAAACTGGTTGAACGACTGCACTCTCTGTCCACGACCTGTTTGTTGTTACTTAGTGTGGTTGTGAAACTTTGAGTGTTCATTACATTTTCTTTGTTACTGAGCAAGTATGAAGAGCTGCACAACAAAATCTCAAAGTTATTGTTATTGCAATATCAACATGCAATATTCCAACAGATTGACTGAATTGACTTTATATGTGCTGCAACTCATGTCTTTGTTGCAATACCCAAAAAGCAGATGCCCTCAGCTGTCAGTTCACTGGTTTGACCCCCACTCTATGCTCATGTGTGAAGGCCTTAAGCACCAACCAGTGTAGTTACTGGTAACAATGACCAGGGTGGGTTTAATGTGGAGGGATGCTCTCTGCAGGGGGTCAGTGAGGTATGGTTCACTATTTTAAGATGAGCTTCAAGAGAGGCTGTGATTTGTGCTGGTTTCTGTTGAGTCAGGTGTGACCCTGATCCTCACACCCCGCCTTCAATGCTGATCTGCTTCATGAACAAAGTCCAGCAGCAATAAAGTCAGACCTGGATTATAGATAATAACCTATTATAACATTAACAGAAAGCTCTGCCTGCAGGCTGTTGACAGTCAGAGGAATGTGAGCCCTCAGGGTGAACAGAAACAGAAAGTAAAAGAACAGAGAAAACGTTTCCTTTAACTGAATCCTGCAAAATCATGTCTGAACTAAAAAGTAGAGAGAAGTAAATACAGGGCACACGGGGTCGATATGAGTATTGATCAAAAAATACACTCACTTTTCCATAGAGGGACATCTTAAAGCATTCAAAGAAGAACTTGTTTCGTGCGTCGTCCCCACGCATTTTGACGTAGGCCACTTTGGCTTCATAGCCAAAGCTGAGAAACTGTTCGTGCTCATCAAACAGGATGCAGGTGGGGGTTTTGGGGGTCTCCAAGCCGACCTCTTCACCCCAGGGTGGCAAGTGAGGGTCGATCTCCTCTTCCCGGGGTGTCATACTGAAGGCATATCCACTGTACGAGGTGCCAAAGTCGATGGCAATGATGAAGGAGTCACCCATGGTGGAACCAGGACGAAGCGCTGTGCGTAAAAACAGGACTGTTGAACAAGCAGAGTCTGCAGAGGGAGAGACGGACACTGCTGAACAGCAGCAGCTGTCCCAATATGTTTTTTTATGAAGTGCACAGGAGGAGGAGCTGATAGAGGAAGGATTTGCTCATGTCGGCGGAACCACAACGACGTGCTGTGCGTAAAAACGCAGCAGCGGGCACAATTCGTGTTTCTTTTAAATCAGGTTAACAAGAGGAGGGGCTGATCCAGAGTCTGCACTCTGTCACCTTTACAAACTGCTGTCGGACACATTCAACACACCCACCTCCGAGCGGAAGGCTGCAGCCACCAAGTGCGTCGCCAGGAAGAAGACAGGTACAGGAACGCTCTACAAATCAAATGTTATTTCACATTATTACATCATGTTGATTTTTTTAAATCATTATTTGTGCGCATGTAATTACAGTACGTTTGCATGAATGTGTGATTATATTCCCAATTCCGCACGTTTAAATCAAAGCGTGACTAAATCTGTAGAAATGCAATCTGTCGGATTACGCACACAAGTTCCTCTGGATATAAGAAAGACAAGAAAAAAAGACACACCATACAATCAATGTGCCGACCTCCTCCAGTCTGATAAGTTAGTTTGTGGAGCTTAATCCCCTCAGAGAAAGTGAAAGTAAGTAAATTTCCACTGACTGCTCCCGAGGGAGGGGGGAGGGGAGGGGGGAGGGGAGGGGGGGGGGGGGGGGGGGCTTGGTCATGGGACTGCTGCCTATTTCGGGAAATCTGCTTCTTATATATCGACTGATTACAAGAACTGCTGTCGCATCCTATTTCTAACCCCCAATATACGCATGGCGTGGGGGGTTAAGGGGCATGGCCAATGTATCTCTCCTGGTACATTATTCTGCTCTCTAGCCTGACACTCCACCCTTTTTTCACCTGCTGCTTACATTTTTAAGAGGAATGCTTAAAAAAAAAAAAATTAATAAAAAAAAAAAAGAAGGAAAAAAAGTGTATATATGTGTGTATATATGTGTGTATATATATATATTTTTTTTTTTTTTTTTTTTTTTTTTTTTTTTAATTCTTATTTTTTTTTTTATATAAATGTATTAAATCCAGACTTGCCTATTTTTAAGACATTAAACAAATGTCCTACCTCTTAAATCATTTTAGTTCAGGGGCCACATGCTGGCCAATTTCATCGTGAGGCCTGGACCAGTAAAATAGTGCCACAATAACCTTTAAATCTGACGTTTTTCTTTGTTGTGGTGCAAAGTCAACATGATGAAAAACTAATTACTACCAAAAATGATGACAATCTCAACATTCTGCCAATTTTCAATAAACCATGTGGTGAAAACTTGTAACTGTTGCATTATGCATGTTTATACAAACTCATCCTGACAGCACGGCTTTGAGGCTAATGCTAGTTCGCTAGCTTTCATGGCAGCATCACCGATATCTCCGCTCGGGTCTCAGTGTTGTGCGCTACTCTTAGAAATTTGTTTTAAAAATCCATGTTTTCTATGAAAATGTAACAATTGGCTTGGTGGTTTGGCCGGATTGGAGCCTCTTGTGGCCCGGTTTTGGTCCACAGGCCTTATGTTTGATTATTGTTTGCATCTGGAGTTTGAATTAGACTTTTTGGCTTTTATTAAGTACTGGTATCTGCAAGTAGCTAAAGGTTGGTTCTTGTACTCAGCCCTTGTAAAATTGATTTCTACTGAAATTTGAGAAAAACAAATGCCACTTCAGTTTAGATAACTCCAGCTTTTCACATACCTCAATGCAACAAAATTATTTAATCCTGCTTTTTCCTAAATAGAGTAAAACTCATATTCTGCATTGCACTTGTGTTTCAAAATGCTTGATTAGCAAACTCTATGGGTCTTCTTCGACAATGTGGAATGGCTTTTGTCAACTTTCATTACAAGTCTGTTGCCGCCGACTGTTAAGAAGTGCGAATAGACTTTTTTACATATAGTTTTTATCCTCGCAGAGAATCACTGAAATATAAGGTTTGATATACTCAACATACAATAAGGAAAACATCAATTTGAAAAAAAGATAGCGTCTCTGTTTTTCAATATTTATATATTTTATTTATTTACAGTGACCTAACTTACAGAAACCAAGACACTCCAAAATATGTAAAACTAAAAACAACAGCATCCAGGTGATCATGTTTGGAAATGAAATGCCATCATTTTTCTCAATTTGTTGAACTCTTTCGTGAACGGTTGTATTGACCCAGTTTAGTTGTCAGAAGCTGAACTTTAACACACTTGGACTTGGTGGCTTGTGCATCTGCCTTTGAACTCGATTCTGTTGCTGCTTCTAGGAGCTTGTTTTCAGCTTGATGTTAGCCTAGCTGGTCTTGTCAAAGTCTAAACATGGACTCATTATATTCTACATGTCTCCACCCGCCCCTCCTTCCGAATTCAAGCAAGGAAATCAGTATTTTAACAGAGACGAGCAGCGGATTCCTTTCAGTGTCGGTCCTGCAGCTGTCACCTCAGCAACACTCACATGGATGCAAATGTCCCGTCGTCAAAAAGCACTGCTACTGCGCCTGCTGCCCCCTGGAGCAAACAGGGTGCAAAACCCAAACCCCAGACTATCGGCAGTCCCGGTAGGAGGGAGGCGGCGACCACAGCCGAGGAAGGAAACCAGGGCAGGAAGCTTCTACACCCACCTCGCGAAGATAAAGTCTTGCACAATTTTTCCGTTCTGGACGAAGGGAATTGTCGTCAGCTTGGGGATCCAAGAGCCTCCACGTTCCCCCAAGACACCAGCGGTATGTCGCCAGCTGCTCTGGAGGCCATGGCACAACCTGCACTGACTGATGAGTGCCCTCCTGTGGAAGGACGCACACACTCCACTCCCTCCACATGTAACAGCCCCGTGAACTTCACGTCCTGTGTCACAAATAGCAGCTTGTTCAGCACTGCTCGTCCTGAGATTTCCTCCACACCACAACAGACCACTGAGGATCCTACTGCCGCCGCCACGCCTCCTCTCTCCGGAGCTGTGGTCGATGAGTCTGTCGACAGACACGATAAGTCTGAGACTCCCACTACAAAGCGTTCCCAAGTTTCCAAGGTTCTGGACGCGATCCATTGCTTCCCTGGTCTGGTGAGTAGACATCCTGACGCCAGGAACATTGGGGTCCAAGTCGAGACGAACAAGATCATAACAATATCAGTCATTTCCTCAACGGCGACACTTCCATAAATCTGTTTTTGTCTGCGTACCCTGCTGCAGAGACGGACTTCACGCCAGTCCACAGGGTTACCGAGTTTGAAAATTAAACATCTTCTACTAAACGTGCATGACCCACAGACCACAGCTGGACCGGACTGTACCCACCACTAACCATTCCTGTGTCCTCCACACCGCCATCCAGTGGCCGCCGCAGTCACCACTCCTTCATTACCATCCTCAGACACCAAGTCCAACGGAGCTTCAGATTAAATGTTAATCACTTCACACTGACTAACCCATGAGTTGGCACTGTTGTTGGTTTTTGTAATGAAACCACACACACATATATGTGTTTAGAAAACAAAATGCTATAAACATTAACACTGGGAGAACACGGACATTCTACTGGTCAGACCACTAAGTTGGATTGTTATTACGGTGACTGACGGACTGGGAGTCACGACACTCTAGAGGCCGCCATGTTTGTTACTGTTCATCTGCTGGCACATGAGCAGAACTATTTACTACGGCCGTGGTGCTCGGTAGCAGTAACGTTGTTTTCACCGTCCACTTGGGACGGAGCATGATCATTTCCAGGAAGTGTCATTTTTGGCCGTTTACACCACGACCGATCCTGAGCGTTTTCAAAAAGTTCCACCTTGGAAATTGTTTTCAGTGGATCCAAACACCGTTGTTCACGTAAACAATCCCTATATGCAGAGCGAAAGAAAGAACCTCAGAGTTATGGACAAATTGGCCAACCGGAGGTGAAGTTGAAGACGTCAATGATAGTGACGGCATGCTCGCATCAAATATATTACACAAAACTGGATTACGCACACAAATCTATGATATATTTACACACACATTAGTATCATATCAGAGACAAAATGGGACACACACACGTCACCTTACTGCATCACTTAGAAACACTTTAAATCACAAATCCCTCAAGATATGTCTGATTATAAAGTTTCTGAGCCAACGAACTATCGTATTAGAAGAATAAAAATAAAATTCAAAATACTTCTGAGGTTAAAATCGCATGTATTCAGAATGAATAAGATTTTTACATTAGTATGGATTTGATTTTGAATCTGAGAGACAAGTGATTATGGAGCAGAAAGAGCTTTTGACAGTTAATCACCCATTAAATCAAACCTTTCAAATGGAAATAATCATTTGTACTTGAGAATCAGTCCGTTTTTGTTTGGATTCAATATGATTTATCTGAACTAATCATTTGTTTCAGCGGTTTCAGATGGCCACCAATAAAAACAAACAAAAAAAAAACGGGTAAGAAAATGTTTTTAATATCACTTAAGATTTCTGTTGACAAAAAGAGAAAATGACCCGCTGAACAACATACTTTTCTCCACAGCTCTACTTTTGAAGATGGAGGAATACAGCTCCCGAAATGCAGGTGTGTGTATGTGTGTGTGTGTGTGTGTGTGTGTGTGTGTGTGTGTGTGTGTGTGTGTGTGTGTGTGTGTGTGTGTGTGTGTGTGTGTGTGTGTGTGTGTGTGTGTGTGTGTGTGTGTGTGTGTGTGTGTCACTGAATATTCATGAGGAATGTGTAATTAATTCAATTGAATGTCAACAAAAGAAATCTGATTATTCCAGTCACACTGACGCACTGGAGCAACACATCGTCCACATCAGGTAATGTCTTAAAATATAACAAAGGTTTTGAATTATTTATAAACTGACATAAATGTGGATCTAGAAGACTTATTGAAGTCTGTGATTCGCATTTATTTAGATTAAAATGTTAAAATGAATAAAAACATTTGTAGATGATTCAGTGGATTAAGGTTTTAACCCCCCCCCCCTTCCCACACACACACACACACACACATACAGATCTGCTCTGGACCAAAACGAGGAAGACCTGAAAGCAGCTCGACACCAGTACGTCAGTTTACGATTCCAGAGTTGAACTTGAGTATTTTTCTATTTTTCTGTTCACACTGAGCGATGCACTGTCATGTAGTGTTCAGTATTCTTGCCTTGTAGTGAGTGGAAGTACTTTTTGGGCTGCGATCGCTGTATTTTTTATTCAGACTGTGTTTGTGTGAAATGTGTGAATTAGTTGATGAGAAGGGTTGGACTCCTCTATCTGGTTGAATAGTTAGCAGTAATACACTGTGTATAGATTTTACACTGTTGAAGAGATTTTGATCTTTCAGACATGGAACCGACCTCCAGAGACTAACCATTGTTTGTTGTTTTGTACACAGAGTGACTGAAATGAAAAGGCATTATGAAGATCAGATTAGCAGATTAAGGTAAATATATTTTATGATCACACATATGGGATTATTGTTTATTACAGGGATCCACCAATACCACTTTTTTAAAAGACAAGTACAAGTACAAGTGCTAACTTTTAGCTACTTGCTGATACAGAGTACTGATACTTATTAAATACCATTAAGCCTAACTTATACTCTATATGCAAACGATATGTGACGGCTATGCGTTGCCATGAACCGCCACACCACAGCCTCTGCATCATCGAAATACTCGCCAGGTCACATCCCGGAGCTTTTTCTGAGTACCAGCACGCCCTGCAGTATCGGACCACATACTGATATCCATATCAATGCATCCCTTATCATTATTATTTTGGTTATTGTTAAACTACTATGATTTCTGCAAATATTATTAACAACTGAAGTATGCAGTAAGATTGTTGCAGAATGGTCTTTTCCAGATTCTCCCATGCTTCCTTTGAGTGTGTTAAAATGAGAGAAATTGATTGTTTTGGGATTAAATTCAGTGGTTTTCGGAGCTTCTTCTCATGCTAAGATTTTTTTTCCCACAGCGCTGCTCTGAGTCAAAAACAGCAAGAAATGCAGGTGTTCGGAGAAAGGTAGCGTCCTCTGATGAGTGAAAACCTAACCTGTGGTCCGTTGTCATTTATTGCCACTAATATTTCTTTGGTGCTTTCCGACAGAGCTCACAGGGAGAAACAGCAGCACGATGCAAGGTAAAAATTATTCACATTTTAAATCACATGTTGAAGATTTGAAGGTTGTGTTCACACTTGGGGCCATTTTTACTTTCAAGACTAAAGTTTGCGGATTGCAGAAAAGTTTGCGTCCAGTCAAGTTAATTTTTACCTCGGACAAAGTCTGTGAAGTAAACTGCTACTGGACAGCTGTTGTGAAGGACAGTATATTGAGTCAGAGGATCCCCTCATCAGTGGGATGAATTCAACACAATGCATGTTCAGTTACAATATAAAGCGTCTGAATTTTGAAATCTGGTCTGTTTCAACCCGTTTGGTCTGTGCTGCAATCACACTTCAATCTATTTTCACAGCACCGGGGTTTGTCCTGACCACACCAAACAAGTGTGAACACACTCTTGGGGCTCATTTACACGCCAACGGTCATCTGAGCCACTAGAAAAGCGAATATTTCAAAACGACACCTACTCCTGGCCTGGCATGCCAACTACATCGCTTTCAGAACGTTGTCATGGAAACGCAGAACCAAAACATGTTTTTACTTTTACGTTGTGTAAACTGGGCCTAAGGAGCTTGTAAGATCCAGTAAATACAGTGTACATGGTGACTAGATCAGGTATTGGAATGAAGCTGCTGATTTTTATGGCACTCATAAACGCACCTTCCTTGTTCTTGGACCAGGAAAATGTGAGGTACACTGCTGGCTATAATTACTGGCACTTCTTATCGATTACTCTTTGAAAAGTCCATGTTTTCTGCAGCATCCATCCATCCATCCATCCATCCATCCATCCATCCATCCATCCATCCATCCATCCATTTTCTCCCTCTTATCCGTTTCCGGGTGGCGGGGGTTTTCAGTCTGAGCACTGTCACCCAGATCCCATTCCACCGATTAAGAACCTTTCCTGCAGGCGGTGAGCCCACAGGAAGGTTTTCTGCAACAGTTGGCCATAAAATGCCTCAAAGTCTCAAGTACAGTCAAACACAGTGAACTTAATCTAATACCACTCGCCAAGCAGTGTTCATCTTTCATGGCTCGTTTTTAAGATGTCCGTTAAAAGGTGACGGTGTGGATAGAAACAAAGAGGTGAACCCTGAAGTTAGGAGACATTTTAACCAGATGTGAACCAAGTTTAGAGTTTCTTCAAATTACTCACACAGATGATCGTACCATGGCTTACAACAAATCTATGAAATATTTTATTAAAATCATTTAATCACCATCAGACTGTAGAAATTTATCTTCAGATGAATTTAAAATAGTCAAGATATTCATACGTCCACTATTTAGTGCTGTGGCTACTCTCCAACAGACTCGGCAAGGATTCCATAGATACAAATAAATTGAATTTAATTTTGTTTCAGTGCAAATTTGACCATATTCTTCTCATGGAACCTTGACAAAATAAAAGCCTGATAATGTGTTCTATCAAGTTAGAAATAGAGAATAAAAAGTCAAGATTATCAGAACACTTTGGTAGATATTTCTGCTCACCACCCTCACTCAGAGCGAGAAGGAAGAGGTGTCAAATCATTTTGAACTAAAGTCAGAGTGACGATGAGCCAACCTGAGTGGTTTCACTCGATTGTGGGCCTTTTGTTCTCTTTCTGTAGCTATATCAGCCGGATAACATCTGGTCTCCAAACAGTCTTCCAGAATGTTATGTCACCCTTCAGCAGTGCCATTAGCGGCTGGTTTGGGACACCAGACCAAGATTTCAGGTTAAGTATGTTTGCGTGTGTTGTCCTTAATTTACTGTATAGTTTTACAAGTATGGCAGAATATGATTACATATAAAAAAGAAAAAAGCGTTTCAGAAGAAATTATGTGGCATCTGATAAACAAGTCTTTAGATCAACATCTAAAATAAAAATATAGTTGATGAAAGCAGTTTGGCAGTAACTGATGCTAATAGAATAAAAACACTTTTAAATATTCAGCTTGGCTTCCATCCAGATGATCTGTTGGCCTGTATCTTGCATAATGGAGACAATAACGCACTTCTTATTTTGTGCCTGTTGTGATTTAAAAGACTCTTATTTCTGTGACTTTTACAGCATGGCGGAGGTGCACAACCATTACATACAAGAACTGCAGAAGATGAAGTAAGTATTTTTGTTATTTTTCAACATTAAGACGTAGGGATGCCCCGATACCACTATCAGTACTATCAGTACCGATACAAATACTTAATAAATGCCATAAAGCCTAATTCATAATCCATAAGCCAATCATGTATGAAGGCTAAGCGTTCGTCCGCACAGTCTTTCTGTCGACACTACACACGCCTCCAACAGTCGACACTACGCACACCTCCAACAGTCGACACTACGCACACCTCCAACAGTCGACACTACTCACACCTCCCAACAGTCGACACTACGCACACCTCCAACAGTCGACACTACGCACACCTCCAACAGTCGACACTACGCACACCTCCAACAGTCGACACTACACACACCTCCCAACAGTCGACACTACACACACCTCCCAACAGTCGACACTACGCACACCTCCCAACAGTCGACACTACGCACACCTCCAACAGTCGACACTACACACACCTCCCAACAGTCGACACTACACACACCTCCAACAGTCGACACTACACACACCTCCCAACAGTCGACACTACGCACACCTCCAACAGTCGACACTACACACACCTCCCAACAGTTGACACTACGCACACCTCCAACAGTCGACACTACGCACACCTCCCAACAGTCGACACTACACACACCTCCAACAGTCGACACTACACACACCTCCCAACAGTTGACACTACGCACACCTCCAACAGTCGACACTACGCACACCTCCAACAGTCGACACTACGCACACCTCCCAACAGTCGACACTACGCACACCTCCCAACAGTCGACACTACGCACACCTCCAACAGTCGACACTACGCACACCTCCAACAGTCGACACTACGCACACCTCCAACAGTCGACACTACGCACGCCTCCCAACAGTCGACACTACACACGCCTCCCAACATTCGACACTACGCACGCCTCCCAACAGTCGACACTACACACACCTCCAACAGTCGACACTACGCACACCTCCAACAGTCGACACTACGCACGCCTCCCAACAGTCGACACTACGCACGCCTCCCAACAGTCGACACTACGCACACCTCCAACAGTCGACACTACGCACACCTCCAACAGTCGACACTACGCACACCTCCAACAGTCGACACTACTCACGCCTCCCAACAGTCGACACTACGCACGCCTCCAACAGTCGACACTACGCACACCTCCAACAGTCGACACTACGCACACCTCCCAACAGTCGACACTACGCACACCTCCAACAGTCGACACTACGCACACCTCCAACATTCGACACTACGCACGCCTCCCAACAGTCGACACTACGCACGCCTCCCAACAGTCGACACTACACACACCTCCAACAGTCGACACTACGCACACCTCCAACAGTCGACACTACGCACACCTCCAACAGTCGACACTACGCACACCTCCAACAGTCGACACTACGCACACCTCCCAACAGTCGACACTACGCACACCTCCCAACAGTCGACACTACGCACACCTCCAACAGTCGACACTACGCACGCCTCCAACAGCCCACAGTACACAGCGCAGTGTGTCGCGTCTTTCTGCACTGTGCTGTGTGTACTGTGGACCGAGGACCGAGCTCGCTGTTAGTGAGTGTATCAGTGATACTTTAGCCATGTTTAGCATGTAGCATTGCTGGTGTATGAGCTCTGAAACTGACATCACAAAGTACTCGCCGGGTTGTATACAGCAGCTTCTTCCAGTCTCTGTGCAGTATCGGTACCATCTATATTAAGAACTAATGCTGGTTGCTACAGAATCTACGCTGCTTCCTTCTCTCCACAGAGCGGCTCTGGAAGACAAGGGGAAAGAAGCAGAGTATTACAAACACGGGTACTTCTCACGCAACAAATCTCTAACTCATCAACATCAACTATATAGGCCTGGCTTTCTATGCACACAATTTATTGTTCTTTACGTGTCTCTATCGGGGCAGTGTTGGCCTGGAGGTTGGAGAAGCAGGCATGACATTATAAGGTCACTGGTTCTGATCCGAGAGCAAAGCTTTTATTGCCAACTGCTCAGGAAGCCTCGGAAAGGACATAACAGTTCTATTAAACTGGAAAACGTTGAGCACAAAGCATCTCAGTGTTTTCCATGGGAAGAAAATCACAACAGTCATGTGATTTTAAACCTAAGTCAGTTTTTAGCGCAGACAAATAAGTTTGTGCTGAGTTTCTACTTTTCAGAGTTTTCTGTTGAATAGTTTTCAATCCACATGTTTTCACACAATCAGTGATGTTAATAATGAATCTGATCTGTTTGGTTGTAAATGGAATAACTAATCTCAGCTCTTTTTAACAGCTTGTCAGAGAGGGAAAACTATATCCAACGCAAAAGTGAGGAGACAAGGTAAATGTCGAACCTCCAGTTAATTAAAAAAAAGTCATTCTGAAGGTGTGCGTGTGCATGCATGTAATTTCCGTGGTAATTGAGCTGAAATCCACTTATTGTATTGTTGTTAGTTTATCAGCAGTTGCTGTTTGCTTTCCATTCTGCTCCTTTCGATCCACAGGACCATTCTTCAACAAAAAGACGAGCAACTGAAATCCTTCAAAGACAGGTACTGTACCCAGTACAACGGATTAAGAAAACCGCACAGGCAAAAACAACTTCACCTTCCACTTCAAACAGAAGTGTGGCTGTAAACGAGACTGTAGAAATGCACTTTTTGTCCTTTGCAGAGTGGCAGGAGATGTTGCTCTCTCACTAAAGACAGGAAAAGCTGAAAGCATGAACAATCCAGTCAGTAAGTCCAGACTGAAGGAGATGTACGACGAACTGAGGACGCTGTGGCCTACCATCAAAAAGCATCTCAAATTAAGCAACCAAAGCCCAGAGACTGTGAAAGCCAAGCTTCAGGTACAGTCTTTTCTCTCGTCGTCAGCTGAAATGCAGATTTCTTCTGTTTATTTTGCTAAATTCAAAATGATGACCACAGGCAATCTTTGCTGACGCGTCATCGAACATGGAGCAACAAAAGAGCCAGATAGACAAACTCTATGGACTGGATGACTCCACTGGCAGGCAGATATATCAGAAGGTAGGAAGTGGAAACACAAAGTCTTAAACGGCGTCACCTCAACCTGCAGCTCCTCTGAAAACACCTTTTTTGTTTCAGGTTTATGAGTACAGAAAGGCCACGATTCAGTATCTGCAGCTGACGCTGTACCACAACAGGAAAGATGAAGCGGAAGCAAAGGTTCATAATAAATCACTTTACATGCATCTTTACCAAGGCAGAATGTTAATCTGGCTGTCAAGCGATCAGCCACAACATTATGACCACCAACAGGGAGAATGACCGTGTTTGTGGGTGATTTATTCGTAACAGTCACTTCCTCTCCACAGTCGTCTTTGCTTCAACATGAAGGAAGCTCTCTGGATGTGATGGAGTTCTTGGACTCTCAGTGCCACTGGTTGGGGATCCTGATGGCTTTGAATGACCCTCCTCTTCATCCTGACTGGGAGAATCACAACCCGGGGATGAACGAGTGGGACATCTTGCCCCGAAACCTCCGTTCTTTCACTGTCCTTTAGAGGACGATCGTGTGTGTGTGTGTGTGTGTGTGTGTGTGTGTGTGTGTGTGTGTGTGTGTGTGTGTGTGTGTGTGTGTGTGTGTGTGTGTGTGTGTGTGTGTGTGTGTGTGTGTGTGTGTGTGTGTGTGTGTGTGTGTGTCTGTGTGTCTGTGTGTCCCCTATTCAATGACAGCTTTGGTTTCCCAGCTAGATCCTGGACCCGTTTGGAAAAGGCATCAGAGTTATTGCTTGTTCTTAGATTTCCTTGTGACAAAACATCCGATGATGAATAGAGAGAGGGAGGGATGGATGATTAATTGGATGGTTGGCTGGTAGAAACCCATAATAAAACACTTTATCCAACCAGGCTTTGGAATAGGGCTCCATGATATATTAGGCTGGACATTTTTCATTAATGCAGTTATTCTGTTTGCATGCTGTACATTCATGTTGCTGCATGTCACATGTTTTGCGGTCCAGTGGCGTCCTACTGACCTGCAGACCCACATCCTGTGTGGGTGTGAGGGGAGAGGGCTTGATGAGCAGCAGGAGAATCTCGTTTATCTTGGGTGTGCGATTCAGTGAATCAAGGTTGTGAATATGTGACACGAAATAAAGCAGGCTAATCACACCTGATGTGAATAAAGAGCAAAAGAATGAGCACTTTTGTTTTTTCTTTTCTGTAGATATGTATGCCCACGCTCAAAAAATGAAGTTCTTATAATGAAGTTTGTTTATTCAATATGTCATGATGGAGTATATCATTGCATGTTTACCAACAAGTGTGCAGTGATATCTGGGAAATGGTGCATTGTTATATTTAGAACTTTATTTTCTTTGTATGTTGGTGACAGTAAGTCTGTCTGTCAGCTTCTCTGTCATGTTTCTGTGAAGCTTTGCTGGGTCGTCTCGGCTGCCAGTCAGAGCTCCAACTAAAGAAGGTGGGCTCCATTGCGCTCTGTGCGTCAGTCACATGGGTTGAAGGAGTTTTCCTCATTCTCTCGGTTGTATGTATAGATGTGATTTGTGGTGACTTCAGATAACTATCAAATTGCTTTGCACCTTTATTTGACTCCATTTGGAAACTGGTGTGTTTGCAGCTTTCTCCATTAAAGTTTGTCCTCACACTTTGTTGTGGTGGTTTTAAGTCCTCGTGCTTTCAGTTCAGTGAAATGATTGTCTACCACTGTAACTGAGTTTAAATCAGGGTAAAGGGCTGTTCTTTCCCTGCCCTGGTTCATTATATGATTCTACTGTTGGAGATTAGTGAATCTTAGTGATTGTTTCCCAACATGACGACGCTGTTAACAGACATGGATCTGATTTGATGCACACAAAGTTACAAACTTTAAAAAGTTAAAACGTGTTTAAACACCACTGGTACACCAGTGGTGTTTAAACAGTTTATCTACGAGTCAACGTCTTCATCTGATGCAACATTCAAGTGAAAAGGTGGATTAATAATTTCCTGCGGTTGTTCAGAAGTTTTCATGAAGACATTCTGTGAAACAAAGTCCAAAAGCAGGTCAGGAAGCTTATCTAATCAGACGAGAAATGCAGACATAAGCATGTTTACATTTTGGTGTGCGTTCAAGGTTAATCTGAAGAAAACTAACGTTCCACCAGATGGCAGGCGTGTGGAGGAAACATGAGTTTGACGACTTTATAACTTGTCTAATTTCATTCATAACACTTTCAAAATGGATTTATCTATTCGTCACCAAACCTCTGACGATAGTGTTTTATTTCTACAATTACAAAACCATCTTTTGGAAGTCCTTCTGTGAAGTTTGACAACTGAGTCAGAAATTAGAAGACTATCCAGGACAGCCAGAGATCATGAAAGGAAAGATAACAAGAAAAAGGGCAAAGTACACGGCAACTGAGCAGCACCTTGGTCAGACCCTGAACAGGTTCAAAGGTCTTTTATGTGTTGTACAGCTGTACAACACATCAACTCTATTGATGGCCTCTACACCTACTACTGCAGTCCGACCCACAACAACAACCTCATAGTCAAGTTCGCGGATGACACTACGGTGGTCGGACTCATCTCGAGGGGGGACGAGGCAGCCTACAGAGAGGAGGTCCGGAAGCTGGCAGACTGGTGCTCAGAGAACCACCTTGCTCTGAACACCAAGAAAACTAAAGAGATCATCGTCGACTTCAGGAAACACAGCACTGACCCAGCCCCCCTCTACATCAACGGCGAGTGTGTGGAGAGGGTCCACTCCTTCCGGTTTCTTGGCGTCATCTCCAACAACATCTCCTGGACAGAGAACATCACTGCAATCACCAAGAAGGCTCAACAGCGGCTGCCCTTCCTGAGAGTTCTCAAGAAGTACAACCTGGACTCCAACCTGCTGCTGACCTTCTACCGCTCATCTATCGAGAGCCTGCTGACTTACTGTATTACAATATGGTACGGCAGCTGCACCGTTGCAGACAGCGAGAGGCTCCAGAGAGTGGTAAAGGCAGCACAGAGGATCATCGGCTGCTCTCTCCCCTCCCTGATGGACATTTACACCTCCCGCTGCCTCAGCAGAGCTACGAACATCATCAAGGACAGCTCCCACCCTGGCTCTGACCTGTTTCACCTGCTGCCCTCGGGAAGGCGCTACAGGGTCATGAGATCAAAAACGAACAGATTCAAAAACAGTTTTTTCCCCAAAGCCATAACCACTGTGAACTCTCGTATGCACTGACTTTACAGATTACCCCATAATTTTTATAGTTTGTTATTTATTTCCTGTAAATACACTGTGTATTGTTCACAGGTCTGGACCGTGCACGTTACCCCCTACACCCCCCACCCTCCTTCTAGCACTATATTCTGCTCTTTTTATCTGCTGCACTGTCACTGGAGTTGTTTTTAATCTTACTGTACCTGTACAAGTGACAATAAAAGGCATTCTATTCTATTCTATGGGGGGGACTGACTGCGTATACGTGTGTGTGTGTGTGTGTGTGTGTGTGTGTGTGTGTGTGTGTGTGTGTGTGTGTGTGTGTGTGTGTGTGTGTGTGTGTGTGTGTGTGTGTGTGTGTGTGTGCTGTCAATTGATTAAAAACATTTACTAAATAATTGCACAATTTTCTGCAATTAATCGCGATAAATCATATCTTTTTCTACTTAATACATAAATGCGTATTTATTCATGGAAAATTATGGAATTAATGTAGACTCAACACAGAAACTATATTTGAATTCAAAACTATTTTTATAACTTCCTTTTTACATTAAGTGAATGCTGTTTCTTTCCATGTTTAGCAAATGAATGAATAAATGGATTCATCTTTTTATATCCACTAACAGATAATATAACACAACACAGATTATACAGTATGTTAGAGTGCAGGTCCAACACTTTGAGAATTTCAATATTTCAATATAAGGGGCACTTACTTTTATAGAAATTACAACAAATGTTTTTTTTTACTTCACTATATGTTCGACACACCTGCATTATGCCATATTGGTTCCATGTTTTCTACATTTCCAGCAGCAGGAATGGACCAGCTGTTTTTTCTTTCTTACCTTGTGATGTGACTGTTTTTGATGCTTTTCACATGCGGTTGAATTTTAGTGAAGTTTAATTTGCTGAACGCAGGTGTGGCGTGCTGCACACTAACTTGCTTTTCTCATTAAAATCTATGGGCGCATTGAAGTAAGTTCACTTGCGTCTTCTAACATTCATTTTTAGTGGCAGACGAGACGATGTGCTTTCGGTGAAATAATCGCAAATGTCCCTTCTATTGTCTATCACACACACACACACACACACACACACACACACACACACACACACACACACACACACACACACACACACACACACACACACACACACACACACACACACACACAAACACACACACACACACACACACACACACACACACACACACACACACACACACACACACACACACAGTGAAGGTGATGACGACAGCAGAGCTATTGTGTGTGATGTTTATGTGTCTTGTGAGCAGGAAGGCCCTGCAGGACGCCGCCTCTCATTATGAGGCTGCGTTCAGGCCGACACCTGCTTCTCATTGGAAACAGCAGCTAATGCTGCCTTGTACTTTTGAAAGGGAAGTGCAAAGCGCTGCGATAAAGCCAGCTTCCTTTGATGTTTACACAGATGTCGTAAAAAAAAAGAAAAAAAATCTCAACAGCTCTAGTTCGGCCAGATGACTTTTTCCTCTAGCGCTGAAGAATCGCTCTGAATTTTGTACACGTGTTGTTAGCTGTAGCTGCTACCTGAATGCTAATCCCGCTACTGGTGAGGAGCACCCTCTTTGATATTTTGTCAGCTAACAAGAAAGGTGAGAATTCTGCAAATAAGATTATCTGGGAAAAGAGAAATTGAAGGGAGAGCACAGCAATCTAAGGATGTTTTTCTCCAATGGAGCCACAGGCCGAATGCGTTGTGGTTGAGCAGAGCGTTGAGCTGTTCACTACAGCCGCTCTAACTCATACTCAACTATTACTGATCCTCATGGTTTTACCAAACTACATTTAAAGACCGTTGAGACGATTCAGGGCCGCATAGTGGGGGTCTGTGTGGAGTTTGTGAAGTGTATTTTCTATATAACATGTGTCTTATATGTTATATTCATGTTTCCTTCTCGTGTGTGATCATAGAATATGCAGTGTTTCACATTCAGGCTAAAATTTAATGTTCCACCCCGTTATGAGGAGGGGCCTGAGCAAAGATCGATGTTTTGTGCTTATTCAGATGTCCTGGTTGTTATACACAATTGGTTGTTATGCACCGAATATGTAACTCACATGTTCGCCGTTTGTTAAACGGTATATAAGCCAGCCAGGACCTTCACACTAGGAGAAGCATATTCGAAGCCAGCTCCTCCTCCAGACGTTTACCACCAGTCTGTGGTTTTTCTGATGCTATTCAATGTTAAACATTTTTATCCAAACAAAGAAGCATTGTCGAAGCAGTACTTTTTCGCGCTCTTCATTGTCAGCTGATTTACATAATTTGCATGTTCTCCCCATGCATGCGTGTCTTTTCTCTCCACAGTCCTAAATCCTCCTCGGCTTTAGACCCTCTTTACACGACGGTGTTTCAAGTAATAATAGATTGTTTTTGCATTTTTGTTTCAGAAAAGTTCGGCATTTACACGGCACCGTTGTAAAAATTATGTCCGTTTCCATGACAATGGCAGAAACACTGAAAACAATGTAGCTTTCATGTTGGGCCACTAGTAGGTGCTGTTGTTTGCTGTTGTAAAGAAACCACACGCACACATACGCGCAGAATACAATATGTTGACATCCACGCCACCATCCACTGCCTCCCCATCCACACCACCATCCACTCCCTCACAATCCACACCACCACCATTCACTGCCTCACCATCCACACCACCATCCACCGCACTCTCATCCACACCACCACCACCTTCCACTTCACCCTCATCCACACCACAACCACCATCCACTGCCTCCCCATCCACGCCACCATCCACTGCCTCACAATCCACCCCACCATCCACTGCCTCCCCATCCACACCACCACCATCCACTGCCTCTCCATCCACACCACCACCATCCACTGCCTCACCATCCACACCACCACCATCCACTGCACTCTCATCCACACCACCACCACATTCCACTTCACCCTCATCCACACCACAACCACCATCCACTGACTCCCCATCCACACCACCATCCACTCCCTCACAATCCACACCACCACCATTCACTGCCTCACCATCCACACCACCATCCACCGCACTCTCATCCACACCACCACCACCTTCCACTTCACCCTCATCCACACCACAACCACCATCCACTGCCTCCCCATCCACGCCACCATCCACTGCCTCACAATCCACCCCACCATCCACTGCCTCCCCATCCACACCACCACCATCCACTGCCTCTCCATCCACACCACCACCATCCACTGCCTCTCCATCCACACCACCACCATCCACTGCCTCACCATCCACACCACCACCATCCACTGCACTCTCATCCACACCACCACCACATTCCACTTCACCCTCATCCACACCACAACCACCATCCACTGACTCCCCATCCACACCACCATCCACTGCACTCTCATCCACTGCCCCCCATACACACCACCACCATCCTCTGCCTCCCCATCCACACCACCATCCACTGCCCCCCATCCACACCACCACCATCCACTGCCTCCGCATCCACGCCAACATCCACTGCCTCCCCATCCACACCACCACCATCCACTGCCTCCCATCCACACCACCACCATCCACTGCCTCTCCATCCACACCACCACTATCCACTGTCCCCCATCCACACCACCACCATCCACTGCCTCTCCATCCACACCACTACCATCCACTGCCTCCCCATCCACACCACCACTATCCACTGTCCCCCATCCACACCACCACCATTCACTGCCTCCCCATCCACACCACCCCCACCACTCTCTCATGGGTCTGATTCTTACAATATATCTTAATTTAAAGGTACAGGAATTGCAGAATACACCAAAAATGTATTTATAAGCACACATCCTGATGTGAGAGAGTTGCATCAGAAATGTTTTCTGTTCCTATAGTTCTCTGATGATACAAAGTGATGGAGGAGCAGGTGAAGTAACCTTCATCTAAGGATGAAGCGGCTGATTGTTAGCAGACGCTGCAGCTGTTCCTTCAGGGGACAATGAACAGGTTCATTACAAAGTGGAGGAAACAAGTATGAGCTCTACATCTGCAGCAATGGTGTAACAAGGACAACAAGCTGTAAACAACATGTTGAAGGTTCATTTGAGGCACAGACTTTCTGCATGGATCAAGCTGTTCACTCTCTCTCACTCACAATATCACATTCAAACACCCGAGGAAAATAAATCTGATCCTCTCATTATTGCTTTATATTATAAGATGATACTCAAGAGGTGAGATCCAGCCACCGTCTGTACGCTATTTATCCATCTTAGGGCAACGATTTCAAGTGAAAACGCAAAACCTTCATTGTGTTTTGGGAGTTTGTTTTCATGACAACGGCGCTCAAAGTCACTGAAATTACAACCTTCTGAAAACAGTGCCCCATGTGGTTGTGGGAGGAAGGAGCCACCTGAAGCTCGTTGGGAGCTGATCGCCTTCCTCTCCATAAAGGAGGCACACGGTGTGTGTGCGTGTGTGTGTGCATGCGTGTGTGTGTGTGTGCGTGCGTGCGTGCGTGCGTGCGTGCGTGCGTGCGTGCGTGTGTGTGTGTGTGTTGAGGTAATGAATGGGAGGGCAGCTGTGTCCGAACCCAGGAGTGCAAGGGTTTCCTGCTACAGTGGAACTTTTTGAAAACGCTTGGGCTCCGTCGTCATGTAAATGGATGAAAATGACTCGGGGGGGGGGGGGGGGGGCTACTACGACCCGGAATAAACATACTCAGTATATCTCTCTGTTATCTGGTTAACTTACCACGACATGTGCAATCCTGATAAGCGTTCCCACGAAGCAGGTTAAGAACTCACAACACATCCACAGGCTAAAAGCAACACTGCTGCCGCATCTAAAGCCAAAAAATTCCCGACTTGTTAATGCATGACTTTGTCAGATTATATGATATCAATTCATTGGACAATATAAATGGAAGCCGCTGTGATCACTCAGTTTCACTTTATTACAGCAGAAACATGTCGGGCAAAGCTTCCTCACTGCCCTTCTTTAAGTTTATATTTTCCATCCAGTTGATTTGAGGCTGTGTTTCCTCTATGAGAGCGTGTTTTGTGTTGGAACAATAAGTCATTACAGTGACGAGTAGTTGTGCATTCCATAAGCTCATGTTTCTGCAGTTCTGTCAGTGTGACCATTATTATTAACCTCTATTACAGATCAACCCTCGTGGAGCGAAACAGACTTGGGAACAAGTCAAGAACAAGAACAAAATCCTCCATCAAAGCCTCAGTCATAAGGATTTATTTTATTAAGTCAAAAAGATCCCTCTAAATACTCTTTCTCCACTCCCCTCAGCTCTGAAACAGTGCACCAATCAGGATCATCTAAGAATGGACAGGTCATTTGCCGAGAGATCTGATTGGTCAGGAGGCAGAGCTTTACACTCACTGTGATCTTATCCAGAACATAACCTGCTCCGGAGCAGGTTAGGCATTCCGAGATAGTTACCGGGTGATTTATCCTGGTAAGAAGTGAACTAGCGTCGTGTTACAGAAATAACCCAGGATTAATCCTTGAAGTTATCTCGATAAGAGAAAATCCAGAGTCGTCGTATCGGCCCGGGCCCGTCTCCTTGTAGACGGCAGAAACACTACACTGGCCGTAGTAAACAGTTCTTCTGCACATGCTCAGTAGATCTACAATAAGAACAATGTTTCCTCCAGAGTGTCATGACTCCATATTCTCCTGGACTTGGTAGTTTTATTTTGACAGTCACCGTAATAACAATCCACTGTCCACTAGAAAGTCTGTGTTGTTAATGTTTATAGTCTTTTGTTCTCTGTGCTTGTGTGTGTGGTTTCATTACAAAAACTACTGACAGCACCCACTGGTGGCCCAACATGAAAACACCCTCGTTTTCAGTGTTTCTGCCGTTTCCGTGTAAATGAACAACGTTTTCAGAACAATTCTGTGGAACTTTTCTGAAACAAAAATAAAAAAACGATGCCTTTTCACTTGAAACGTTGTCGTGTAAATGAGGCTTCAGGGTAGCTGGGCTGAAAGGTAAGGTCCATCCTGAACCGGAGCCTTTTCCTCCCCGGGCCAACACAGAGAAGCACACACATTTACACTGACAGGTCACTAGTTAATCTGATGGAAATCTGAGGAAAGCTCAACATTCAAAGGGAGAACATGTAAACTCCACCAGGAAAAGTCCTCAAATTGATTCTCAATCAATAATGTGAGTGATTTTGTCACAAGTACAATGGGTTGAGGATTAGTTGCAGGACTCTATGAAAGCTTTATAGGGTCACTCTGGTCTGCAGTAGTTAGTCGCAACAAAGACTGGAAGAATACTTTAAGTTTTTGTTACATTGGACACCGATTATCACGCCCTCCAACCAAACATGTGCTGCTCTCATCTATTCTGAAACCTTGTTGTTTAACGATCAGCCCTGTTATCAAACAATGAAAATGCTCCCACCAGCAATACTCAGATAAACTGCAACTGACGTCATATACTTGGACTGATGTCAGGGGAAAGTGCTGCGACTCTGTAGGTGGCACTCTGCATGTTTTATAGTGTTCCCAAATGAGGAAACCTTTCACTTAGTAAGTGCTTCAATTTCACTTTTTTAAAGCATCCTGGGAGCTCAGCGGGAGACTCTGGGCTCCTTTTCTCAATAAAAGCAAACAAAGGCTTCTTCAATGGATTCTATAACACCTTGGAAAAAAACACCGCTGGTGCACATGCTTCATGGTAGGAGTCTTGGATCAGAGGTTTCACTGCACAGTGCTGATAAAAAATAAATCCTGTCGGTCACTGACTAGTACTAAACAACATCAGTGCAACATCATCTCTCATAATGTTTTCCATTCAGTGCAGTAACATCAGAGGGTTGCTTTAACCACAGAGATGATTGTAATTAGACGGATTTTAATTAGAATGAAGCTAAAGCAAGAAACAAATAATATCCAGTGGAATGAGAACCCAGAGAAAACAGGTTAGATATAATAGCTGCCTTTTCCAGTTTAACTGATCAAAACACCCATGCCTAGAGCATCTTTATGTGTATCAGCAGTATTCCAACTTTAAGTCACATGTAAAAATAAGAAACAAAACAAAACTAAGTTTACACAGCAACATTTCAAGTTAAAAAGTGTTGTTTTTACATTTTCCTTACGGAAAAGTTTTATGTTTGCACGGCAACGTTCTGAAAATGATGCCTGTGTCTCGTGTTTTCACACAGTTTTTCCGGATTTCTGCTGTTTTGGGACATCGCCATGAAAACGTTGCCATGAAAACGTTGCCATGAAAACTTTGCCATGAAAACGGGAAACGTTTCTGAAGCAAAAACGATGCATGTTCACCTGAAACGTTGATGAGTAAAATTGGCCTTAAAAATGTTAAGACATTCCCGGGTCATTCCCCTGAGATTAAACAGGATGAGCTGCAATAATGAAACTTGAATCTCACACACTGATAAAAATATGCTACAAGAGCTACAAGGAAGAAAATTAGGTAAATATTTGCATAATTTATTTATGTTGATCAAGCAAGATTGTTCTTTGTTTAGACTGCTTACCGTTTTTATATGAAAAATAAAATCCAATTGCAACATCTCAATATGGATTGATTCTGTTTAGATATTTTTATGGAGGGACTTACAAGCATACAGAGTAAAAACTAAAGTAGTCAGCTTATTAAAGACTGATGAATTTCAGCAGCTGTTTTTTGACTTGACCCAGAATTTAAAAAAAGAAAAGTAATTCCTCACATGTAAGGTAACTGCCACTTCAAAGAAAAAACAACTCTTCTCCCTCCTCTTTCCCTCCCTCTTCATTTACTCTCTCCTCCATCCCTCCTCCTCCCCTCAGCATCTGAAGGAGCAGCTGAGCCGATCTCCATCATTCCAGACTAACTCTTTTAATCAGCGGCTGCGCGCACACAGAGTGAAAGCTGTTATTTTGTCACTTTAAAGACATTAAATACATTACTTGAAGAATGAAAGACCTCTATTTTGATACCTTGTTGTTGAGTTTCATGCATTTGCTTTTTCTCTGCACTTTTCTTGATGCGCTCGAGGCGCGCGCTCAGACGGCCGCTGCTGCTGGAGATAGCGAGGCACTCAGGCGCGGGTTGACATGGCAACACAACGGACAGGTTTTCAGCATCCTGAGCCGCGGTTCACAGTACAGGCCGTCTGAGCGACGTCACGGCGGGTCGCCCCTCCACGAAAACCCGGTGGTGGTCCTGGGAGGCGTGAACCACACGGCACCGCGCGTCCCAGCCGCCGCCGGCTCTGCGCAATTACGCACGATGGCACGTCAGCATCAGCAGCCGCCGATGCAGGATCATCCAGGCAACCCACCGCCGGCCAGACCGGAGGATATGATGGTCGGAGATGATCCGTACAACCCGTACAAGGCGTCAAACTACTACCCCTATTACAACTACTACAACTCCTACTATAGACCCAGACACCGGGGTCACCACAGGCACGGATACGGCACCAGCTACCATCAGCACGGTGAGAAGAACATTCACTTTTGGCTTTTAAATGTACAACAGAAATAGGAGCCAAACATATTGTCCAACAAAGGATAACCATACAATGTGAAAAAAAATGCAAAGACAGTTAATGTAGTATTTTATCAAAAGCATCTGTTGTTTCTAAATCAGTCATTACAACGTTTTGGTCAGTTAACACATATTGAGACTGCAGTTAAATATTGTATCTCAGGACTTTCTAACACCTTTTAGTTCAGCCCAATGTTGTCCTGATAGGGCTGGACAGGTAAAATGGCACTATTTTACAATAACCTGTCAATCTTAACATTAAAGTTTGTTTTTTTGTTTTGATGTCGAGTATAACTTTAGAAAAAGTCAATGTTTTTGAAAAATGTTTTGCAAATAGTACAGAAAGTTTCTACAATCTCAACATAAAGTAAATTCTAATGATACTCTGCTGGTAAATTCTGTGAAATAATCTAAAGACCTGTCTTATAAATGATTCAGCTTTTTGCAGAATCAGAAAAATTGTACAATCCTTGTGGGAAATTCTTGAAATGCAAATTTACTGTGACAAACTGTTTTAAAAAGTCGTGTGTGTACCTGTGTTCCTTGGAATTCTTATAATTGGCTTGTTGGTTTGGCGGCCGGATTGGAGCCTCTTGCAGGCTGGTTTTGGTTCATGGGCCTCATGCTAGACACCCCTGCTGTATGATGATGTATTAGTAGTGCATTAATGTCAAAGCTGTGAAGTTAAACATGCAGTGTGAAGGCTGCAAAGTGCCACAACAGGAGGAGCTTTCGCTGAAGTTTCCACCAAGATGCATCGTCAACAATGACAGGATGTGGAAATTTCTTGAAAATACTGAACTTTTTAAAGATATCATTCCGGGTCCAGTTGTACAGAATGGATTAAAGCAAGCCAGTGATTCGTCTTTGAGGTTTCCAAATATGATTTTTATTGAAAGGTATTTTAAATACTACTAGTTGCATGAAGATCAGTGTGTTCTTCTATTCACCGAGCCCTTTTAAAGTTCATAGGTTCACTCTGTAAAAAGAAATATAAGTCTAGACCAATTTTATAGGCTCATTATTTGTGTAACTGGATCTCTAGACAATCTCCTTAAACCTAGAGTGAAGGGGGGCATATCTTCACTTTCCTCATGCTTTCCTTGAAGTCTGCTAGTGCCTCTTCATTAATATTCATTGACAGGATGATCTTTCCAAAGAAAACCAATATAATTCTCAACCATGACATATCAATGTATTTTTATATGCTTTGACTTTAAAAGGAAAGTCGACACGGTTGATCTGAATGAGCAAAAGTAGAACCAGGACCGATATTTAAACGGTCACTCAGTTTATCACGTGATGTCATGACGATGGATGCATGAAAAGGATATAATATAAGGAAGACGTTCAACTAAAGGGCATGTCAGAAAGCTGCACATGGAGAAGAAAGTCACATGTCGAATTAAATCTTGAAAGCAAAATATTGACATAAAATTCTCTTTATCTGACTCATAGCGAAAGATTTTTCACACAGAGTAACGGCTGTTACACATAAACTGCGATTCATCCATGAGCCGCGCTGCTAAAAGTGACTGTTTTAAGCACATTAACTGTTGGATGATCCATGATTTTTCACCACAATTCAGATAAAAACCTCAAAATGATCCTGTGGAGTCCTTTAAATCCCACCACCTCCACAGACAGTTACCTTCCATCCACAAACACTGAACAATGAGAAGAAACCTTGGCTGAAACTTCCTCCACATCCTCATAAGCAATCTGTGGTTTCCTCCAGCTCTGGCCCATACGGTGGCCTGGAAGTGCAAAACACTACAAACTTCAGAAAGCACTACCAAATCCGAAAAACACTACAAATTAGGGAAAACATTACCAAATTGAGAAAAAGCACTTACAAATAGAGAAAACACTACAAACTGGAAGTCATTCCTGCCCACTGAATAATCGGTGGATAAGAGACTCCTTCAGTAGTTAAGAGACAAGATGATTTGTCCTCATTGTGGCAACAATCCAATCAGTAACGACCTGACATTTTCATTGTGTTGTCTAAAGTGTGTAGTGTTTTTCATTTCCGATCACCATGGGTCCATCTCATCAAAACTTTTTTTCATCTAATTAAACTAAGTTTTCAAAACAAAGTTTCAACTGAAAACGCAGTATTTTTGACATGGAAACGGCCATGAGTTGGTGCCGTTTCATTATTAATGGCAGTACAAGGTTGGATTGTTATTATGGTGACTGTCAAAATAAAACTACCAAGTCCAGGAGAATATGGACTGGTAGTCATCTGCACATCTGACACTCTGCAGGAAACATTGTTCTTATTGTCCCTCTACTGAGCATGTACAGAAGAACTAGTTACTTTGGCTGTGGTGTGCATGGCCAGTTGCAGTGCTTCCACTGTCCACTTGGGGGCGGAGGCTCACCGTTTCCAGAAAGTGTTGTTTTCACCCATCTACACTGCGACTGAGCGCGTTTTCAAGACGTTGCATTTTCAGTGTCTCTGAGCACCGTTGTCGTGTAAATGGACACCCAAGACTCTATGAAAGTTTTCCATTTTCACTTGACTTATTGTGTAAACGAGCCCTAAAACTCACTTTTAGAGATTTGCTTTTAACTGATGGCCTCTTTCAATTACTTCTTGCTTGAATTCCTCTTTACCATCCTGATTTTATTATGAACGTCATTTTGTTTGTTGTTATTCTCTGTAAAATACTATTTTAAAAAGGTGCTCAATGAACAAAGTAGATGATCAATCTCTGGCCACCACTCGCTGTTATAAATTGCAGTTTTGATTTGTTGTAGTTTGTGGTGTGAGTCTGTTGTGAGCAGTGTCTTTTTCTCAGGGGGACTCTAGTAATAAACTCATCTAAGTGCATCTATTTCAATCGACTGTGCTGTGAATGCAGGTCTCCCTGATCTGGCTCCTGATCCGTACTATATCCAGGTTGCCACCTACATCCAGAGGTTGCCCATGTACAACCTTCGCTGCGCTGCTGAAGAGAACTGCCTGGCCAGGTAAGTCACGCTGCTGATGGCAGGTTCTCTCCGACGGTGTTTAATTCTAGAGAAGAATTCTCTGCACTGAAAACATCCTATTCAAAGTTAATCTTGACTGAACATGTTGGGAGCAGTGGGCTCTGCCGCGGTGCGATGCCCGGGGAGCAGCAGAGTCAAGGGTCATGCTCGGTGACCCACAGTGGTGAGCAGCGGGATTCAAACCTGCCAACGTCTGACCCCAAGTCAGCTTCTCTGACAGCGAGGCCACCACTGCCACAGACCTTCCTGCAGTTTTGTCCCTTCATTTGCAGTTTTCTTTTTAAGTTCCTCTGGTTTTGCCCGTTCTTCTTTTCCAGCTCTGCTCAGTCGTCCAATGACTACGACACCAGAGTGTTGCTGAGGTTTCCTCAAAGAGTGAAGAACCAGGGAACAGCCGACTTCCTGCCCAGCAAACCTCGATATGCCTGGGAGTGGCACAGCTGTCATAAGTAGGTAGCTGGTACACCAGGCCATCATTGTGTTGGGCTCTTAGCTGTACTACGTCTGTGTATTAATTAGGAAGTGTTTTTTTTTTTTTTTTTTTACATTATTATTAAATTAAAGATAATAGAGGCAGTAAATACACTAGGCCTGAGACAGAACCTTGATGGACTCCACAAGGGTCACACATTTCAAATAAAAAGTCTTGGGATCCACTAAAACCACTTTTTTAAAGGACAAGTTCAAGTTTGAGTACTAACCTTGAGCTACTTACCAATACCAAGTATCGATACGAGTACTTATTAAATGCCTCAAAGCGTAAAACTTTTTAGCATGTAGCTTGTAGCACGAGCCCGATAGCAGTTAAACTAACTGCTATCGGGCTAACTGATGATTTTATACAGAAAATCTTTCACCGCCTCAGAATGTAATTCAGAGTCGGTCTCACTTGTTTCATTCTCATTAATATTAAAGAATCTCCCATCACTCCTGCTCTTCTGCGTGCCTGCGGGACACGTTGCTGTCGGGTGACGTCACGTCATATTTGCCCCATTGTATCAGGCAGCTTTTACAAGTATTGGTATGAGAATGAGTACGAGTACGAGTACTCCAAGCAGTATTGGACCGAAACCCGGTATCGTTACCAGTGTCGGTATCGGTCCTTCCCTAATTTCAAGACGTATAGCCTAAAACGTTACAAAGGACTCTCACACTGTGGAGTTGGTTCTTTAGTCCCTCCACCGCCCTGACTTGACCGTGGCCGCGGTGCTCAGTCACTTCCACAGCATGGACGAGTTCAGCCTGTACGAGCTGCTGGATGGACAAACTCAGAAACAAGTGGCCGAGGGTCACAAGGCCAGCTTCTGTCTGGAGGACACGTCCTGCGAGCCCGGATACTACCGCCGCTTTGCCTGCACGTCACACACACAGGTACACACACAGGTACACACACACACACACACACACACACACAGGTACACACACACACACACACACATACACACAGGTACACACACACACACACACATACACACAGGTACACACACACACACACACACACACAGGTACACACACACACACACACACACACACACACACACACACACACACACACACACACACACACACACTGTGAAGACAAAGACAGTAGTCAGACATTTGACCATTTTATAATGAAATTAAGGGAACTATCTTAAAAATACCTTTAAGAGACAACGAAAAATATTCAATGTTAAGATAACAAATATAAGTTGATGTTAAAAAACAGATAAAACAGCATGAAGGGCACATAGAGGGATGACATGTTCACATGACAAACGAAAGATACAACTGAATTGTTTGCATAGTTAGATTTTTTTCTTCTTCTCTTGTTTCTTCTTCTTGTGCTTTAGGGTTTGAGTCCCGGCTGCTTCGACACTTATAACGCCGACATCGACTGTCAGTGGATCGACATCACAGACGTCTCTCCAGGAAAATACATCCTCAAGGTCGGACTCACTGGATGGAAATGAAACACTCATTTTCATTCAAATTTTAATTCAACACAAAGCAGCAAATTTTTATGACAACAAGGTTTTATTGAACCTAAAGTTCAGCTGTTATTCTAAATATAAAGATTACAGCTAAGATCAACAGACAGTGTCTTAAAACAGATGTAGACTGCCTCCTCAAAATGTCCTCCTTGGATCGCTCTCAGATTGAGTACGTTGAAAGTATCTCGGGATCGGGCCGGTACTTGTATCGGCTACAAAAGAAAATCCAGTTTGAAGATGATGGATTTGGGGCAAACTTTTTCCTACAAAAGTGACCTTGTGTTGTGCCACTTTGTGTAATCGTTGCGTTGCCCCACCAGGTGACGGTAAACCCAAAGCAGCACGTTCAGGAGTCCAACTACAACAACAACGTGGTTCGATGTGACGTGCAGTACACCGGCACCGCGGCACACGTCTCCGGATGCACCACCACATCGTAAGACTCCGATGTTCCTCACTTCCTGATGTGGCGAGGCCATTAGCTCTGCAGCTCTGCATCTTCTCACATTAATAGGAGCAATGAAAAGTAATTGTGCTCAATCAGTTGCGAAATCAGCACGTACTCTTGTTTTCCACCAGTCTTTACTCATTTAGACACGTCGCTGTGTAAACCCACACTTTATGGTTCATTTTAATCTTTCAGAAATAAATGTGACGTATCATTAAAAATGAAATGTAATTCCTGGTCTAATGTTGGCCAACGCTATTGAAGTGCAGAAATTATTATATGATCTTCTATATTTACCCATGTAGCACCGCATTATGTAATAATGGTGCAATATGTAATAATGTAATACATTTTCAACTCATTATGTAATAATGGTGCATTTTGTAAAAAAAATTCTTGAAAGCATTTTGTAATAACTTGTTACAGTTATTACACAATGTGGGTTGAATGTTGGAATGCACTCAGTGACACTTACAGTCTGGTTTCATTTACAATCTGGTTTCACTTACAATCTGGTTTCGTTTACTCAAGGAAATAGAAATGGCTCGTGGAAATACTAGCTGGCTTGTAACTTTCAAAATCTACCAGCCACAATGGCAGCTGATCTAAAAAGTTAAACCTGATTTAGAGCTGCATTCTACCATCTCCATGTTGGCAGGACAAAGACAAAGACGTTTTACACATTATTAAGCATAGAACCATGTATACGGATGAAGGGCAACATTTATTCCATAAAGCACCAAATGGTTATATTTTATAAAAAAAATAAATAAACAAGTGGAACACCCACATTTTGTAATAACGGTTGTAACATGTAACAAGTTTAACAAAGTTTATTAGAAAATTTGAATTTTATTACAAAATGCGGCAGACTATTACAAAATGTGGTGTTATTACATAATGAGTTGAAAATGTATTACACGATTACATATTGCACTGTTATTAAATAATGCGGCGCTACAACCTACATAAAAGTAACACCAGCAAGCTGTTTTCTTTGTTAGTTTGGTTTTAAAGAGAATTCCTGCTAGGAAGCAACGTTAGACTGTGGTTTGATTTTCATTGGCTTTATAGTTTGTTTTGGTGTATAGTTTGTATTTCTCTCTTCTAAATTGAATCAATAAGTGATTTATCTGAAGTTGTACTTGAAAACAAATTTTCTGTACTTTTTTCCTCCTTTGGGAATGAGAGAAATAGAGTCTGCTTATTGTGCTGGGACAATTTATCAACCTTCAAATGATCTTTTTGTCCCCTTTTTCTCATTTTTGCAGTCAGTGAAGCGACTCCTGGTACAGGAACCTGAAGACCACAGACTGGAGACTCAGTTTGTTTATTTGTCATAAAACTTTCAGCATTTAGCACAAATGTAAAAAAAAGACACACAAGCAAACATCTAAAGCAGGAAGCATGTTAAAGTCAAATCAGAGTGAAGCAAAAGGTTCATTTCATTCCATTTCAGGATTTTATTACAGATCTTCATATGATCACTTTATTTCCATATTAAGCGATTTTGTACGATTTACATAAAACCGCTGCTGGAGTTACTGTCAGCATCATTTTGTCAGAATGTTCAGACTAATGTTGCCTTCTCATTGCCAAGGATCTCAGGAGTTTGAGCCCCTTTGATTGCACTCATTCAGAAAAGAAGCTGCGTGGCCACTTGACCACTCCAATACATGGAAGCACAGAAGTCTGCATCATGAGAAGAAGTGAGGGGAGCGCCTGTTGCTGCTTTGTGCACAGCGGGAGGTCCTGTTTACGATTTCAAGTGAAAGCTCAAACCCCATGCTCAGTAGATGGACAATAACAACAATGATTCCTCCAGAGTGTCAAGACTCCCACTCCATATCCTCCTGGACTTTATACTTTTATTTTGACAGTCACCATAATAACAATCCAAACTTGGTGGTCTGTTCACTAGAATGTCCTTGTTCTCCCATGGTTGATGTTAATAGCGTTTTGTTCTCTGCTGCATGTGTGTAGTTTCATTACAAAAACAACCAAGAGCCCCAACCTGTAGCCTGTCATGCTCACTACAGCATTTTCAACGTTTCTGCTGTTGCCATGTAAACGAACATCGTTTTCAAAACGTCGCCACGTAAACGTGAAACTTTTCTGAAAGGAAAATGTAGAAATGATGCGTTTTCACTTGAAACCTTGTGTAAACAGGAGATAAGAAAAGGCTCCTGCAGTTCAGTTGTTAGCAGGGTCAATTATTGTGTTTCATACTTCCAAAGCTGGCGATGCTGAGTAACACGTTATTTCCCAAATAGAAAATTATATATTTCTGCATATAAACACAGATTTTTATTTTTATTTAAATTTTCACAACATATGTTAAAATTAGGAATCAATGCATCATTTGTTTAACAACAAAGTATCTCTCAGATTTGCTTTATGTCACAAAATAAGTAAATTAAAGAGTTAAGTTCCAATTAAATGAAGGAGTTCAGTGTGTTCACCTCAATCACAATACTCACAAACCGACATGAACAAAAACATTTAATTCAATCAACTTTAATTGTATAGCATGGCATCCATAAAAGCTTTAGTTGTATTTGTTGTCTTTCTTCTTCCATGTTTACTACATGTTTACTGAATGGGCTTTCGTCCTCAGTCTTTAACAACAAACTGATGAAGCTCAGAGCAGGATTGAGTTCGACGCACTAAAGAACTCAACACTGCCACTTAATGCACAACGGCGTTTTACACGACACACTGTACTTCACTGTAAACTTGAGTCATTCCAAAGGAGAGCTTCAGATGATTTCAGTTTTAAAATGAATGCGTTTTAATCCTCCCTCATTGTGTATCTCATCAGGCTCTGTTGGTGCGATGAAACAGAGTCAAGGTGCTGAAGCACAATCTTTTCTTTTTGTGCAATTTGAATTTACTCTTTAAATGTTTTCGGTGTGCATTATATTAGGTGTGTGTTCTCATCCCACAATGTGTGCCTGACAACCTGTAACCACACTCAGTGTTTGCCGAGCTGTATAAAGGCCTGCACATGTCATGTTATCAACCTGCATTACTTTATTAAAGTTTATTTGAATGAGATTTGATTTTGTGTGACAATTAAAGTGTTGATGCATTGAAGGCTGGATGAATGGATGTATGTATGGATGGATGTATGTATGGATGGATGGATGGATGGATGGATGGATGGATGGATGGATGGATTGTAGCCAATAAGTCTCCACCTCTGACTCTAGCCCTCCAGGTTTCTTTATGTTAAAACAGTTTTTACTTTCCACCTGAGCTTGATCATGAGGAATTGTTGGATTTTCTCTGTAAAAGTGTAAAAAAAGAAAAAAGAACAGGCATGGTGGTGCAGTGGTTTGCACCGTGGCCTCACATAAACAGCTTTTCTTTCTGTGTCTTCTTTGTACTTATGTCCTCGCCATGTCTGCTGCTCTGACTTCCTCCCACATGTCCCGAGACAACAAAGTTTCTCTGCTTTTCTGAGATTGTTTTTGTTTAAAGCACTTCATTCTTCTTTTTGTGTGAGGAAGGTGTCATATGAATCAAGTTTGTTACTCAGCAAACGAGCTCGTCTTGACACACAGTTTCTGCAGAGCAGCTGTAGGTGTACTACCACAAACGTGCGCCATAGAACCAGAACCATAGAATGATCCAGAACAGGCCCGCGTCCCCTCATGTTGGAGGAACGACTCTGCACTGATGAAGCTCCAGCAGCTTCCTCCACAGACGTTAACATCAGAAACAATCTTCTACTTCCAATACAAACGCAGGCTGGTCTGTCTCACGTCTGACGTTTCAGCAGATTGATTACATACTCCAGCTGTACTCTGAATTTTACAGACTTTTACTCAGCATGGCAAGCAGGCAGCACAGTGACACCTAGTGGTCACATAGCAGCATTACCAATACCAGTGTGTATATTATAAGACTAGGGATGGGAATTGAAAACCGGTTCTGACTTAGAACCGGTTCCAATGCTAGTATAATCTTCTCTATATGTGTGAGCCCCTAGTTGTCACAGTACTAAACGCTCTACTAGAGTATGTCTACTGTGTAGACATACACAATCTAGTAGATGTTTACTACTGTATGTCTATGTATTAGATCATTCTAGTTGAATATCCCCTCAAAAAAAGCACCAACACAATATGAAAACACAGCATTCCATGCAGACCGAGAGAACTCGTTCCTCCTGCTATGTCACTTCCACGTTCCTCTCCAGTCTCCGCCTCCCAGAGAGGGTTAACTTGTCAACAGCACAACATTTGAAAAAGTGTAAATTCCAGGGGGCATCCAATGAAGGCAAATACACATTTGACTGTTCGTTTTTAAGGGAAAAATTATAATTCAAGTTTCATGTTTGGAAAAAATTAATTTGTTCCTTTTGGTGCAGAAGATTGTAAAACTACTTTTCTTCCCTTCAAATAAATACTCAGGAATCATTAGGAGAATTGATCAAATCTTATCAATTCCCACCCGAGTAATCTACCTGTTAATTCTCCTTTTTATAATAAATAAAATAAAAATAATAATTATATAAATAAAAAAATCGATAAGAGAACTGATAAAGAATTGAATCGTTAAACAGAATCGAAAATAGAATCGGAATCGGAAAAATCTTATCAATTCCCATCCCTATATAGGACTTCCTATGATCAAAACACTGAGTCCTACTATCACCATCTGTTCTTTATTATTGAGATAGACATGAATATACATGTAATGTTATGTTTCATCATCTTAATTATGGAAAACATCACAAAGACTTTTCTATTAACACCAGTAATTATAGAATACGAGGCAATCTGTTGCGGAAGAATAATGTAAATGTATTTGAGTCAAATGTTACAAGATTAGATAAGATAAGATACGATCAAACTCATTAATCCCCCATGTGGAAGTTCACAGCAGTGTGGTATTCACACTATGTGTCACATATATTTCAATTGATGCATATTTTACCAAACACTGTAAGACAGGTTTGTATCTAGCTGTTATTAGTTTAAGTAAAAACAAGTGAGTACGTTTTACAGTGTGTGTGTGTGTGTGTGTGTGTGTGTGTGTGTGTGTGTGTGTGTGTGTGTGTGTGTGTGTGTGTGTGTGTGTGTGTGTGTGTGTGTGTTTAAAATAACATTCTTAGTTCCACACATGTTAATAGGTTTAGTAAACACAAAGAAATGTACAAGCCATTACAATTGAAAAACCCTGTTAATTAAAATAAACCACAGAATGATGAGAGGCTCATAGTTCAAATAAAAGAAACAACGAAAGCTGTTTTTGTAATTTGAGTGGAATTGCAATAACTGTGTAGTTGATGTTGATCCTTTCCAGTTGGGGAGAAACACTGAGGCCTGTGGGCTTGATAGATTTCAGTGAGATGAATAGCGATGAAGAGGCGATCTCTACTCCACAGTGGGAGCGGACGAGTTGGAGCTTCTACGTTTCCTGGAAAAAAAACACATTCAGAAGCTCAATGAAACACGTCAGAAAACAAATACAACATGAGCAGACCTCTAATGATATTATTCTAGATCGTACATTAAATCTGTGCTGACTCCTTCTCTTCGCTGCTGGTTTGGTAACCAGCCTCATGAAGTCCAGCCGTAGGATTGTGTGACTTCAACTGTGCACACTAACAAATTTATAGAAGAAATAAAGAGGAAGACTAATGTCATCCTGTCTGACAGGCTGAGGCTTTTGGCTCAAACAGGTACAAACTGTCCTTCATCTTCAGCCGTCTGCAGACAACATTGTCACTTGAAATTTAAACTGGATGTTAACAATCAATTGATTTTAAGCTTGCAAACATGAACGGCATGTTTTTTGTTTGTTTTTTGTTTGTTTGTTTGTATAATCATTGTGCTGATGGTGGGTAGACGCTACTGGAAATCAACTGCAGGTGATATCAGACCATCTTTTTTCATGTTTCAAGTAAGGAGTAAAGATGTATTTTCTTCCTGCTGCTCCTTTCCAGCCATGGAGGTGCTAGATTGAAAATGTAGAATGCATTAATGTACAAATTCTGCTTCCACTTTGATCAAAGGAAATAAAAGAATAAATACATTTCCCTTCTGAGATCAGGACTATTGACTTGTTGTTTCACTACTTGTCTTGGATTTTGGGGTATGTATGTATGTATGTATGTATGTATGTATGTATGTATGTATGTATGTATGTATGTATGTATGTATGTATGTATGTATGTATGTATGTATGTATGTATGTATGTATGTATGTATGTATGTATGTTATGTCATGTTATGTTTTATACTTCTGCAACACAAATTTGCCCGACAATGACAGAAATAAACTGAACTGAAAACATGTAATTGTTCATTATTTACTCTCTTGTATTTGTACAAACATCTACGATGATGAAAAATAACGACAAAAAGGTTTCTAATATTTTTGTGTGGCACACAATTGAATAAAGAGACGTCCAGATCCTTGTTTGGAGTGGTGATTTGATGAAATTTTGAATTATTGACCCGAATCCTATTCTTTGACCACAAATTCATTACAACCAAACTGATGGTTTTCAAAACCATCAAGATTTACAGAGACAAGAAAATCACACATCTTCACCTTTGAAGACTTTTTTTGGGGCAACATATTGAAAGATTAAATGTGTGACATGTTGATATCGAAGAAAGAATGTTTACCTTTGTTTTACGTTTAATGCCTGAAAGACATCTTTGAGGCAGTCATTGTGTGGATGGACGCAGACGGTGGAGTTGTTCTTTCTGGTGATTCTGTGACACACAGCAGGAATTCTTCTGTTTCATGCAGTTTGTACAATTACAGTGACAAACACACTTAGTACTCACATCACTTCAGTCCGACGGCAGTTTCCTGAAACAGGAATCACTTCGATTTTCTTGATGAGCTTCTTGGGGACACAATGAGGGAGTATTCGTATGCAGCAACAGTGCCGGGGAAAACCTGGAAAATACTCCTGGAGTTATCAAAATGAAGTTTAACATTTGATCTCAACCTTCATTTGAAGAAAACCACACAAGTCCAAGTCCTGTCCAGCTTTTACTGCAGCTTTAAACTCATCTCACACAGACAGTTCACATGCTGTACACTTAAGATTGGTAGTTTAAAAGAAAGTTAAAAAAACAACTTGAAGTTTTAGAAAAAGTGAAAGGCTGTGAAGTTGAAGAAAACTGGACTAATTTTAGTTTTCTTCTGTCAAAACAATGTTTGATGTATTCACTCAGGTAAGCTTACATGAACCAGCCAAGAAACAAGAAAAGTTGATTCAAAAACAATTCAAACCACAAGTATTGAAGTTTTTCCTATTTGCCCTGTACAAGCTATAAAAGAAACTAAATGAAAGCACAACAAATGACTTTCAAAGTGACTTTCAAAGTGACACACACGTTCAGGTAAAGACCTGAACGTGTGTGTGTGTGTGTGTGTGTGTGTGTGTGTGTGTGTGTGTGGTTACCGTGCAGGCAGGTGAAGCAGCAGCAGAGAGTCACTACAGCGAGGAGGAGCATTGTTGTCTTCATCTTCTCACTGGTTGGTTGGATCTTCTTTCAGCTGCAGATCAGAGATGGTTTGAAGTCGGTGGGGCGCTGCCTGCATTTATAAGGCTGCCAATGGGGAAGTGTGTGAGCACGCATGAGTGTGCTTGTGAGTATGTGTGTGTGTGCGTGTGCGTGTGTGTGTGCGTGTGCGTGCGTGCGTGCGTGCATGCGTGTGTGTGTGTGTGTGTGTGTGTGTGTATTGCTCAATGTGCAAATTTGGGGTTTTTTCCATTTGTATTTTTACTGGCTTATCAGGCAGACAGCCCTATCTCTACACTTCCAGTAAACTGCACATTATTTTTGTGTAATTGTTTAAAGTACTGCAGATAATGACAGTTACACGAATGGCAGCAATAAAAATAGTTTTTAGATCTATTGAGTGAGTCTTTTTCCTTGTTCTCTACCACTACTACCACTAAGCTGCAGAGTCATTAATACACGGTACTTTCTTCCTGTTAAGAAAAACGTTTCTGATAAATGTCCTTGTATGGTAATTTTATTCTGTCTTCATGTATTTTAATGCCAGTTTGTGTTTGTTTCCACTGGTCTCTCTTGAAAATGACAATGCGTGTCAAATGGAAATTGGTGCTGATGTTGTGCCCTTAAACAGGGGAAACGATAGCGAGAGAGGAGTGAGGAAAAACCACACGCAGCTCTGTCGTTCACTCGATGTCATTCACACACTGACTTCACTCTCCTGAATTGTGCACTTTTCACACTTTTCAGAAAAGTGCAGAAAAAATATGCAGAGCTTCAGTAATTTTATTCTACTATGTTTTTCTGTGTGATCATATTCATCATTGTGTTAAGTAAGTTACTGCCAAGTGTGAGAATCTGCTTTATCTCTGAGGAGTCATACCTGGCACTGCTGAATCCCTGTGTGTGTGTGTGTGTGTGTGTGTGTGTGTGTGTGTGTGTGTGTGTGTGTGTGTGTGTGTGTGTGTGTGTGTGTGTGTGTGTGTGTGTGTGTGTGTGTGTGTGTGTGTGTGTGTGTGTGTGTGTGTGTGTGTGTGTGTGTGTGTGTGTGTTTAGATTCTTACAGATGAAGCAACACCAAAAGCTCTGAGTTCATTTAACATGTTCGAGGACAATAACAGAGCAAGAAGAATTCACTCTGAGCAGCGGTCAGTAACAGAGAACTGCCCTGTTCCTTTGGTTCAATCTGCCCCACTGAGCAAGCAACGTCCCTAGACGTCCAAAACATGTCCAAAATACGTCCGTCCATCCAGGCCATAATCTGGATGTCTATCTGACACCAGAACTAGTTGACAAATGACATAAAAATGATGGACATTAAAAAAAATATTTACATCTAAGATGCCCAGTATCAGTTGAAAGACACAGGTCACAAGCTGCCTGTTCAGTCCAACTGCCTGTATAATTAAAAATTTGTCCTTAAAATATTGAGGGACGTAGATCCTGACAGGCAAGAGGAGACAACATGTGAAGTTTAATCTCTGAGTTCTGACCATTTATTGTTTTGGTCACAAGGTTTTGAACTTTTCAAGTCTCCATGGAGAAACTGGCCACTTTGAGAACCTTCCATCTCGTGAATACTACTATGTACATGAGTAAATGTTTAATCAGCACTGTCAGTTGTCCTTTTCAGGTGGATTTCTGGAATTAACTTGTGTGTGCACGTGTTCTCTGGTTTCCTTCAACAATCCAAAAATGTCCATGTGATGGTAAATGACAATGCTAAATTACTCCTGTATGTCTCTTGTGATAAGACGGATGACCTGTCCTGTTCTATTTTCATTGACGTCCATATGACGTCCAGACAAGACGTGAATACAACGTCAAAGAGAGACGTCTAAACAACTGTCATTCTGGCTCTTCTGAGGACGTCTTCTGGATGTCAAATATTGACGTCAATATGATGTCCAGAAAAGACATCCATACGACGTCTAAGAAAGACGTATAAAAAACTTTCATTCTGGCCCCTTTGAGGACGTCTTCTGGATGTATAGAGATGACGTCTCTTAGACATGTTCTGGACCACTGCTCAGTGGAGCTGTTTCCCTCCTGGCCTCTGCTGGTTTAGTTTGTTTAGTGGATGTTTGGGACGTCTGGTACTGGAACTGGGCTTTCTGATTTAATGTCTAATGAATGCTCACATGTTGTATTCTCTCTCTCTCTCTCTGTCTCTCTCTCTCTCTCTCTCTCTTCGCACAGCTTTAATCCTAATGCTGCAGATGCCTGTAGATTTCTAACCATTTTCTCTATTCCAACACTTTCTGACAGGGATCCCCACATTTAGTGAAAATAGCTAAAAGGATTTTCAGAAAAAAAACCCAAAAGGAACAGAAAACCGTTGGCAAGATGCTGGAGATTATTCAGGGCGAGGGTGCACTTCTGTATTTTCAGTGGTGGGTCCTCATTCATTACCACATCGCAGTCTGGTAAGTTATTAATAGGGTAAATTTAACCCCATCCTTCCCATATATGCAAATGAGGTGTGTGTTCTGCGGTAAATTTGGATCAGAGATTTTCATAAAACTAAAGCCTGCTGGTAAACAGCACTGATGCCCCTGAAATGTTAATGAGAAAGCAACGACCAGTTGAACTTTTTATAGAACTCTCACTATTAGTTAAACCCGATCATGTTGTTGAAGGATATTTCAGATTTCAAAACTTCAGAGTCAGTATAAAAACGCAACATCATACTATAATTATTCAAGAAAATTTGTTTTAAAGATGCTAAAAACAGATAAAAACCACACATTTTCACAATTCATCATGAAAAAAAACAAAAATCTGTTGCTTTTACATCACTGAGGATTTTTCTCTTACAATACAAAAATAGACTGAATAAATTTATTGTTTGTAAATAGATTTTTATATAAATGCATCAATGAATTCTACAAGCTTCTTCAGTTCTTCAGAGGTCCTCCACAGTTTGGTTCTCTTGTTGTTAGAGTGGTTATATCATCCATGGACGCCTGTATTGGCAATTGTTGACCACGTTCTCCTCCTGCCACCCATTTCCAGGCTCTGATCATTTCCTTCATCGCCATTGTGAAGGCTAAAGAAGAGTCATAATGCTCACCTCGATTGGCTGCCAAATTGTAATAAAACAGACCAATGTGACACAAAACTGCAAATCCTGAAAGTATGAAAATAGCATTTGACCAAATGTGTTACTTTGTCTGGCATCAGAATACCTGAATAGCAGTGGAGTGAACTGACCCACAGACATTGGCCAGGTCAAGAAAAAGCACATAGATCCTTTGTTTCTCCTTGGTTGTCTGAATTTGATACCAAATGACACTGGTGAAAAGCCCCGGCTAGCTCAGCTGGTAGAGCATGAGACTCACAATCTCAGGGTAGTGGGTTTGTGTCCCACGCCGGGCACCACCTTCCCATGGGCTCACCACCTGCAGGAAGGTTCTTAATCAGGTGCGATGGGATCTGGGTGACGGTGCTCACCCCCACGACCCGGAAACGGATAAGTTGAAGAAAATGGATGGATGGATGGATGGATGGATGGATGGATGGATGGATGGATGGATGGATGGATGGATGGATGGATGGATGGATGGATGACACTGGTGAGCTCGATGCATCCAGAGAAACATGGTCATCCAGATTTTTGGATTGATGCTTTGATGAAATAGTTTTGCTTCAGATATTGTGTCACCCACTGAGCCAACACCCTGAAGAACATTTTCTTCTATATTAGGGAGTTTTGACTGATGAAACCGGTCAATGACGGAAGCATGGAGGCAGAGTCTTGGACTTTTACATTGACTAAAGGTGAATCCATCTGACCGCTTACTTCTAATTTTTAGAGTAATGAAAGTGACGCTTTGTTTCATTTCTTCCCAGTTTAATGAAGAGATGTGGTTTCCAGTGCAGAATCAAAAGTAGCGTGTCAGGATTGAGCAGAAAGGAAAGAGACTGGACTTCCTCCAGACAGACTCAACAAAAACATAAATAAATAAAGCAGTTAGTTTAGCAACAGAACTCTTTTATCACAATCAGGCCAGTTTAGATCCAAAAACACAGATTAAAAACACTAAAGCTTTTCCTCCTTCACCATAATTGTTTAATCTGTTCAAAATGAGGAGAGGACTTTGTTACTTGACGTTGATGATAGGTATGCCCTGATACCGCTTTATAAAGGACCAGTACGAGTACAAGAACTAAGTACCAATTTAATATCACCATTCAATCACTGATGGAAACATGTGTTACTGTCAGTAAGAGAAATGAAGAAACTGCATCAACTGTGATGCACCAATGGAGATTCTTTGAATCAACAGACAATACCCTTGTTGATGCTATATATACTATTTACAGTTACCACACCGATCCAAATACTTTCCAATCGTTGAGAGATTAACTGAACCTGACCAGTACGATCTAGATATTAAAATACATTAATTATCAAACAGGTACATTGTAGGGATTTCTCACCCCTTAATAATCACTAGGTACCAATTATTTAGTGAGTTTGGGCACGGGGTACCATTTCTGTTGTGTTTTGCCAGTTTGGCTATCGATAATGATTAATAATTATCAAAGATAGTTATTAATCATGTCATTGGAAATTGAATCTGATCTGTATCAGACACCTCGGGAGCACCACCTGTTTAACAGGAAATGATAGCCAGTTCAGTTCAATCAGTCTCATAAGGTATACTAAACAGTTAATGAGGAATTTGAATTAATAGTTAAATTAATTACAATTACCATAGCATTTTGGAGTTCTTGACACAGAGGATGTCGACATTTCATTCACCTTTGTGCTCATTAATAAAACAACAAGTATGATTCCATCCATCCATCCATTTTCTCCTGCTTATCCGTTTCCGGGTGGCGGGTGTGGCAGTCTGAGCACCGTCACCCAGATCACACATTGCACCGATTAAGAACCTTCCTGCAGGTGGTGAGCCCACAGGAAAATATGATTCCAAAAAATTATATTTATTTTACAATGAAAACAAACACAGATTCTAACTACCTATATACAGCTTGGCGTGTGTGTGTGTGTGTGTGTGTGTGTGTGTGTGTGTGTGTGTGTGTGTGTGTGTGTGTGTGTGTGTAGAGAGAGAAAGAGAGAGGGGGGAGGAAGGAGTGTGAGTGAACTCGGCCAGAACTGCAAAACAAGATGGCGGAAGAAACTACATTCCAAATGGAGGTTCTCAGAGAACAGGAAGTCTGTCCTCGGTCTCCACCAGGTGCTGGAGAACATTAGAACATGAAGCTCGTCTTTAGCGTTGCTTCCTGTGTGTCTCTGTTAAAGGAACAATTCTAGAATGAGTTGATGTGAATGTGATTTGTTTTTTTGTTTTTGTTTTCCTTGTCCTGTTCGGCAGCGTGGGCAAACAATATGATGTGATTGAGAACCTTCCGGAGTTTTTGCTCTTGCAACAGAGACCTGGAGTCTCCACCTGTTGCTGCTTTTATTAGAAGCTGGCATGGCTTCTGTAGATGACCGGGGGGGAACACTCAAAGAGAGAGAGAGAAGATTGGGGGGGGGGGGGGGCAGAACCCCGAAAGCAACTTACCCCCTCAAGACCCTGCTTGACTATGTGAGGTTAAAATTTGTGGGCGGTGCAAAGTCCGGGGAGGGCCCAGACTGCAGTTAAGCAGCCTGGACCACCCACCCTAGGCATCGCACCACAGTCCCTTTTGTAGAGTGAAGTAAGGTGAGGTAAGGTAGGGAGGGTTGTGAGGGAGGGGGGGTCCCCCCGTTGCAAGGACCTTGACCCAGCTGGACCCCCCACGCTGCCCAATAGCTGGACAGCAGTGTCTAAGACCCGCAGGGCCCAGTATGAGCCCGGCTGGAAGCCAGCGGTCAGCTCCCCCCCCCCCCCCCCCAAACATTCACACACACTCACACAAAACAACAGACACATACTTAAATGTACAGAACACACACACACACACACACACACACACACACACACACACAGACACACACACACACACACACACACACACACACACACACACACAGACAGAGCGAGCCGGGCATCGAAGCTGGTCAGCTTGGTGTTGATGCTGTCCAGGATGTCCTCGAACTGTTTAGATGGGGATGAAGCCACAGGTGGGGACGGCTCGGGTCGGCTTCTCTTGGAGGACGAGGTCCATGGAGTCTTGGACATGACGAGACGTTCGTAGCACTCGTCCAAGTAGGTTTGAAGATCTTCTATTGTGTCTTCTTCCACCGTTGTGGGTGATTTTAATTTCCCTTTTGTTTCTTTGTTTTGCTTTGAGGTTTTTTCCAGCTGGACAGAAAAGTTTGTTTTACCAACCGGGTGCCGCTATGTTGGATTGCACTCGATGACATCACACTCGAATCACTCACTGCGCATACTCACATCCTCCCGTGAATGTGTGTCTCTGTTAAAGGAACAATTCTAGAATGAGTTGATGTGAATGTGATTTGTTTTGTAAAACGTCTGGAGTCCTCAGACGGTGTTCAGTTACTGTGTGATGTTGTTTTTGATGTGAAATGTGCAGGTTGTTAGTTAACGAGTTAGTAAAGATTAGCAGGCAGACCCTGTGTGTGTGTGTGTGTGTGTGTGTGTGTGTGTGTGTGTGTGTGTGTGTGTGTGTGTGTGTGTCTGTGTGTGTGTGTGTGTGTGTGTGTGTGTGTGTGTGTGTGTGTGTGTGTGTGTGTGTGTGTGTGTGTGTGTGTGTGTGTGTGTGTGTGTGTGTGTGTGGCAGAGCTAACATTGGTTTACAGGTTGATAACTACTCCTAATATCTTTATCAATAGAACTCAATAACTGTAATAGAATCTAATTAATATCATGATCAATAGAACTCAACACATCTCCATAAAGTTAAACAGTTCTATGCAGAACATCAGGTTGAACTAATCTCAGGTAATCCCAGTTGGTTGAAGAAGACGAAGGTGATGATTCAGGAGAAGACGAAGGTGATGATTCAGGAGGAGAAGAAGACGAAGGTGGTGATTCAGGAGGAGGAGAAGACGAAGGTGATGATTCAGGAGGAGGAGAAGACGAAGGTGATGATTCAGGAGGAGGAGAAGACGAAGGTGATGATTCAGGAGGAGAAGACGAAGGTGATGATTCAGGAGGAGGAGAAGACGAAGGTGATGATTCGGGAGGAGGAGAAGACGAAGGTGATGATTCAGGAGGAGAAGAAGAAGGTGATGATTCAGGAGGAGAAGACAAAAGTGATGATTCAGGAGGAGGAGAAGATGAAGGTGATGATTCAGGAGGAGGAGAAGACGAAAGAGATGATTCAGGAGGAGAAGAAGACGAAGGTGATGATTCAGGAGGAGAAGACGAAGGTGATGATTCAGGAGGAGAAGAAGACCAAGGTGATGATTCAGGAGGAGAAGAAGAAGGTGATGATTCAGGAGGAGAAGACAAAAGTGATGATTCAGGAGGAGGAGAAGACGAAAGAGATGATTCAGGAGGAGAAGACGAAGGTGATGATTCAGGAGGAGAAGAAGACGAAGGTGGTGATTCAGGAGGAGGAGAAGACGAAGGTGATGATTCAGGAGGAGAAGAAGACGAAGGTGATGATTCAGGAGGAGGAGAAGACAAAGGTGGTGATTCAGGAGGAGAAGAAGACGAAGGTGATGATTCGGGAGGAGAAGACGAAGGTGATGATTCAGGAGGAGGAGAAGACGAAGGTGCTGATTCGGGAGGAGGAGAAGACGAAGGTGATGATTCAGGAGGAGGAGAAGACGAAGGTGGTGATTCAGGAGGAGAAGAAGACGAAGGTGATTATTCGGGAGGAGGAGAAGACGAAGGTGATGATTCGGGAGGAGGAGAAGACGAAGGTGATGATTCAGGAGGAGAAGAAGACGAAGGTGATGATTCGGGAGGAGGAGAAGACAAAGGTGATGATTCGGGAGGAGGAGAAGACGAAGGTGATGATTCAGGAGGAGAAGAAGACGAAGGTGATGATTCAGGAGGAGAAGACGAAGGTGATGATTCAGGAGGAGAAGACGAAGGTGATGATTCAGGAGGAGGAGAAGACGAAGGTGGTGATTCAGGAGGAGAAGAAGACGAAGGTGGTGATTCAGGAGGATGAGAAGACGAAGGTGATGATTCAGGAGGAGAAGACGAAGGTGATGATTCAGGAGGAGGAGAAGACGAAGGTGGTGATTCAGGAGGAGAAGAAGACGAAGGTGATGATTCGGGAGGAGAAGACGAAGGTGATGATTCAGGAGGAGGAGAAGACGAAGGTGGTGATTCAGGAGGAGAAGAAGACGAAGGTGATGATTCAGGAGGAGAAGAAGACGAAGGTGGTGATTCAGGAGGAGAAGACGAAGGTGGTGATTCAGGAGGAGCAGAAGACGAAGGTGGTGATTCAGGAGGAGAAGAAGACGAAGGTGGTGATTCAGGAGGAGAAGACGACCAAGGTGATGATTCAGGAGGAGAAGACGAAGGTGATGATTCAGGAGGAGGAGAAGACGAAGGTGATGATTCATGAGGAGGAGAAGACGAAGGTGGTGATTCATGAGGAGGAGAAGACGAAGGTGATGATTCAGGAGGAGGAGAAGACGAAGGTGATGATTCATGAGGAGGAGAAGACGAAGGTGGTGATTCAGGAGGAGGAGAAGACGAAGGTGATGATTCAGGAGGAGGAGAAGACGAAGGTGATGATTCATGAGGAGGAGAAGACGAAGGTGGTGATTCAGGAGGAGGAGAAGACGAAGGTGGTGATTCAGGAGGAGGAGAAGACGAAGGTGATGATTCATGAGGAGGAGAAGACCAAGGTGGTGATTCAGGAGAGTCTTTGCAGCGTCCTGGTTGTTCCCTTGTCCAGATCGGAGGATCTGGTCGCTCGGGTCTGTGGTGCTTTTCCTGCTGGTTCAGGAAAAAGCACAAGGAGGTTCTGTGAGGTGTCGTTTCCTGGTCTTGTCCTGGAGAAACCGGTTGGTTTTCCCTGGTTGATGGGAGGTCAGACTCTGGCTGCTGGTCTCTGGATCTGAGGGAAGGTCTGACCCTCGTGGTTGGTCAGAAGAGGAGTTGAGGCCTTTGGTTGCAGGACTCTGGGGTTAGCTGCTCCCAGCAACCCACCTCCTCCATCAACGCTCTTTTGGGAATCTCTCCAAATGCTTTTTGGTGAAGTGGGGGGAATTCAAAGGTGCCGAACCCTGGGGCCTCTCCCAATCGGTGACTGGCTGAGAGCATGGGGGCAGGAGGATTTCCATGGGACTCCCTGCAGGACGCCCTGCTGGGTGTGAAGCTCAGGCAGATTCCTGAGTCAGACTTCACATGTCATGAACTTATATCGTGACAAATGAAGATTGTCTTTCATCAGAAATGAACCAACTTTCTGTGGTCTTGTGAGATCCCAACACATACATTAGTAAAAGAGCAACAACAGATACAAGAGTACATGATTTTGACAGTTTAACAAATGATGGCGGAAAACAGGCTACAGCAGCAGTTTGACTAAATTATCTTCACAGTGAAAAGGTCTAGAAAAGAGACTTACTGAAAATGTTTTACACACAATCAAAACATAACAAAACTATGTTCTAATGCAAATAAATACTTCTAATGTTTTCTTTCTTTCTTTCTTTCTTTCTTTTCTTGGTCTCCTGATGTAATGATGCACTTGACCAGCAGGCGGCGCTGCTGGAGAGCAGAGCAGCAGATCTCAGTGGATCTTCACTCACACTGTTATTAGATCCATTGATCCATGTAATGGATGATTGTATTAAACATGTAAGTCAAGGCTGGAGAGCAGTTCCAATCAACATTATTCATACATATTTCAATAAATAAATAACGTGCTATGCTGTTTTTTATTGGAGAAAAAAAGAATAAGCCTCGTGGAAAGTTCTATGTAACTCTTTTCACTGCAAACGTCACTGTGATTATTGTAGATTTGTCACATTCTATGATGATTTCTGGATGAAATGAATGAAATGAGTGGGGATCATGAGTACGGGTGCCTCCATCCATCCATCAATCAATCTTAATCATATGCCGAGTGTAACGGAGTAACGGAGTAACGGTATTTTATTATAAGGATATCTGATCTGTGGAGCGGCTCCATTTCTTCTGACTGCGCTCTGCAAAGATCCTTTCTGAGACAGAAGACTCACCAGCTCACTGCAACGCTTTCCGAATTCTGCGGACCTTCCAGCATAATAACCAAAACATTATAACGCAAATTACTATCAGATGACAAGGTTACATGACTAGGAAATTCCAGTGCACTACTACAGAGTTAGAAATCCATCGTATGTGTAGTTCTCCGAGGTTCCTCGGACGGCCGTGATGCTGTGAAGAGCGCAGGGAGTGATAGGTCTTCTCACCGCCTCCTCTCTGCGCGCCATACGTCAGCCTTTGTGCTTTTCATCGAGGCGACAGCAGCAGAAAAACAGCTGGAATCCGAGCGGCGGCTCCGCGGCGTCTCCCCCGCTTCTCCCCGCTCCACGACCGGCCGCGGCCCCCTCGCTTCTACTCGGTGAGCTCACGGCTCCTGCTGCCCGGTTCCGTCTCTTCTTTTGTTGTGTTGTTTTCTCCCGGTTTGACCCAGTTTCCCCGCTGCTAACCCGTTAGCCCGAACGAGCCTGCTAGCGGAGCTAATCGGCGCTGCTGCCGAGCTTCATGATCCCGAGATTAAAGGGGGCGAGCCCGCAGGGGGTCTGTCCGCAGGGTGTCTGCCCGCAGGGCGTCACCCCGCAGGGCGTTACTCCGCAGGGCGTCTACTTTCACTCCTCCGGGCGTCTGTTCTCACCCCACAAGCTGCACATCTGTCAGCCTTATCACCCTCCACTTTAGTCCAACTCAAGTCTTTCTCCTAAACTCTCCAGAGGAAAGAACTAAGATCGACCATCAGACTTCATTCTCACGTGTTTCCATCAGACCTGTATGTTTTATCAAACAGAATCCACCTTAAGATATCAAATAGAGGTTGTTGTTGATCAGTTCTGCTGGAGTTCCATTTTTCCTCCGTTGATCAGTCAGCTTGACACTGTAATCTGATTTGATGTGCTTTCTATACTTACTCAGGCGACATCCTAATTCAACCTGATCCTATTACTTACTCAGACTAGTGTCCCTCTATAGTCTTATTTGACCAGCTTTTATTGGATGTTTCTACTCTTCAGTCTGATTTGATGTGCTCCATACACTCCCTCAGACTCTGTGGTGTCCCGGGACCTGCTCTCGAGCCTTTCCAGACTATGGCTGACTACTGTAATGTGATCTAAAGTGGATTACTCACACTCTGTTGAACCACTATAGCCTAATTCGACCTGCTCTTATTACTTAATCATACTGCAAATCCCACTTTTGTCAGATATGACCTGCTTTAATTGATTGCTTATACTGCTCATTCACATCACAACCATAGTAACTCGTAGCTCTGCGCATGCTCAGTAGATGAACAATAACAGCATGTTTCCTCCAGTGTCACGACTCCTAGTCCATATTCTCCGGGACTTGCTAGTTTTATTTTGACAGTCACTGTAATAACAATCTAACTTGGTTATCCGTCCACTAGAATGTCTGTGTTCTCCCATGGTTATTTTTTTTTTTTTTATAACATATTGTGTGTACGTGTATGTGTGTTCTATATTTCATAACAAAAACAACCAACGGCACCAACTGGTGCCGTGGGCTGGCATGATAACTACACTTTACAGGATCTCTGCCATTGCTGTGTAAACTGTTGTCGTTTTCAGAAAGCTGCCGGTGTAAATGTAAAATCTTTCTGAAAAGAAAATGCAAAATCGACGTGTTTTCACATGAAAAGCTGTTGTGTCAATGTGGCCAAAGACTATAATATAGAGCAAAGCTCTGCAGCCTTTATTAATATTTTCCAACAAACAAAATCCTTCTTGAGCTGAAAAACATGCAAATTATTTGAAATGAAGAAAACACATCCCAAAAAAATTATATACATACATTTAGATATACTTTATAAAATGTTTAGCTTTTGTGGCCAAATACTTCTTTTCATGGATTTTCCTTCTTTAGCCACTTTATCTCCTATACTACCGGCAGCTATTTAAATTTATTTTTTTATAATTTATTTTGCTCCCTTTTTTGTTTCCTTTCTTTTCTTTGCTTCTTTGTATTTTTTCTTTTTCTTTTTCTAAAACAAAAGGCTGTACTAGCGATTTTAATCATTTTATTTTGATGGTTTTCCCAGTATAATTCGTGTCGTTCTTTGAGCTGATTCCTCTGATGTTAGCAATTCCAGCTTTTGCTCTTTGAACTGTTTTACATTATTTAGCTGTTTTTAGTCTGCACATCAGAACATTTTTGAAAAATCAGTTTGGAATGCACATAATGATAAAAGCTAAATGTTCCTTTGCATGACAGAATCAGAAAGCTTCAGCGAGCTGCTCTGTAGCAGCTGAAGAGCCGCTGGTTGAAAACCCCTGCTATACACTTTTGAGCTTTTTTGTTCCAAATTGGTTTGATGGAGGAAATATAGGAGTTTTCTACATGATTTTGAAAGTTTGAATGTAATAAATGTGTCATAGTTTTATGTATGAGTTTGTACGAATTGCCTTTGAACCATTATCCTCACCAGAAAGCTCAGTGTGCGTTTAAAGAGAGCAGCTCAAACTTGTTGGTTTTATGAGGAAACATCTGTGTCTGCACCAGTGTAAGTGTCGGCGTTAAAATAAGTTGTGGTGAGGAGAAGAGATGTTGGTGCTGACTCATTTCTCTGTCTGCAAAATGAAAATTTTAATTAACTCGACAAGAAAATGGAAACACTCCAGAAACGGTCCATTTCAAGTATTTTAACCAATTTTCCCTGCAATATATTGAAATACACCTCAGCCCTCTGCCTGCTCTGGAGATGCGCTCAGGAGAAATCGTTCCCATATTTGCTGGACAATTGCCTGGAAACTTTGTGATCAAAAGCTTTGCAAAGTTAGTTTTTTGTGAACTGCAGTCAAACCAACTGGTTTGACTGCAGTTTATATTGTTTGTAATTTTGATAGTTTTTATATTTGACTCGCCCAGGACAGCGGGGTGAGACAAAGATGACCTTTTATTTATGACAAAAATGCACTCAATGTAATTTTTTTCCCTCCATCTTCACTACAAAACTCATTCCCATTGCTTTTTTTTTTTTTTTTTTTTAATGAACTGACATTTACTCATAGCTATACTATATATCTGCAGAAATTAAGCGTGAATATAATTGTGCTCCAGTTAAAAAGAAGTGTAGTTTGTTTGGTTCCCTGAAGCTCATGGACCATCAGCAGGTCAGTCAGCAGGTCGGTCAGTGGGTCAGTCAGCAGGTCGGTCAGCGGGCTGGTAATTGGCCCGATCAGCAGGCTGGTCATTGGGCCGTCAGTGGATCGGTCAGCAGGCTGGTCATTGGGCCACCAGCAGGTTGGTCATTGGGCTGGTCAGTGGATCCGTCAGCGGGTCGGTCATTGGACCACCAGCAGGTTGGTCATTGGGCCGTCAGTGGTCAGTCAGCAGGTCGGTCAGCGGGTCGGTCATTGGGCCGGTCAGCAGGCTGGTCATTGGGCCGTCATTGGGCCGTCAGCGGGTCGGTCAGCAGACTGGTCATTGGGCCGTCAGCGGGTCGGTCAGCAGACTGGTCATTGGGCCGTCAGCGGGTCGGTCAGCAGACTGGTCATTGGGCCGTCATTGGGCCGGTCAGCAGGCTGGTCATTGGGCCTCCAGCGGGTCATCTGAAGTCTGCTCGGTTCAACTCAGAGAAAGTTGTGGAACTCCGTGACCCCACTCTGAGCTCACAGCTTTTTCAGGTCGGAGCCCTCATCTCCTCTATTTTTACGTCACTTCAACAACAAAAGGTTCATGGCTACTTGGTGTTTCAGCCGCGATGGTTCATGGAGGAATCTCACTGACCAAAGATTTGATGGAGAAAGAGGAATCGGATCGGGGGAAAACATTTCATCTTTGATTGTTTTGGAAGGTTTAGCATTTGTCAGCTCTTTGGATAAACACAGCCTCGTTCATCCTCCAACTCCCTCTTTTTTCCTTTTCTTTTTTTTTTATCTGCGCTGCCAAGCTCAAACTGTTATCAAGGATCCGGGTGTTTCTCTAAGCTGCAATCAGAGGGTTTTTATTTTGGCCGGCTCAGTTTTGCGGTAACTCCCACGCAGTCTGAAAACAGCTCCGGTTTACAAGGAGACTCTGCAGTTCCTCTGTGAACATCCAGAACTTGTTTTTACATTTCAGTACAGAAAGAAGCATTTTAAGATGTTTGTACTGAGTTGGAAAACTAAAGAATTTGAGTGGATCTTCTGAAATAAAGAAAGTGTTTTTTATTGACTCTTACGGTTTCAGTCGTTTAGCAACAGGAAAAAGGCATTTACATTTAAATAGCATGTTTTCATGAGAGGAAAGCTAATTAGCTTCTGAATTTGGACTCAACGTGCAGCTTTGTTTGCAGAAAACAGGACTAAAGTAACCAAGCGCTCCCTCAGCACATCTGGCTCTTATTGTAGGTGAACCACCTGATGACGCGAGACCTCGGACGCTGGTATGTTATTGCTCATTCTCGAGATCTCTCCGGGGACAATTTCCATCTCTGATTAATCTGCCTGTTGTTTTTCGGTAAAGAGTGAAAGCAAAACGTTGTGAAAACCCCCACGGACTGTTATTGTTCCTGTGGGAATAGCAGCAGGGTAGTCAGTCTGATAACTTTTAACACGCATTGGTTCTCGGTATGGAAGAGATCACAGACATTCCCTGATCACGCGTCACGTTCAGTGTACCTGTGACGCAATGTTTGAATAGTATCTGTCTTTATCGTAGTTTGGTGTCTAACTTTACATGTTTGGTGTTCCTATTAAATGTATTATTCCTTACATGTTCGTCTGTTCTGGACACAACAGAAACAGGGTTTGTCGGCCACATGTTTGAATCTCTAGTCAGCACAAGAACATTATATATATATTTATATATATATGTATATATTTTATTCCTGTGCAAGGTGCTAGCTGTTATGCTAGTGGGAGCTACAGAGGTTTGGAGAAGAGTGATCCTCCCTGATGGAGTTTGTCTGAATGTTCAAAAGCATGAAGGATGTAGGCTGTGTTGGAAAACAACCCTGATATATAATCCTTCCACTGGAGCCATGCGCAACTACATCAAGGCAACGCTTTAGATATTAACCTGCAGCAACTCCACTGCTGCTCGCTGCTGGGGAGCCACACTCAGGCAAGTCTGAAGTGGTTTAAGCTCGGGATGTCTGATGGGTTGTATCTGAAACGTGACAACGTTTTGTCACGCTTCAGCTACATAGACAACAAGAGGTTGTTCTTTTTCTTTAGAGGATTACCAAGCTGTGGTGCAAACGTTTTTCCTCTGGAAACTCCGGTTCATTCTGAGCTGGAGAAAGCAGAATAAAAGATGAATGGTTGGATGAACTCTCCATATTACAGCATTAATGCTTTAATATCCCTGAAAACCAAACAAACACATTGAATCAGGAAACTAGATGGTAACGTATGTGCACTATAATCAGCCTGACAGCTTAATTCTTCTATCACGTCTCTGTTGATGACAAACCTCCACTTCTGAGAAAACCGTGACGCCTTCCAGTCCAATCACATGTCTTCTTCTCTTGTTCTAATGTCGTTAGCAGCTGACCTGAAGTAAAGGACTGATAATCCCCTGGCAGCAGTAATAAAGAAAGTTTTACTGCGCTTCACACTTCTGTAACATACATTTAGAGTTTCTATGCTTGTTTCCTCTTGGGTCACCACCGCAGCCTCTCTGCTCCACCGCGCTGTGTGACTGTGTGAGGAGCTGTATTGATGAAATGTTGTGGATTCCTGCAGCTGGTGGCCGACGATGTGGTGTGAAGATGGAGGCTCCTGAATACCTGGACCTGGACGAGATCGACTTCTCTGATGATTCAGTGGTCAGTATGAATGGAAGCGTCTCATTTAGTTCATGTTTGACTCTAAACTGGATCCAATACAAATCCCTGAGAACAGAACTATACAGAATTTAAAGGAGAAAAAAACATTGGTTTGGGCTTCAAGTTTTATCGATGCTCTTCAGAATTGATTTTAAACAGTTTTTACATGTTCGGAATTGTGAAATGACTGAAGCAGATTCACATGGTTTTGAATTCCAAAGCTAAGACAGCACTAGATTTTAACCTTTTTAGTAAGTCTGCCCTTGTTTTAGGCCGTTTAAAGTCAGTTACACATTGTGCCATTATTTTGGGTAAAAGAAAAGTAATCCCAATTTTGATTGTGGTTCAATATCTGTGTTCTTATGTCCAAAGTGGAACAGGCTTCGTTCTGCTTCTGGCAACAGTTGCTCGCAACCACATTAAATTGCACTTACTAACGATAATCTACTTGTTGAAAATCTGAAAAATGGCAATTTATAAAAATCCATGCATCAGTTTGTATGAGTTTGAAAGTCATTTTTCTGGATCATTATATCATTTTCTGTTTGCAGATTATCTGCTACTGCTGAGAAGCAGCTAACAGGCTAATGTTAGCTTCAGATTAGTGTAGTAAGTTTATTAATGATTAAAATATATACTTGAATTGTGGAACCAGCTCTCCTAGTCTCTGTTTCTCACTGGGGAGCTGAACTACCACACTTTGTTTATGAGTCGGTTCCTCAACCTTAACAAAACCAACTGCGACATGTGGCGCTCTCTCTTCTCCTGAAGTATTGTGTCACGTCCCTGAAGAACATCCCTGAGCTGTCCAGGAGGAGCGATGGCCCAGCAGAGGAGAGACCAGGTAAATACAGAGAGGCAAAAAAGAGATGTTGAAATGATATTTGATTTGACTGCAGACATCATGAAATCTTTCAAATCTGAACCATGATTGAAACTTTTGAGACTAAGATTGATTTTCCTGAAACGTTCCTTCCAGAAACGGAGTAATTTGAAATGAACATGAGTTTATGACCGTCAGCTGGAACATCAACTGTCATTCTCAATCGAAATATGTGTCTTTGTGTACTAAATTAATTATATACGTAATTACCAATTACTGGACTGTTTATATTCTAAACTTTCGGGGGCCGCAGGCCTCATGAGAGCCGCTGTCTTGTTATATTACTCATGATGGCGCCATCCTGCAGCTCCGGCCATCAACTGGAACCGAGGCGTGTCCTCTCACAGCGGTGGGGGGATCAAGCCCACGGGACTCGCCGAGGTTCACAGCAAGTTCCGGCCGGTGAAGCGGGTCTCCCCTCTGAAACACCAACCCGAAGCCACCGACTCGGACTCTGATGGCAAAGTCCAGGGTCTGGGGCCGCTTCTGGGAGAGCCGGTCGAGAGCGGCAAGGACGACGCTGCCTCAGACAAACTCAGTGCTGCGCCCACTGCCTCGGAGGGGCCGGGGGGGAAGGCCAAAGGCCTGGGGGGAGGAGGAGGAGGAGGGAGTAACAACCCTCAGGCTCTGTTCGGGGAGTTGGAGCACTACGACCTGGACATGGACGAGATCCTGGACGTGCCGTACATCAAGTCCAGCCAGCAGATGTCCACGCTGCCTCGTGTGCCTCATGACAAGCGGTCGGTGGCTGGGAGCAACCTGGGAGGAGGAACCCTGGAGAGGAACCGAGGAGGAACGCTGAAGAGCTCCTCTTTAGCCCACAATGAGCCTCTGAGCCTGGGCAGCAGCAGCAGCAGCTCACAGACGCAGGTGATTCCACTTATACAGCTTTAAGGTCACTGATGTTTACGTTGGCTGCAGGCATGAGCAGGCTGACCGGCTCGGCCTCACCCATCTTGATTATTTTTTTTTTTTTACATACATCTGACAGGAATTGTCAAGAGTTAAACCAAACATGATCTGTATTGGATATGGTGACTCAGTTTTGATTTGCTTGTCTCCTGCAGTACTGTGTTCTCTCTCCGGTGAAGTGGTCTGACCTGAGGAAGTCCAAGTCCATGGATCCAGACCTCCACCACCTCCACCGCTCCCCCAGCGGAGGAGGTTACCAGTCGGAGCTGCTCTCCTCCGGCCTCCTCAGCTGCTCCTCCTCCCTGTCTTCTTTCACAGATGCAGGTATCCTCTTCAACGTTTGTGACTGGTCTTCCCTCCAGAACACTGGATAACCTGAGTCTTGATTTCCAGACAAGCTGCTGTCTGCACGCGTCTTCCCAGACCCCCAGAGCCAGAGGACCAGTGTGGAGCCCTCCGGGGGCCCCGGGCTCATGTTCCCCCTGCCGGCCTGCACTGTGAGCAGGCAGGACGCCTCCAAGCCCTGGGCTCCGGGGCCGGGAGGGGGTGGAGGAGGGCCGAGGAGCTTTGGAGGAGCAGGAGGAGCAGGAGGGGAGGTAGACGAGGAGACCAAGAAGAACCAGAACGTCATCAACATCGTCAGAGAGGGACAGATCTCACTGCTGGTGAGCTTGATGTCCTGTTTCCTCATCCACCTCATTTCTGCTTTCTCTTCTTTCTCCTCACTTTGTTCATCTGCTTGTCCTCCTCCTCTTCCTCCTCCTCCTGCAGCCCCACCTGGCGGCTGAAAACCTGGAGTTCATCAGAGACGAGGACGGGAACAACCTGCTCCACATCTCGGCCTGTCAGGGTCACGCTGACTGCCTGCAGCATCTCACCTCCCTGATGGGGGAAGACGGCCTCAACGAGCGCAACAACCAGCAGCTGACCCCCGCTGGTCTGGGGGTCAAGGTCAGTGTGTCTGCGGAGAACTGCACACCTTCAGTCAGGGCTATTCCAAATTCACCATGAGGGGTCCCAGTGTTTGAGGGGACCAGAAACACTGGGACCTAAAACAGGAGTGCAAAAGGCAGCGAAGCTCATAGTTTCTGGATTAGTGACGTAGCAGTGAAAGTTAATCCACAACATTGTTTCTGTGTTAAAGGCTGCTGAAACACTGACCAACATCTGCATGAAGACAAACATCGTGGTCACATTGTACAATTTCACCTTGCATTTTTATTGCTTATCGACTTTAGAAAAGGTGCTTCCAGTTCTCCAGCATATACCGGAAATATATCATCATTATTTAAGAAAATATTGAAATCACTATTATTAATCATGATTATTTGTTATATTAGGGAAAACATTGTTGATTTAAAATAGAAAGTGCAATAGAAATATATGTGAACTTTTTTTCAGTTCAAAATTGATCTTAAAATGAAAAAAATAACTAATTCCTGTTAAAAGGGAGTTTCTCCCTTTCCACTGTCATATGGAATTGTTGGGATTTCTCTGTAATAGGGCCTTCAGATGACTGTTTTATTTGGTGCTACACAAAAACTTTAATTGAAAATTGAATTAAAAAAAGATGGCCTCACAGTATTCCAGCGGAAGTCAGTTTGGAAAGTCGGGGGTAATTTATTATTGCTTTGTTTCAAAGTGAGTAAAAAGCTGTTTGTTAAGAAAAGTACAAAGATCTTTCAGTTTTTTATGACACTGTGGTGCATGAAATGAGTCCATTGTGGCCACCACACTCCAACCACACCGTGTAAACAAGCAAAGTCTGTGCAGTCATCTCAGCTCACAGTTATTGTTCTCACTGACAAATTAAGGGTGAAGTTAAGATGAAGTGCTTCATTTAGACGCCTTCCTCACAACCAGTCAGTGAGGCCGCACAACAGAGGTGCTAGTCACACACATGGACCTGGAAGGGGCCATAACGGTAAAATGTCCAAAAGAAACAAATATATCAATGAAAAATTTACGCTCAAGTTTTGAAAGTTGAACATTTTACGGAAGGAAAAAAACTCACTGCTGTTACACATGTTAATATGTAACTATGAAAAATATAGAAACTACAAAAACTGTGGAGAAAACAACTACCAGCAACTGAAAAATCAACTACAAAAAAACTCCCAAGAAGTGAAAAAATAAACAATGAGAAAGCAAATATTAAAAAAGCAGAACAATGAAACTACAAAAAAAGGACACAATTATAAGAAACAACAAATCTACAAAGAAAGAAAGAAAAGAAAAAAAACAAACTGCAGAAATGATGAAAAACTACCAAGAAGTGACCAAGAAATATCAAAGAGTACAATTAATGCTTGTTTTTGATGAAGGTTCATTGGCAGTAAGGCAGCTTTCTGATCCCTCGACTCACTTCTCTTTCTCTCCCTGAAAAGTAAAATCTCCAGTAAATAAAGTACAAACAGCAGCAGCTTTGATCAAATCATTTCAGTCCACGTCTTCTTTGTAAAGAAGTAAGGTTGTACTTTGCAGTATCTTCCATGGGCCCACAGCCCTCCTCCCAAAGATGCAGTTTTGTGATAAAATAATGGAAATGTTGACTTCAGCTATTGTAGCAGCAGCAGGATGTAAAAAAAAAAAAAAGTCCTGAACAGAGGAAAGTGAGGCCGTAAACATGGAGCGGACTGTGTTGTGTCAAACCTGCAGTGGAAACGAGGCTTTTGATTGGCTGCCAGACAGGAAGTGTGTTATCTACAGACAAGCAGCTCCACTGTGAGCTGCTTCCTGATTGGCTCATATCAACCAGACGTGTGTGTGTGTGTGTGTGTGTGTGTGTGTGTGTGTGTGTGTGTGTGTGTGTGTGTGTGTGTGTGTGTGTGTGTGTGTGTGTGTGTGTGTGTGTGTGTGTGTGTGTGTGTGTGTGTGTGTGTGTGTGTGTGTTTTGCAGAACGGTCACTTGGAGTGTGTGAGGTGGATGGTGAGTGAGACGGAGGCCATTGCAGAGCTGAGCTGCACCAGAGAACATCCCAGTTTGATCCACTATGCTGCCCGCTATGGACAGGTAACACACCGCCACACACACCTGAACACTGCAACACACAAGTATTCCAGACACGCTCACAGATTATTTTTTGTCTCTCACTGATGACGATGATGAGGGCTTTCTACAGCAAAAAAAAAAAGAAGAGAGAGACGCACACGAAACATGAGATCAAGTTAAAAAAAAAAAAGAATTTCTGCATCTTGGGCTGTAAACAGCAGCTCAGTTACCAGCTGTGCTTGGAAATCCAGTAGAACCTCTGACGAACACCCAGTAAGAGCGACCACCCTGTATTGAGCAGACACATCTCTGTGCACGGACAGGTTCTAAATGTTACACACCTTAATGAGCAGACAAACTGCCGGATGCAGACAACCTACAGGATTTCATCGCAAATTTTAAGCTGAGTGACACTAAAATACTCAGGCAGGACCCGATTATTCAAATATTCTGTTTCTGTGGTGGCGTCTGGGTATTAGTTTTGAGATGTGATTAATCACCTCCTCCCTGCAGTGTGGCGCTCCACTGTGACTCCTCTTAAGCTTAAGTTTCACTTTGCACCAGGGGAGTCAGACATGAGGCCAAAACCGGCCCCTAAAGGCTCCAATCCGGGTTATACAGGATTTATTGGAGTTTTTTTGACATTTCACAGTATTTTGCACCAGAGTGTTTCATTAAAATTGACTTTATGTTGAGATTGTAGTCATTTTCAGTGTCAACTGTAACTACAAAAATATAGAGACTCTATTCACATACACTGTGCTCCACAACAGAGAAAAACTTTCAAGTGTAGATTTCAAGCTCACTATGGCAATATCGTAATGGTCTAGCCCACTCAAAATTAAACTGGACTGTATGTGGCCCCTGAAGTAATATATATATGCACTGCTCAAAAGACTAAAGGGAAGACCTAAACAACACAATGTAACTCCAACTATATCACACTGGTGTGAAATCAACCTGTCCAGGTAGGAAGCAACACTAATTGTGAATCAGTTTCACCTGTTGTGCAAATAAAACAGACAACATGTGGAAATGAGAGGAAGACAACTCCTCTATATACATATATATGTATAAATATAAATAAATATATATATATATATATATTAGTGCTGTCATAAATAATGCATTAATTTAGTTAATTGATTTGAAACGTTTAACTCGTTTTGTTTACTTTTTTTTTATTTTTTTTTTAACTTCTTTACCTCAGCAGAATGTGCAGCGTCTCAGGGCACAGCACCATGACTCCAGAGCAGCACAATACCGAGTGGAATAATATTAGGACAGAAAGTTTCACTTTAAAAAGTTTCCTGGCGGCTGATTGAGAAAGTGAAAGCAATTAGTTTTACTAGTCAATTTTAACGTCCACAGTAGTAATTCTGCAGCAAAACAGCAGGTTGCCATGTTGGCTGACCAGCAGCCACCAAACCGCTAAAGCTGGAGGAAAAATATTATGGTAAAATATTAATGTGTGTGTGTGTGTGTGTGTGTGTGTGTGTGTGTGTGTGTGTGTGTGTGTGTGTGTGTGTGTGTGTGTGTGTGTGTGTATATTACAGTATATTATTGCCACTTTGTTCATGTAATAAGTTCACAACTTTGTTTGTAGAAATACTCAAATTCTCAAAGTGGTGACCTGCACTCGGTCAAATCCCAGACTTATGTTAGATGTTTATTAATTTATTTATTTATGTTTTTATTATTTTGCTGATCTTAAAGAGAAACAGTTTCACCAAAAACTAAAAGGACGTTATAGAAATAGTCTTCGAATTTAAATATAGTCTCTGTGTGTTGAGTCTAAATTCATTCTGTGGTTTTTCCTCAATAAATATCCATTACAAGCTTCAGTCTTCAGTAGAAAAACAATGCAATTAATCGCAATTAATTAATTTATTTTTAACTGGACTGAGGTTCAGTGTGTTCTTTTTAAATCTCAGAATAAAGTTTAATTGAAAAAATAAATCTTAAAGAACAATTAGTCAACGATGAAATAAATCCGTCACAGAAGAGATGACATTTTCTCCAGGAAATAAGGGGACAAGTTGTATTTTATAGTTTAACTTCGTTGACTTTAAAGAGCTGACTAATCTAACGCAGTGACGATGTGGCATGTCGGAGGCCTCAGAGCGAGTCGCCTCGATCATGCAGGTGCTGATTGGACGACACGATTAATGTCCGACTCTTCCTTTTGAAGGAAACCTGCCTGTGTTTTACCTCGATGAAACTTCTCCTGCCTAGTGCAAAACATTTGAAAACATTTTTCCACGCCTGGATGTTGTGTCTACGTGTGGGAACAGTCTTAACCTCCATCTTAGTCCGTCCCTGACAGCTGGAGGTGGAGCATTTATTGGTCCTGTTGTGTTGTTGATGCCTGCAGGAGAAGGTGCTGCTGTGGTTGCTTCAGTTCATGCAGGAACAGGCCATCTCTCTGGACGAGCTGGACCAGAACGGAAACTCTGCGGTTCACGTAGCGGCGCAGTACGGACACCTCACCTGTATACAGGTAAGCTGCTGTCTCACCACAGAACCATGCAGAGGAAACGCCGTACTTGCAGCAAGTCGTCAGTGTTTCACATTGAATCAAGTTCTACACTGTTGTGCCGTTATCACAGTACCAAACACCTGCAGTGTCTCTGCACCTCGGCTCCAGGAAGATTTCACACCATAAACAAGAAACTCTTGCAGAAAGACTTTGGGAGACAAAATAAAATAACAGATGTTTTCTTACTGTGTGTGTGCAGACGTTGGTGGAGTACGGCTCCAATGTGACGGTGCAGAACCAGCAGGGGGAGCGACCCTCCCAGAGTGCCGAGCGGCAGGGCCATACCACCTGCGCCCGCTACCTGGTGGTGGTGGAGACCTGCATGTCACTGGCATCGCAGGTCGTCAAGCTCACCAAGCAGCTCAATGAGTAAGTCCATGTTTACAGCACATTATTACTATTATTATTTAAAAAAAAATACACAACAAAACTGAAACAAACAAAGCAATCCTAATGTAACCTTTTCAAAGAGGGAATGACTTTGTACTTTTTATTTAGCTGTAGATCTGTTGTGTGCATGTGTCCTGCAGACAGGCAGCAGACCGGATGGTGTTACAGAAACAGCTGCAGAGACTGATGGAGCCCAACAAGGCGGAGGGGACGCCTTCTCGATCCCCCAGGTAGCCTCCACACTCACACACTCATCAGTTCTCATCTGTCCTGAGAGGAGAAAATCCAAAGTATTTGCCACATACATTGGCTTTTCATGTTTTTACTATAAAATAAACCTGCACGGTTTGTCAGAATGTTCATGTATTTAAAAAAAAAAAAAAACAGTCCACTTTTGGTCATGAGACTGACAAACGTAAGACAGAGTGTAAACTACGTTGTAAAGACAGTTGGTACAACATCAGCAACTTAACCTCCAGAGACATTTGGACCAGCAGAGTGAGAACGATGTCCCTCAGTAGTTTCACTGCTCAGTGGATCCAGTAATGCTGAGCGGTGCTACATGCTATATGCTATATGCTACATGCTAAAGAGTCTCAGGCTCCCACACCAGCCATGCTACATGCTAAACATGAATAAAGTCTGACTGATACACTCATGAACAGCGAGCTCGGTCCCTCGGTCGACAGTACACACAGTGCAGCGCGTAGATAGACTGTCGTATGTGTACTTTACACGCAGTCGTATACTGGATCCTTCAGAACTGTTCAGGTGAACGTAGCGTCAGCACAGAGGCTGTACGGAGGTAGTTTGCGGCATCTTGCTTATATATGGAGTATGAATTAGGCTTTATGGGATTTGATACATACTTGTATCAGCAAGTAGCTAAAGGCTAGTACTTGTACTCGTCCTTTAAAGTAGTACTTCCCGTCCCTAATACTTAGTACTCACTCTGGACCAGAAGCTTGAGTTGTTGGCGGTCGTATTGATGTTGAGGTGATCTGTGCTTCCAGCTCCCATCAGCCCTCGGGGGAGGCGTGGCCCGAGATGATGCTGACGGCTGAAGGGACCCCCGGAGACGGGCACTGGCTGGTCCGTCAGGGAGGCGTGGCTCCAGACTCAGTGCTGCGGCAGCTCCTGGGGAAGGAGGTGTCGGAGCCTCTCTGTCCCCGGGAGCGAGCCCCCCCGGCGGGCCCCGGGGGCCGCAGGCCGGGGCTGGTGGAGCGCAGAGAGCTCAAACTCGCCAGACTCAAACAGATCATGCAGCGCTCTCTGAGCGAGTCTGACACAGACGGGTACCCGCCGGAGGAAGGGAAAACCCACGGAGCCCCGCCCTCCAGCACGGTGCGACCTGATAGGCCGTGCCACCTGCCAATCACAGAGGAGGAGCCGGCGTCCGACCACCTTCAGCTGATGATGAGGAAGCACCTGCCCTCGTCCGCCGCCGCCGCCACAGCTGAGAAGAAGCTGGTGCATTCTCTCACTGGGTCCAAGTCGGTGGACAGTATTGGTTACAACCCCTCCCCCACCGCCTGCGACGCCGAGGCGGCCGAGAGCAAAACGCCAGACGCTTCCGGAGAATTCCACGAAGGTCAGAAGGCCGCAACCAGCCCCAAGAGCGCCCTGAAGTCCCCGTCGTCCCGCAGGAAGTCCTCACAGAACCTCAAACTGAGGGTGACCTTCGACGAGCAGGTGCATAAGAGCTCCGGTCAGGAAGCCGAGTCGGCCAAGACGCCGCACGCCAAGGACAGGACTTCAACCGGCGGCTCGGAGAGCAAGAGGCCGTTCGGCACCTTCCGCTCCATCATGGAGACGCTGAGCGGAAACACAAACCACAACAACAACAGTGGAGCGCCGTCAGGCTCCGGAGTCAAACCCGTCTGTCAAAACTCACCCGGCAGGAAGTCCGACAGCAAGAGCAGCCCGGGAGGCGGAGCCAAGGGCAAGAGCAGAACCAGCAACGTTTAACCAGCCTGAACTCACCGTCCAGAGGAAACCTCCTGAGCCGAGTGTGCAGCAGCACCGTGTGTGTGGCGTGAGCACGCAACTCCTCAGCAGCTCACTGAAGATGGTGAAGTTTAGGAAGCGGCCTCAGCAGCATCATAAAACCAAAACATTTCTTCCTGTAACGTCTAAATGAAAAATGTTCAAGGTGAGCAGGATGCAGCAGGATGCAGCAGGATGCAGCAGGATGCAGCAGGATGCAGCAGGATGCAGCAGGATGCAGCAGGTTGCAGCCGGATGCAGCAGGATGCAGCAGGATGCAGCAGGTTGCAGCCGGATGCAGCCGGATGCAGCCCGTCCAGCGTTAGGAAAAGTCAATCCCACATTTGCTGATATATTAGTAAACAAAGTAGTAGAAACAATCAGCCAGTGGTTCCAGATAGTCCCATTTAACACTGAGAACTGTATCAAACATGGAAAAACAGATTTCAGGTTGAAGGAAAGAGATTTCAATCCAAACTAAACAGGACGGTGATTTTCCAGTCGGACTTTTTGGCTCCCTGCCAATCTCAGTACTTTATAGACCTGCTCATTGTGTTTTAATGTTTAAAAAGTAACTTTGTTAAAGAAAGCAACTCTAAGATGTTTAAATCTGACAGCCTCTTTCACAGAAATCAGTTTAACTGAAATTATTGTAAAACACGGCACCCCTTCCGGCGCAGCAGCGTCATAAAGAAGTGAAATATTCCAACTCAGATCTTCTAAGTACGCAGGAACGATGTTTTCAAGTAAAAACGCAAAACTCTGTACTCGCCATAGTTAAAGGTTGTAGCGTATCGTTCTTTTCACACACGTGTGTGGTTTCATTACAAAAGCAGCCAACAGCGCCAGCTCGTGGCCTGGCATGGCAACTACATTGTTTTCAGAAGGTGACCATCTAAATGTGAAACTTCTGAAATGAAAACCAAAACGATGCATTTTCACTTGAAACGCCGTGTCAGCGGATTCTTAAAGTGGCGTAAACAGCCCAATGAAAAACACGACGACAAGCTTCAGTACATCAGTGACGAATCATCAGGCAAGAGTTTGATTGTTTAAAGTTTCCAATGTTTTTCTGCTCTTCTGAGGTTTTTGTTGAAAAGTTTCCTCGGCGTAGCGTCTTTCACGTAGCTTCAGTGAATCCTCCGTCCTCGCACTAAAGAGGCTCTGTTGCGTCGTCAAACCGCCGTATTCCTGATGTCACAGGGCCGCCAGGCTGCTCACGGTTGGAAACACTTTACACTGAAGTCAGGACATCTGTGGTCTGAGGTAGAGGCGCCATGTTGAAGGTTAGTTTGAAACCAGCGACGTTCTTTGTTCAGCCGATTCCCCATGCGAGTGATTTTAAACGCACGGTGAGCTACGTTAGCGTCAGCAGCAGTTTACTCAACGTGTCCTCGTCAAACATGTGACAGTTGGAGGTGCTGATGAGGATCTGTGGTATTCAGCTGTTTCTTTCTTTTCAGTGTCGGGCAGGAAACGTACTCATCGCACCGTCTTGTGGTTGGAAGTGGTATTACAGGACAGCGTCACAGATTATTCCTCATAATTCACCATTATTCAAACACTGACCTTTTTTACACTATTTTTCTTTATTTTTCCAAACGTGTCTCTGAATGGTGGCTGCAGTACAGTTTCATGTTTCCAGGAGTTAGAATTCTGGCCAATCGCTGTAAAAAAAAAAAAGAACTGAGTTGAACTTTTCATACCGTATTTTTCTCACGTTTTTCCTTTTCTGTCGCCACATTGAGGTTTTAGTTTTTCCTGCGAGGCCTCACACTTGATTCTGTTGGTTCTGGAATGTATTTGATGCTTTTCTTTTTCACTTGTGAGGTGAAGCTGCACAATGAGACTCGAGGTTTTCATTTCTTGAAGAACTGAGGAATCTCATCTCCACAGATCTGCTTTTATACATTTTATTAACTTTTTTTCACATTTCTGTTGTTTTACTACAAAAACTGTCCAAAACCAATGACAGTTTTCCACATGAACGTTCTGACGAACATTTGAAATATTTAATTTTCTACACACGTTTGTGGTTATAATCATGCACACGATTAGCTGCACCAGCACAGTATATAGTTTTAAAACCACTGTATATATATTTTGTAGTATTTAATGTTGTGTTTCTACAGTATATTCCACCTTCTTTTTTAACCTTTGCAGTTATTATCTATGCAGTATTTTTGGCATGAAGTAGACATTAGTTGTGTGTTTATGGGAGGTTGGAAGTGAATGAACTTCTCAGATCTTCTACGGTTTCTAAATGTCTGTTACATTTCAGAGTGACGGGAGAACGAGGCTGTAATCTCAAGCTTTCAGCCTCTTATTGAGATCAGCTGCCGTTGATTGGGAGGTTTTTAGTGAGGAAACTGGACTCTCAGGTGGGGGTCGTCTCATCGGAAGGGTTCAAAATGAGATTTGCACAAGTCAAATAACATGCAAAGATCCAGAGCAGTGCTTTTATTTTGAAGGTTGTTTTTTTTGGGGGGGGGGGGGGTTGAGAAACCACTTTGATCAGTTTTTTCCATAAGCAGTTATTTGTTGAAGTAAAAAGTCCCAAAAGCAGATAAAAATGATAATAAGAAGTAATTGCTGATGTGACGTTGTGGTTGGATCTCTGAGCTGCACGTTATTCTCATTATTTGTTATATCGTTGGTGGATCTCTGTTCATGGAAGTCTTATTAATGTCAGAATGTAAAACAATAAGATGAAATCATGTGCTTAAAATTAAAATCCCCCTTGAAGTGAATAAATGAAGAAACAAAGTCCAGATGCCTCCACCGTGAGTAAAACTATAAAGACAGAAATGGACAGGATGGAAGACAGAGACCCCCCACGGTGCAAACAGCAGCAGTGAAGGATCAACATCTCCGTGTTTCAGGAGCGTCACAGAAGTCCAACTAGGATCCAGTTCCTCCTGAAGCTTCCACTTTCTTCCCTCCAAGCGGACGCAGGTCACCCCCGCCCGGTGGCCGGTCTTTGAATGGTGGCGATGGTGATGAAGAGTTTCTGAGGCGATGAAGCTCAGAAGAAACAAACCTTTTCTTGTTGGTCTGCGTTGCCGTCAGCTGGAGATCCACCGCCGTCTAATTCAGTGTTCTGAGCCTCAACTTTCAAACTTTTGTCACAAACCCAAAGAGTTTGGTTGAGAAGCAAAAGGTCTTCAAGTTGAACGGATTCCTTTAGTTTGGGGACGTTTCCCACCTGAAGCAGCGAGGACATCCCAGTGGGGGAGAGCAAGACGTTCAGACGCCACCCTTCTGGTTCCCTCATCTCCAAGGGAGAACTCGCGTCCTGATTCAGGGAACCACAAAGTTCCAACCCACTGGTTTTTAGGATCATTTGTCCTGAAAGTCACTCCAGGGTAACTGATCGTTCTACTTGCCCCGGGGGCTTTTAACAGCTAAATGTAAGGGAACGTTTCAGAGTGACGGGTGGCAGGTTCACATCTTTAGGCCTAATGTCAGTTTGAGGTTGGTTTGGTTGGAGAACCTGAGGATTTGTCCTTTAAAAACTTCCCGTGTGCTTTACAGGCCTGAGTGCTTCACCTCCATGTGATGTTAGTCAGCCTGCAGCCCAGCGGCGGGTTTCTATAAAGAAGTGACTGTTTCCTGGTGTTTAGAAGACCTTCAGCAACCACAGAGGAACACAACTGCCTCCCTTTCCTCTACAATTAGTGCCCCATTACATTGTTTCTTCAAGAATATGGTCTTTTGTGTTTTAGTTTTTTCCAAGCCTGCAGAACGAAATGTTGAGAAGGTTTCTGCTCTGCTTTGTCTCAAATGATCATCTGTTGTAAAACCTGCAGTTTTGTAATATTTCCTTGTTTACACGACAGCGTTTCAAGTGAAAACACATGTTTCTTTGATTTTTGTTTCTGAAGCGTGTCATGTTTACACAGCAACGTTTTGAAACACTGAATACGATGTAGTTTTCATGTTGGGCCACCAGTGGGTGCTGTTTTGTTTTTTTTATTTCCCCCCCCCCCCTTTCCACAGAGACGGAGCGTTTTCAAAAAGTGTTCAGAGGCTCCCAGCACCGATGGCGTGGAAACGGACAACAGAAATGCAAGTTTTGCATTTTGACTTGAAATGTTTTCTGAGTTAACGAACCTAAAACTTGAGAAGAATCGAACCAGATGCAATATTAGTGAATGTCTGAGGACAGAAGTGTTGCTGTTCAAACTGTGGTGAAGACTGAAGACGAACTGAAATAAACTTGATTTCTGGATTGCTACGTACTACTCTGGTGTGTTTACTCATAAATACTCCCATATTTAATAAATATTTAGATTTTTAATGAGCTCTTGTTCCTCTCTTCTGGACATTTTGTGACTTATTAAGTCTCATGGTGGCCTCTGTGCTCATGTTTTCTCATTTATTTCAACTTAAATCTATTTTTCTTTTTTTTTTTCATGTCATTCATGTCCCTCATCCATGTTCCAGTCTTTTGGGGGTGAAATTACATGCTAGAGAAACATTAAGTCAATTTATTTTTCTTAACAAAAAAATCAGCAATTCCAAACTACTAAACATTAGAAATTCTTAACTTTATGGTTTTGAGGGATTGTTTTTGCAGAAAAAGGCACATTTTCAGATTAAAAAAAAGTCCAACATTTCCACATGAGCAAACAGGCGACGGTGGAAAGAAAACATCCCTTTTAACTGGAAGAAATCTGCAGAGGCTTAAATTTACAAAGAAAAGTTAGATCTAGTTTCAACATTATACAATAAAAAAGGTGTAAAAATCCATTCCATGCATGTTCACTTGGTGAAACACCAAAATCTCTGCTGCATGATTCATTCTTTACGTTTAATGAAGACTTTCACTTGATGTTTCTGACCAGATTTGCCTGGCGATCGTGAAACTAAACAAAATGTCCACAAATGAACATGAGTGTCACTTCATATCTCTTTGTATATTTATATGAATAGATGCTCTGAAACTGAAAATATTTCTTCTTTATTTAGGTTTTGTAATTTAAAAAAACCGTCATCCTCCGCATCTGATGTACACTGATGCCACTTACTGGTCATTCTTGGTAATGCAGTTTGACCATAGATATATGTAATTGCATTTATTTCTCTTTCAGCTCTTGAGGAACATTTTCATTGTTCTACAACAGTGGAATTGAAGCAGGCAGGTGTTATTACAAATACATTTAAAAATAGATGAAAGATTTAAAATGTGTACGGTGTAAATGTTTGAAAAATTCTATAATCTGCTGAAGTAAGTGATTGAATTATCTGTGAATTCTTGTCATGGATTATCAAGGTATCTCCAAGGTGAAAGAATGAATAGTTGTAATTATCAGTGAGCCTTTCACACCATTTAGGATTTATAAAGACTCATTTAAACTGTGCCGGCCTGTCGGGGTCCTGCTCAGTCCCAGGACTCCACGGAGATGGATGCTGTGCGTCACCTGACCATACATAACAGAGTGGGTATTTATTTCACTCACTTAACGCAGGACGATTTATGGTGTTTGGTGGTTTCCTCGCAGGGGGTGGGTGGGGGCGGGTGGGGGCGGGTGGGGGTGGGGTGGCCGCCCGTGATAATGGCGTCCCTCAATCATGGCTGGCGGAGGTGAGGTGTGAGCTGGCAGGCTGACAATTAGCAGAAACACAGGGAGGACGTGAAAGGTGAGCAGGGATTCATCAGGATTCCTTCTGGTCCGGCAACCCCCCCGCCACCCGTACCCCCCACCAACACCCATAAACCACCACCACCCCAACAGGCCCCAACCACCAGGACTCTGCCTCTCGTCCCCCCATTTCTTAGCAAGGTGTATAAAATATGGGTGGTGGGGTGAAGATTGTGGTGGTGGTGGGGGTGTCGTTGATGCTGGTGGGGGGGTGTAAGTGGTGGGGGAGTTGGGGGATGTAGATGGTAGTGGTGGTGGTGGTGGTGGTTGTGGTGGGGGGGTGAAGTTAAACTGATAAATTAGACCTCGTTTATTGGACAACAGTTTGAGTCGATTCCCTGGAGAAGGAGTGCGCTGCTCCACAGACGCTAATTGGTTGTGTGGATGGGAGCAGAATGGGGGTGGGAGGGGTGGTGGTGGTGGTGGTGGGGGGGGGGGGGGGGGGTGCATGAGGAGTGTGTTTGGTGGTTCGTCTCACATAGACATGGAACCCGCAACAGAAATGGACAAAGGCGAGAGTTTGACTTGACAGCAGAGAAGAGGATGAAGAGGAGGAGGTAAAAGAAGAGGAGATGATGGAGCGGAGGAGGAGCGGGAGGAGGAGGAGGAGGAGGTGGAAGAGGAGGTGGAGGAGGGAGAGTCATGTATAGATTTTTGTGTCTGTTGTTTTGCCTTATTTGTGTGCTTCTTTTACTCAGTCAATCAAATTTAATTGACACCGCTGGGCTCCGGCCGGAGGCCCCACGGCATGCTGGGATGACAGGCCTTAATGCCAGAGGAGGAGGAGGGAGGAGGAGCAGGAGGAGGAGAAGGAGGGAGAGGGAGGGAGGTGCAGGGGGAAGAGGAGGAGCAGCAGCAGGAGGAGGAGCAGCAGGAGGAGGTGCAGGAGGAGGAGCAGCAGTAGCAGCAGCAGGAGGAGGAGCAGCAGGAGGAGGAGGTGCAGGAGGAGGAGCAGCAGCAGGAGGAGGAGCAGCAGGAGGAGGAGGTGCAGCAGGAGGAGCAGCAGTAGCAGCAGCAGGAGGAGGAGGTGCAGGAGGAGGAGCAGCAGCAGCAGCAGGAGGAGCAGCAGCAGGAGGAGGAGAAGGAGGGAGAGGGAGGGAGGTGCAGGGGGAAGAGGAGGAGCAGGAGGAGCAGCAGCAGCCGCAAGAGGAGGAGCAGCAGGAGGTGCATGAGGAGGAGACTTGTGGAGGGTCCTCTGCCAGTGAAGGATGCAGGCCGTTGACCCTCCGGCTCCACGTCAGGATCATTAATTGATGGAACAAGAGTGATGATGGATCCTAATGAAGACGACCTTTGAAAAAAAGCTCATTAGATCAGAGCAGAAGGTTCTGGAGGCTGATAAACACCATTCGTCTTCCTGAGGACGCCACCAGACCACACGCTGCCGCCATCAGGAGAATGTGACTCAGCAGGAGCAGGACAGACAATCTGGAGAGGTTCTGTCCTCCTGCTGTTATTCAGTGTCCTCCTGTCCTCCTCACTCTCCTCCCCCATACTCCAGTGTCCTCCTCTCTGTCCTGCTATGTCCTCCTCATTGTCCTCCTCACTGTCCCCCTCACGCTCCTCCTCTCTGTCCTCCTCACACTCCTCCTCTCTTGTCCTGCTCATTATTCTCCTCACTCTCCTCTTCATGCTCCTCCTCATTCTCGTCCTCACTGTCCTCCTCACTGTCCTCCTCACGCTCCTCATCACTTGTCCTCCTTCTTGTCCTCCTCACTGTCCTCACACTCGTCCTCACGCTCCTCCGCACTGTCCCCCTCACGCTCCTCCTCTCTGTCCTCCTCACTCTCCTCATCACGCTCCTCGTCACGCTCCTCCTCATGCTCCTCCTCACTGTCCTCCTCTCTTGTCCTCCTCCCTCTCCTGACTCGCCTCCTCACTCTCCTCCTCACTCACCTCCTCACGCTACTCCTCTCTTGTCCTCCTCACTTGTCCTCCTCTCTTGTCCTCCTCACTGTCCTCACACTCCTCCTCACTTGTCCTCCTTTCTTGTCCTCCTCACTGTCCTCACACTCATCCTCACGCTCCTCCTCACTGTCCTCCTCTCTTGTCCTGCTCATTGTCCTCCTCACTGTCCCCCTCACGCTCCTCCTCTCTGTCCTCCTCACACTCCTCCTCTCTTGTCTTGCTCATTATTCTCCTCACTCTCGTCCTCACTGTCCTCCTCATGCTCCTCCTCACGCTCATCATCACTTGTCCTCCTCTCTTGTCCTCCTCACTGTCCTCACACTCGTCCTCATGCTCCTCCTCTCTGTCCTCCTCACGCTCCTCCTCACTGTCCTCCTCACTCTCCTCCTCACTGTCCTCATCACGCTCCTCATCACGCTCCTCGTCACGCTCCTCCTCATGCTCCTCCTCCCTATCCTCCTCTCTTGTCCTCCTCCCTCTCCTGACTCGCCTCCTCACTCTCCTCCTCACACGCCTCCTCACGCTACTCCTCACTGTCCTCCTCTCTTGTCCTCCTCACTCTCCTCCCCACTCTCCTCCTCACCTGTCCTCCTCTCTTGTCCTCCTCAGTGTCCTCACATTCATCCTCACGCTCCTCCTCACTGTCCTCCTCTCTTGTCCTCCTCACTCTCCTCTTCACTCTCCTCCTTAATCTTCTCCTCACTGTCCTCCTCACTCTTCTCCTCACTGTCCTCCTCTCTTGTCCTCCTCACTCTCCTCCCCACTCACCTCCTCACTCACTCCCCACTCACCTCCTCACTCTCCTCCTGACTCACTCCCCACTCACCTCCTCACTCTCCTCCTGACTCACTCCCCACTCACCTCCTCACTCTCCTCCTGACTCACTCCCCACTCACCTCCTCACTGTCCTCCTAACTCACCTCCTCGCTCTTCTCCTCATTTTCCTCCTCATGCTCCTCCTTACTCTCCTCCTCTCTTGTCCTCCTCACTCTCTTCCTCATTCTCCTCCTCCTTCTCCTCCTGACACTCCTCCTCTCTTGTCCTCCTCTTTTGTCCTCACCATGGGTCAAAGTGAAAAAGAAAGATCTGGTGGTTTATCTTGTGACGTTTGTTTTCTTGCTCACTGGGCTTCAGTTGAAAATGAACTCAGACTGTGAGGAAGATCACTGAACTCTGCAGCTCTCTCTCTCTTCCTCTCTCTGTCTCTCTCTCTCTCTCCCTCTCTCTCTCTCTCTCTCTCTCTCTCTCCCTCTCTCTCTTTCTCTCTCTCTCTCTCTCTCTCTCTTCCTCTCTCTGTCTCTCTGTCTCCCCCTCTCCCTCTCTTTCTCTCTCTCTCTCTCTCTCTCTCTCTCTCTCTCTCTCTCTCTCTCTCTCTCTCTGTCTCTCTCTCTCTCGCTGTCTCTCTCTGTCTCTGTCTCTCTCTGTCTCTCTCTCTCTGTCTCTCTCTCTGTGTCTCTCTCTCTGTCTCTCTCTCTCTCTCTCTCTGTCTCTCTCTCTCTCTCTCGCTGTCTCTCTCTGTCTCTGTCTCTCTCTGTCTCTCTCTCTGTGTCTCTCTCTCTGTCTCTCTCTGTCTCTGTCTCTCTCTGTCTCTCTCTCTGTGTCTCTCTCTCTGTCTCTCTCTGTCTCTGTCTCTCTCTCGCTGTCTCTCTCGTTGTCTCTCTCGCTGTCTCTCTCTCTCTCTCTTTCGCTCTCTCTCTGTCTCTCTGTGTGTCTCTCTCTGTCTGTCTGTCTGTCTCTCTCTCTCTCTCTCTCTCTCTCTCTCTCCCTCTCCCTCTCCCTCCCTCCCTCTCCCCTGTCTGCCGCAGTGGCTTCTAGGAGTTGTAGTTTCTGGGTTGTTGGCCACGTTGGAGTTGGTGAATGTAGCGGCCCTCAGAAGAGCTCCTCTCACGATGCCAGAAGATGTGAAAAAGTAAATCAATGAAGACGGTGTTATGCATGTGGAATTAGTGTTTTGGTTTTACTTTAGGCGACATTAAATATTGATCTGGAAACTGGAACCGCAGAGCGTCTCCACCTCTGAGCCTAGTCCTGCAGGTTTCCACCATTGCTTGATGCTTGACCATGTGGGATTGTCTGTTTTTCTCTCTCTCTGGAAATGTGCCTTGAAAAGACTGTTGCATTTGCAGCTATAGTATTAAAATTGAGTTGAATTGAAATGAATCATACTTATGAGACATTAAAAACTCTGCAGTTTCAGTATCTGCGTGTAAGAAATGTTCTCCTCATATGCAGATGCTGGTGTGATAAATGGTAGGAAGTGTGTGTAATTTCTATACATCTGATGGAGAATAAACACTCCTGAAACACAACATCAGGGGCTGCAGCACCCCACTTCAGGAGCACCCCCCCCGCCCTCGGCCAGCAGAATCCCTCCCCTTCCTCCGTTGGCATTTAGCTGCTCGGTCACGCAGTCGATGTTGATTCAGAGCATGAAAACAGCAGCGGCACCTTGTTAAAGTGTTTGTCCGGCCTTCAGACTCTTTGTCCCCAGAGGACGCCGTCCCCCCCCCCCGCACACATCATGAATAACCTAGTAAAGTAAAGTCCTGCGGAGCTGACAGTGGGCTCGGTTTCCCCGCCTGCAGCCGGTGACCCCGGAGACGAGGCCGCTGCTGATGAGCTTCTGTAAAATGTCAGAAATACACGAGTCGTACACTCAAACAGATGATTGATTTTTCTCTCTTCTCCCCTTTAAATCTGCTAAAAGTTGATCCGAGGCTTCACACTTTAATGAACTCCTCCAGAAAGAACAACACACACGTCCTGTTAACATTTCTGCCTCCACGTGAAAGGAAGCTGTTTCCAGTGCTTTTCTCTCAACGCACACTTTAAATGTCACCGCAGCCATCAGCCACAACATTAAGACCACCTCTGACTGCAGTCCGATCCATGGAGGCTGACTCACACAGCCTCCATGGATCGGACTTATTTTGCACATCCCACAGATGCTCATGAAGCCCAACATCATCTCAAACTGTTTGTGTTTTTTCCCAAAACCTTCTCTGCACCTTTTTGCTTCGCTCGGCCAAAACGAACCACTACCAAACACTGTTTCCAAGACAAAGAGTGGATCTGGGTCTCAAACTTCTGGCCCCTGGACCAGAAGTGTCCTGCTTTCGTTCTTTTTGGGCCCAACCCATGATATCAACAATGTAACACACTCTGGTTCTCATTTATTAACTTTTGCTCACAATTAAATTAACTAGGGAGGCACCAAAACCACTTTATTAAAGTACGAGTTATAACCTTTATTTGCTGATACGAGCACTGAAACAAGTACTAGATGCCATGAAGCCTAATTTAAACTCCACTACATGATAAATAGTTTCAAGGCTCACCTAGCAGCAAAGCTATATGCTAATATCACTGATACACTCATTACCGAAGATCATTTTTAGGTATTTTACTTCAAATTCTTACTTTTTCATGCAATTATCTGTACCTTCTACTCCTTACAACAGCCTAATTACTATTATTTCATTTAGGCCTGGTTCTTTTTTTTCTTTGCTCCCTCTCACTTTGAGTTCACATCCAAAACGTCACAGAGGAGAAGATGCAGCTCAGTGGAGCCGCTCGCTACCAGAACAGAGACGCTACCTGAAGAGCTAAGGCTAACGGTAGCGGCTAATGCTCCAAAGGCCACAAGCTAAGAAGACTTTTCCTTTTTTAATCTGCATTGTGGTAGAACTTCTCATCTGCTTCCCGGAGACTCTGGAACGCCTGAGGGCCACATAAACTACGGCTGTTTTTTAACAAAAACTAAAAACTACCTTTAAAAAAAAAAGAAGCCTTCTCTTAATTGTCTTTTATGTGTTCCTTTTGAACCTAACACAATTTGAAGTTTTTTTTTTTAACTTACCTTTCAAATTTTCCCTGTAGCTCTTTAGACCGTTTAAATGTAAAGTGCGTTATAAATAAAATGTATTATTATTGTTGTTGTGCATAAATTGTGCGTGTGTGTGTGTGGGAGACTCGGGTTGTGGTTTATCTGCGCGCCGCTCAGTGTTTCGTACAGTGATGTTGCTACCTGACAGGCTAGTTAGCATCAATATGAGCTAACATGCTAGTGATGCTAACTCAGTTCCTCAAACTAGTTTGGTGTTGAAGAAGGTTTGTTCTACCGAGTGCCGTTCCAGTTTCAATTAGATGGTCTGTTTTCACGGTCAGGCGAATGTGTTCAATGATGGACCTGATTGCATGGCTCGGTTGGTAGAGCGATCGTCTCCCAATCGGATGGTTGCAGGTTTGAGTTCCATCTCTACCTGCCTACATACCGAAGTGTCCTTGGGCAAGACACTGAATCCCCAAACTGCCTGTGTGAATGCAGTGAAAGTGGTTGGTGGTGGTGGTGGTTGGAGGATGAGAGAGTGAGGGGTTGGTGGTTGGTGGTGGTCAGAGGGTGAATGAAGTGAGAAAGTGAGTGGTTGGTGGTGGTGGTGGTGGTTGGAGGGTGAGAGAGTGAGTGGTTGGTGGTGGTCAGAAGGTGAATGCAGTGAGAGGGTGAGTGGTTGGTGGTGGTCAGAGGAGCCGATGGTGCAGATTAGCAGCCTCTCTTCCATCAGTCTGCTCCAGGGCAGCTGTGGTTACATACGTAGTTTAACACCATCCAGTATGGAGGGAATGAACAAAGCAATGTAAAGACTCTTTGAGTGTCAACAAAAGCGCGATATTAAACCTTATTATTATCTGTCTGATCGGATTTGCTAGATGGACGTTAAATAATGTCATAGATCGTCATACTGCAGTTACAAAAGTCCACTGACTGTTTGCAGGAAGACCGACCCTGGCAGTGGATTGCTCTTGGAAGAGCATCAGGTTGGTGCCAATTATTGTCCTGTCTGTATAGTAATGCTTTGCCTCTCCTTATAAAACAACTGCATCCAACTTTATCCAATGGAACCTCCTATGTCACTGCTTTACTACTGTACTGTACTGTACTGTACTGTACTGTACTATAGGATATCAAATTTTCACAAATCATGATGCAAAGGTGGTTGGTGGTAACGCAGATCCTTTACATATCACTTGCTTATGGAGTATGAATCAGGCTTTGTGGCATTTAATAAGTATTCTTATGGGCACTCTTCATTGGCAAGTAGCTGAAGGTTAGTACTCATACTTGGCCTTTAAACAAGTGGTATCAGTGCAAAATTACAACATAATACTTATTTGTTATCAGAGGGAAAAAAACACAAGTGAAATAAGAGACATGATAAAATCTGTTTCTGTTTACTGGACCTCAGATTTTAGTTTCATTTCGTTTTCATAACAAAGATATTGATGAGGCAAAGCAACCACAGTACAGAAGGCAGGTTCTGGGTCCACACTGGATTCAAATCAGCCATTTGATTTATTTGAGGTTCAATGTCCTCAAACTGTGACGTGTTTCTTGTATCTGACTCAGGCCTGTGTCCACAGCAACGGTTTTAAGTGAAAATGTAAACCTTTCATTGGTGTTGGAGTCAGTTTACATAACAACGGTGCTCAGAGTCACTGAAAACACAACTTGTTGAAAAAGGATTCTAAGGTAGAACTTAAGCCCTGTTTACACGACAATGTTTCACGTGACAACACCTAATCCGCTAAAAAAAAAGTGTGCGTTTACACTGCAGCAGCTGACACAGAGACAAAGGTGTAGTTAGTATGCCAGGCCACTGGAGGGCGCTGTTGCTTGATTTTGTTATGAAACTACACAGACGTGTGCAGAGAACAATACATTATAAACATGAAGAAAATGGAGAGAACCTGACATCATCATGGACTGATGACACATCGGATGCTATCAGGGAGAGTCTCAACTATTAAACTACTGAGTTTGGACCATAAAACTAGAATACGGACTGTGAGTCGTACCACTACGCGGCCGCCATGTTTGTTTACAACTGGATGAGCAGGAGGGAGGGGGGGAGATGTGCAGTAACAGGCTCTGTAGCCTCCATCAGTCTCTGCAGGAGGGAATAGCGGCCGTGAAATAATCTTTCCACTTTGGGAGTCGGATTAAAAACTTTGCTGATACAGTGCATCAGAACACTGGTGCCGTGTAAACGGACCCCCCAAAAGTGAAGAAAGTTTTGCGGATACACTCGAATTCGTTGTCGTGTAAACGGGCCCTTAGTGAAAATGACCGGGGCCCTTCTCGCCTCTGATGAATAGTTCTTCTGCACATGCTCAGTAGACAGCCAATAGGAACCTTTCCTCCAGAGTGTCATGACTTCCAGTCCATCTTCTCCTCGTAGTTTTATTTTGACGGTCACCGTAATAACGATCCACTTGGTCGTCTGTCCTCTAGAAGGTTCGTGTTCTCATGGTTAATGTTCAGAGCACATTGTTCTCTGATTCATGTGTGTGTGATTTCATTACAAAAACGATCAACAGCGCCAAGTAGTGGCCTGGCATGCTAACTACATAGTTTTCAGTGTTCCGGCCATTTCTGTAAAAACAGACCGAAATTTCAGAACGTTGGCGTGTAAACGTGAAAGTTTTCTTAAACGAAAATGCAAATATGATGCATTTTTACTTGAAACGTGTAAACGGGCCTCAGAATCATTGTTTTTAATGTTTGTGTGTTGACTTGTCACTCCGTTATCTCCTCCTCAGCGAAGTAATAGTGGAATAAAAGTCTCCCATTTCCAGGACGGGTCCCCCGGGAGCCCCTTAACGGCCCCCAGACCCCACTCTGTCCGGGGGGGGGGGCACATTACAGGCTGCGGTAATGATGCTGGTTTGTCTGTTGGTGTGTAAATCAACAGCAACATTAGAGCTGTCAGCACAACCGCTGGAGGCAGCAGATCTATACCGGGGAAAAACAGAGAAAAGTAGTTTTAAATGGAAACACCATCTTTAACTGCAGCCCATCATTTAAACTAATCTGACTTCTGCTGCTTAAGGAGACACGGGCCTTCAGTTCACCTCCGCACATGAAGAAAGTTCACTGATCAGGAAAATATCAAACTGATGATTCTACATATGGAAACGTTTTTTAAACATTGATAGGGGATGAATGAACACATCCCACAGCCTCATTTAGCTTTTTAGATTTGAGATAAAACTCAAATCTAAAAAATAAAAATCCGTGGATGAACTTTGTGTTGTGGATTAAATGAGAGAAATAAACTTTCACTGACGACCTGGATCTGCACACAAACTACTGGAAACTGATGAAACGTCTGGAAAGAGCAGCAGCTGAACCTGCTGATGATCAAAATCAGCTCTTCTTAATTGTAAATCCAACATAATGTTTCTGTAAATCTAAATAACTCAAAACATTTTAGTTTTCAGGGTTTGAGGCTCCAGCTGACGAGGAGAGTGGTACGGTGGATTTAATTACCACTTTGGTATCATTTGGAGCATCTTTATCTGCTTCTATGTTAATGTGTGTCCTTCTGTCGCCAGATTGTTTCTGAGGTTGTGTGTGTGTGTGTGTGTGTGTGTCAGTAGGTGTAATTGCTGCACAGAAACAATAAAAAACCATTAGTTGATTAAATGTTTGTGATTTGACCTGCTGTTTGAAGTGGCTTTGAATGTTTATTGCTTTTGTTTGCTGTGCTCGTCTCCAGTGTTTCAGCTGAAGACCCCCCCTCCCACAGAGCCGCTCTGATTTCCCCCTCCAGCCTCTCCGCCCTCGGCAGCGTTTTGTCTTTATTTTCCTCAGCGTTGTTCATTCATTACAGCAGCTTTACTGGGAGAACAGCAGCTTTTATTGGCACGGCCGCCTGTAAAATCGGTCCAGACCGTCCCAGAAACCCACCTTTCAAATGAGATGGGGGGGGGGGGGGGGTTGTTAGAGGAGAGATGGATGTTCAGACAGTAAACAGGAGGCAATACACACACCGTCATTATTTCACACTCATGCTGCAGACCGACACATGGAAGTGTGTGTGTGTTGATATTTATTGGGACGGGACGGCTCCTTTAACCTCTGCCATCGACCGCCCAGCTCTCCCATTAAAGCTGACTGGGGGGTCCACAGGGAGTGTGTGTGTGTGTGTTTCTGGTCTCATATCACAGTGTTTGCTCTGGAAATGAGTGAAAAGTACAGTTTAACAGAAAAATCCTTCCCTATATCTCACAGTGGAGGCAGCCTGCAGGTGGAAACTACATTTATAGAAGCACACAGACGAGGGGTTCAGGGTGTACCCTGCCCTCGCCCAGCTCGCCGGGATCGGCTCCGCCACCCCGAACAGGACGAAGTGGTACAGAAGATGGATGGACTCCCTAACAAGTTGGCAGACTGTGTTGATCAGGCCCTGTAATGAGCATTAACCACTGAATGTATGCATTAGGGATGGACTGATGGCACTGAAGGACGAGTACTAACCTAAAGCTACTTGCCCATACGAGTACTTATTAAATGCCATAAAGTCTGGTTTGTAATTCACACGCAAACAACATGCGAAGGCTATACATTGCCACCAACCGCCTCCGTCTAAGTACACACTCCAGTTATTAAACGCTGCTCACTGCGTCAAACCGGTCAGCATGGCCGCCGCCCAGAGGGAAACCTCTTCTAAAGACAGTTTGCCGAGGGCATGGATTACTGGAACCCTGTCCTGTGGTCTGATGAGACCAAGATAAACCTATTTGGTTCGGGGGGCGTCAAGTGTGTGTGGCGGCAACCAGGTGAGGAGCACAAGGACAAGTGTGTCTTGGCTGCAGTCAAGCATGGTGGTGGCAGCATCATGGTCTGGGGCTGCCAGCAGTGGAGAGCAGTTCATTGAGGGAACAGGAATCCATTGAAGAAAGCATCCATGTTTGCGTTTTATTTTTAGCCTGAATAGATAAAACTGATTCTGGTCATTTATATATAAATAAAGGTGATTTTGCTTTGTTGTTTTTACTTTTTACATATTTCGCCAACAAGGAGGCTATTTGAGTTGGAGATGTTAGGCTTCACACCCTGCCAGAGGAAAACCTCTTCCTGATGTCAGCATGTTGCCGACACCTGATCAGTCTGAGGCTCCAACTGTTTGATGAATTTATTTGAGCTGAAGAGGAGAATCAGGAGGAACAAATGAACATGAACAAATCAACCGTGTCATCTTAGAACGCAGCTGACGTTAGTTGATGCGGCACTTTGGTTGTTGTTGAGGTGTCGGGGGGGTCCGGAGGAGGTCCGGAGGGGGTCCCTCACTTGCCCGGGCAGAAGGGGCAGGAGTTGTTCCTGCTGGACTGCAGCCACACCTGGATGCAGTCTCTGTGGATGGTGTGGGAGCAGCTCAGAGGGTGGCGGCTCTCCGGATCCACGTGGTTCTGGCACATCAGGCACAGTTTTCTGGAGGTGGGGGGTCTCTGGATGGGGCCCAGGGGGGCGGGGCGGCTGATGGGCCCCGGGGCCGACCTCTCACCCTGCGCCAGCTTGAAGCCCACCTGCTCGATGACCTCCTCCATGGACATGCCGGCGAGCGTCCCGCGGGAGCTCTTCACCTGCTGGAGCAGAGACGTCAGCTGAGCCCTGGTGCATTGTGGGAACCTCGTCCCCAGCTTCTCCAGCACTTTGTCCAGTTTCCCGGCGGGGGCAGCGGTGGGGGGAGGCGGGGAAGGGACCGTGGGGTGCAGGGGAGGGGAGGGGGACGCGCTCCTCACCGGAGCTCTGAAGTGAGGGGGGGGCTGGAAGGGAGGGGGGTGGTAGGGGACACGGAACTGAGGGTGGGGGGGGATGTGGGGGAGCCGCTGTGGGTAGAAGTGGGTGGGTCTCTGAGGGAGGAAGGGCTGGTTGATGGGGGGTTGGTGTGGTGGGGGGATGAACGGTGGGGGGAGCACCCTCTGCATCACCTGCTTGAACTTCAGGTCGACCTGCGAGGCGACAGGAAGGACAAAGTCTTCAGAAACAAACAATCAGTAGAACCCGTCTTCATCCAACCCCAGAACCATGCGCCCAACTCCTCGGACTAAAGGTGGAGAACAAAGGAGAGCGTTACCGTGGGGACCTGAGGTAGGGTGGGCACGTTGATCCGGGGGAGGGTCTCCAGGTCTCGGCCCTGCTGCAGCTGCTGCAGGACTTCCTGGAAGCGGCTCTGCAGCTCCGCCTGGTTCCTGCGCACCAGACTCTCCTTCTTCTCCCAGGACATCCTCTCCTGAGGGAACTGCTGAGGAAACTCCACCTGCAGGGTGTTCAGGTACTGGCTCACCTGCACCAGAGGGGGAGGGTGGAGGTCAGTGCTGCTCAGGATCGGCGGGGGGGGGGGGGGGGGGAGGAATGCTCTGTGTTTACCTCTCTGAGCCAGGCGTTGATGCGCGACATGGCCGTCTCTCGCTGTTTCTCCACGGCTGAGATCTCGTCCCGCTGCGCCTGCTGCTGCGCCTCCTTCACCTCCTTCCTCAGCCGCTCCATCTCTCGCTGCAGCTCCTCCAGCTCCTCCCTCCAGTGTTGCTGCTCCTCCCTCTGCTCCTTGGCCAGCGCCGTCAGCTTCTGCTCCATCTCCTGCAGCTCTTTGGACAACCTGGCGAGGAAACGGCCGCTCAGAGACTCACTGATAAATCCTCAATTCACACCTCATCAGACAGTCAACTGTGTCTGAGGCGGCGCAGGGACAATGACCAAACATTCAGGAAATGCTTCCTGCCATTGGTGCTGTAGTTCTCAGCGTTCCCTGCAGAGTGCGTTTCTCTGTTGGACGTCCGATGTGTGAAATCACTACTTCCTCCACCGCTTCAACTTTTATCATCTGTCTGAAAACTAGAAGTTATTGGGGCGGGGGAGGGGCGGGGCCATGAGAGCAGCTCGCTGCACGCAGGGATGAACTGGGCAAAAGTAGCGACTCTTTAAACTAGAGCTGGGCGATATGAGCTTTTATCGATATCTTGATATTCTTAGGCCAAATCACGACACACGATATGAATCTCCATATTTTACTGGAAATCAACACTATTGATGCAATTTAATGCCGGCGGCTAAAAGCTACGGAATACTCACTATTAGGGATGCCACTTTTTTTTTTTTTTTTTTAAAAACGAGTAGTGTACGAGTACTTACATTTGAGTACTCACCAATACAGAGTACTTAAATTTACTTACATTTTTTTTAATGGCACTGCCACATATACTGTTAGAAAACATTGTGTGCGTGGCCCTTTAACAGACGCGCTGCTGGCTTGACCAGTGTGCCTGAGGGAGCGAGCGTGCTATGGAGCAGGTCCAACACGAAGCTGTACATAAAACTAACTGGCAAATAAATAGAAGTGTTCATCTCAGAAACTGAGTTCCATGTCCTTATTTCCACCGGGTGTGAGGCGGGGAGTTAACCACTCCTCATTGCCCGCCGTGATGTACGCTCCTCACCCTGCCTTGCAGCGACGTGCTGTAAACCAGGCTGCTGTGTCTTCAGGGTATCTTCCTACATAACAAGGATAGGGACTCCAGTAGCCGATTAATCTTTTATCTATTGTACACACCAAACATACACAGAGGACCTGCGGTCCGCTGCAGGACAACTCAACACCCACACACTACAATACCCACAATGCCTTGTGTCCGTCTCAACTACGGCAGCCCTACAAGGTCTAAATACACAACACGCGCACTGCCGTGAAGCGGTATCTGGTGTCTTGGTATCGGTGGCAGTTTTATGAGTACGAACCGATACCCGATAGTAGTATCGGTATATCCAGACTCACAATATAGTCATTTTCTTTATTGTAAAGAGAACAAACCACGATACATCCAGTAAATATTCGATATATCGCCCAGCCCTACATTAACCTAATATTTTAACACAAAACGCAACATCAACATAAAGCATACTGTATTTTTCAATATCAAATTTTAGGAAAATCTTAAATCTACTTCAGTTCTATGTGGATTTAACCGCCTATACCAGTGGTTCTCAAACTTTTTACACCAAGTACCAACCCAGAAAATACTTGGCTCTCCAAGTACCACCATAATGACCAACACTATACAGTAGCCTAGTAAGCCGAAGCATTCATCAAAAACAAGGCAGAAGTTTTATTCCTAAAGAAGTATATGTAATATTGTCAGCCATTGTAACATTTTACACATTTAGATATAACTATAACTGTAATTAAATATAGGAAAATAAAAGACTGTACTTAAATAATGATTCAATTAATATATATTGCACAGAAAAGTTAAACATTGTACTTTAATAAATGAAAAACAAACGAACAAAAACCTGTTCTTAAAGATGAAATAAAACTGTACTTAAATGTTAAGTAAAGAATGTACTGTACTTGATTAAAAAAAATCAAAACAGGCTGTACAGACAGACAGACAGACAGACAGACAGACAGACAGACAGACAGACAGACAGTTTTTGTCTGTGTGTGTGTTACCGGTTCCGGTCCTCCTCTGCTCGGCTCTTCTCTGAGCTCATCTCCTGTTTCTTGACTAAGAAGTTCTTCCTGGCAGCCTTCGAGTTGTTGAGCTGCAGTTTCACTCTCAGAGACTCCAGTTTGTCCAGAAGAGCCTGAAAACAGCCGCATTGTGTTACAGCAGGTTTTGTATGTGTGTGTGTGTGTGTGTGTGTGTGTGTGTGTGTGTGTGTGTGTGTGTGTGTGTGTGTGTGTGTGTGTGTGTGTGTGTGTGTGTGTGTGTGTGTGTGTGTGTGTGTGTGTGTGTGTGTGTGAGACCTGGTGTTGGCGGGTGGCGTCCTCCTTCTTCTTCTGCAGCTGCTGTCGGAGCTTCTCGTGCTCCACCTCCTCTTCGTCCTGCCTCTTGGTGAGCTGTTCGTATTGCTCCGTCAGGCTAGAGCCGCGATCAAATATGGCTGCCACGGCACTCTCCCAGCCGGCGTCTGTGTTGATGGCGAGCTCTGCGGTCCGGTTGTCCGTCTGCACGGCCTGGACGTTCTGGATCACGTCTGAGAGAGGAGATTAAACAAGGAGCTGAAGCAGTCCACAGTGAACCCACTCAGGGTTTTTAACGAGGTTAACCCGTGGCACCGACTTCTCTTGTCATGAAGTCCTTTGAAGGACTGACTGAAGGAGAACTTCTTACTGAAGGCGCCTGCATACTCCTATAAGAACCCATAAGAACAAGAAGAAAATTCGGCAGTGACGTCAGCCAGCAGCAGAAAACAAAAGCTTTTTCGGCAGGACTGTTCATACTCCGATAAGAAGCTGCCGAAGTCGCAGGCCACGCCCCCTCACAGCAGCCACAAGTCTGTGAAGCGGCGTTTAAACTTTTCAACAGCACAGTTTATTTCTGGCCTCCAGTGCTTTCAGAAACACATTTCTCTGAACTTTTTCAGTTATAAAAAAGTTTTTGTCCGAGCGCCATGTTAGTCCAGTTTTAACTACAGGAGCTGACAGCTGTTTGTGATGCGTTCAGGTGCATCACGTCAGCCTACACTCCGACATTTTAACGAGCTGCGGCGCTCGTACAGTAGCGCTGTTACAAGCTAAATATGAATAAAATATTATCGATAGTCATGAGCGAACAAGAACACGCATGCGCAGCACACGGCAGTGCAGAAGTTTCAGCAGTGCGGCTCCGACAAGAGTTCGGCCAGGGCGGTTGGCACAGCCGAAACAAATTTGTTCGGCCAGAAGGAGCTGGCCGAAGGAAATGACGTAATTTTGTTCGACAGGACCCCGCACTGCCGAACTTCCGTCTTGTTCTTATGGAGTATGAAGAGGCCTTAAGACGGAACAGCTTTACAGTTGGCTTACAGGTGGAGTTGACGGTGCCTCTGCCACTTTATTAAACCTGCTTTTCAAGCCTCAAAAAACACACTTTGTGTTATTTCTGTATTCGCCCACATTTTAATTGACTTCTTGTCAATTTTAACCTAGATTGTTATATTCTAGGCTGGATTCTTGATTGGTTATCATCCAGAATGCAGAGGGTGAATGGATGCACGTCAGGGGAGAGGTCAGCTGCGTCTTTCTCCCTCTCCTCGAGATTTTATATGATTGCCGCAGTCGGCATGACAACAGATTTGTAATAAAATTTATTGATGACTCTAACAGTCAGTCACCTTTAGGACCTTGAACATTCCCACGGTCCTGTTGTCATTGTTGAATATGTAGCCTGGCGTGGTGATGCTTATCTTCAACTTAATGAACAACAAACTTTTTTTTTTTTTTTAAAGACTGAAACTGAGATGAGTTATGTTAGACATATAAAGCATAATTATATAGAATATACACAGCTCATGGTTGAAGATATTCATATCCACAGAAATAGTGTGTATAAAAGGTCTATATGCGTTGGTGAAGGTAAGAAGCAAACTGAACTCTACGTCGAGCCCAACTTCTGCTGCTGTCTTATACTAACGGGATGTAAAGTTAATAACATTAGTACATTGATGATAGACCTTTCGTAAGGGTCATCATATCATTTAATATGACAGAAACGTAAAGTCCCCAGATTGTGGTAATTTAAAGAGAAAACTGTATTACTTGTTTCATTGTTTTCAGTTCAGCCTGACAAGATTGACTCCAGTTTAATATCTCAGGATGAGCTGAAGTCAGAAGTTTCAAACTGACTTTATTCCAGCATGGAGCTCAGAGAGCTGCTGCTTTCAGGAACTAACTTCATCTTCATCTGGTGTTTCAGCGTGAGAATCAAACATCTTTACCGTCCACGGTCATCTTGGCCAGCTCCAGCTCCAGGTCAAGGTCCAGGTCGTCCTCGTCCCATGGGGACTGTTGGTGGTCTTCTGAGTCCGGTCTGGACTGTAGGTGGTCTTGTGAGTCCGGTCTGGACTGTTGGTCTTCTGAGGCCACGTTAGCTGCCTCCATGTTAGCCTCCATGCTAACGGGCTGCAAAGTGAAACTGAGAGCCTCAAAACGGATTTCTTTTTTAAACCAACAGAAACGCTGCCGCCGGCCGGACGCCAGGCAGGAGAGCAGAGACAGTTTAATGATTTTTAAGCTTCGAAAAGTCTCTTTAAAAAGAGTGTTTGAGGTAAATTTGCCTGCTGTCAAAGTTGAATTCACACTTTCCGCCAGGAAGTATCAGTGCAGCGCGGAATGAAGTCCGTGCTGCAACGCCACATTTATGCAAAGGTTCCGAACAAAGATCGTCTATGAGCTTCAGGTTTTTAAGTCAACTACGACTTAACGGAGCAAGAATAATGTCCACAGTGCATGAAGTTGGATCATACAATACTTCAAACACAGAAAAGACAACAGGGAACCAAACAATTATTTCATCTTTCAACTCACTTTCACAAAGTCATGTTAAATTCTTTTTTGCAGACTTTTCTAAACAGCGTTGCCATTTTGATTCTCAAAAATAGTCTGAAAACATGTCTGCACATATTCTGACTCAATATTATATTCACACCAACAAGAGTGTAAAGCAATATTTTTATTTGTATTAAATCATGAAAATTTGTCAAAATCTTACGGTTGCCCAGAGACAGCAGTGTTTTGAATCACCATGGCAATGCAAGATTTTGGCGTTTTGTGTGTTTAGGTATCGACCATTTAAAAAAGCATATATTATAATTTATTGTTCTTTGCTCTTTATAGTTTAAAAAAAGATAAATATGATGTTTGCCAAAGTAAAGTAAAATTCATTGCTGTACTCTGGAGGTCATAATTTACAATACAGTTAAATAAGTTGGTTTTAATTCCCACACATTTTACATTTACAGACTAAGTTGTCGCTCATTTTCTCAAGAGTTCCTGGCTGCAGACTGTGGGAGCCGCCATACTTCAACGCCTTACAGTAGGTCACATCACCTCCATACAAGGAGTCATAACACCTCCATTGCATTGTGTGTTTATCCTGTGTGAAGCAGTCAGTGGATTTGAAAACATAAATTTTATATAGTTAGATAGTCAGTTAATTGACTCTTTTAACAGCTTCAGACACAATGTAAAATTGAGACGGATTTGTAAGACAAACAATAATGTTAAATCCATGTCTTTTGAAAGTTGCCAATTCCCTTCAATGTAATGTTTTAAATAGATTTATAATCAATATTAACATGTTATTAAACATAAATACAATGTCTAACTTGAACACTTGTAAACAACAAATTAAAGGCAGAGATTTAAAGACTTAGACATCCTCTGTTAGAGTTTAAATTATTTCAGCTATTATCTTAAAATGCAGGGCAGAATTGAACCAGAACATAATATATATTTTTCTCATACTAGTGATCATCACTCATATTTTTCTAAAATAAGGTTCCATGAAAGAGCAGGGCACTCCGGCTCTCTATGTGTCCACAGTGTAGGTTCTGATAAAAACGAACAATTATTTTACAGTGAGTCTGGCACTTTTATTACCATAGCTATCTGAACTTTACATTCCTCACCATTTTAACTATACATCCTAAGATAACAGATAGGTAACAAACATAACGTGAGATATATTCCCTACCTAGCTGTTAGATAGATCATTTCAATTACATGACAACTCCCAAGAAATCATGTCGGGACGCTAAAGTTGCTGAATCAGAATCCTTTAATTACTGTACCCAAGTTAGGCCAAAGGTTATGTTTGTTATGGTATGTATATATTATAGCAAGCCTTCGCAAAAACTATTAACCCAAATTGCATGAACGGTTCAGGGATGGTTTGTCATCATCAATCTTCAATCCATTAGATTCTGGGACCCGACAGCTCCTGTAGAGGTCAGATATTTACTCTGTTGCCGACACGCTGGAGCTCCACCGTGAGCCATCAGTCAGGGCTGACGCTGCCGTTATCTGAGTGCCAGGACACTGCTAACTCCGCCTCTTCTCAACTTTCAGCCAATCACATGCCAACTCACTCTGACGGCGCAGCCAGGATCACAAAAGAATGGGACCCAACAGAACATCATTTAATCTTAACATTCCAACAACATGAAGCAATTCAAATGATGGAAGGTGTGGTGGATCAAATAACCTTGTAATCCATTGGTTTCCATGGTGACAAATGTGGATCATTCTAGTTGTCATTATCCAGATGCTTCCATACGCACAACAAAATTGCAGTTGGAGCAAAAATAAAAAGGCATAAAACCGACTTTTAGATGGCTAAAGTTAGTAGATAAGCATATTCTTACATTCAGCAGACTCCTCATCTGTAACTCAGTTTCTTCTGTTTATTGCAGAAACGATATATAGGGAGCGGCTATCAGTACTTCAAGTGATTTCCCTTCAGTTGTGAATAAACACACAAAGAAGACCAACTTCATCATAGTCAAAGTCACATTCGACTACAGTTAAAAAAATGAGGTATGGTGGCGCCCTTGTCGGCCATATTGTCTGCAGCCAGGTCCCTCTCCTTTAGCCTCGTTTCCACTGTGCAGTATGTGCTAGTATGGGACAGCACGGTATGGTACGGTACGGTACGGTATGGCAATGCATACCCAGACCCAACTCTGCTGCGCAGTCCCACCACAGAGACTGCGTTTAAAATGTAGGTGGGGTTGTGACAGTAAACATTGCGGGACCAGCCTGGACCATTTTTCTTTTCTTTTTTTTCTTCTCCAGCACGGAAGACATTCATTGTGTGGGGCTCAGGCATCCAGGGAAAGCCGTGAGCATCCGCTCTCTGTGACACAGCTTGAAAAACTTTCTCATTGTGAACAACAGCGTCCAGCTCCACTGAATCTCCTCCATTCCTGTAGCGGAGAGAAGCGTCTGCACCTCGTCAGAACACCAGGGGGCAGTGGAGTGCCGACATTTCAATAAACCCAGTGGACAACCAGAGAGCACAAGGCGGAGTATATGAACAACAATGGAGGGTTTATACGCCGATGAGCTATTTAAATATTGCTGCTTGTCCAGAGTGACGATGGTCACTTCCAATCAGCAGACGGCTGCGCTGTAGCTCCTCCTTATCGGACCCGGTCCATAGTGCTAGGTACCCCAACGGAAGGGTGATGAAAAACTGTAACCCTTTGGTACGGTTCTTTCAGTGCCATTACAACTTTTGTCTGTGGGGAAGCATGAAAACCCAAACCGGACTAGACCGGACCGTGACGGCACATTCTGTGCAGTGAAACGAGGCTTTAGTGGTTGTTTCTGTATCTTTGTGGTAGTTTGTCTCTTTGCGATTGTTCATAGGGCTTTTGTAGTTGTTTAGTCTCTTTGTGGTTATTTACAGTTTTGTTGTGGTTGTTTACAGCATCTATGTTGACATTTACAGTCTCGTTGCGGTTGTGTAGTTTCGTGTTGTAGTTGTTTACAGTCTTGTTGTGGTCATTTATAGTTTGTGTTTGTGAAGGGTTCCTGGAAAGCGCTGCGGAGTGAGAGTTCCTATCTTCCCGCTCCTCTCTGCTCCCACCAGGCCTCAGTGAGTCACATGACGGAGCTGGAAAAACCTCCTGACCACTCACTCCTCCTCCTCCACGGTCACACTCACCGTCAGTCGGCTGTTGGCTCATGGTCTGTCGGTGTGTGTGTCTGGGCGTGTGTTTGCATGAGTGTGTGTCTATGTGTGTGTCCCCGTTAGCTAGCGGCTAGCCTCCATCGCACACAGGAAAACAAACCAGGCGAACATGGCGGACACAGCCAGGGACCCTCCACCAGAGACCACCGACTTCCAGGAGCTGGAGGACGGGGAGGACCTGTTCCCGGAACCGTCCAGCACACAGGAGGTAAGGAGGAGGAGGAGGAGGAGGAGGAGAGGCCGAGAGCAGCAGGGAGGCGTTCAGGGCGTGATGCTGACAGGACATCCACCCGCAGCGGCTTCCGCCGGGTTTTAATGTGTGTGTGTGTGTGTGTGTGTGTGTGTGTGTGTGTGTGTGTGTGTGTGTGTACCAACACGGCTACACACACATACACACACGGAGAGATGGCCTCTTCAGCTTCAGTTACTCGGAGAACAAACGGTCCCGTCAGGTGTCACGCAGGTGAGGGCGGTGCGTTCAGTGAACCTCGGAACAAACGCCATCATCAGGTGACTGTCACGCAGGTGAGGGCGGTTCGTTCAGTGAACCTCGGAACAAACGCCTCCATCAGGTGACTGTCACGCAGGTGGGAGTGGTGCGTTCAAGGAACCTCAGAACACACTGTGTGACAGGTGTGACCGCGCTTAGATACCTGGAGGAAAACGTCTCATTTATACACCGCCGATTACAACACAACATCTCAGGTTTTCTGTACTAATCCCAGTCTGGGAAACTGAAAGCAAGGTAATACAGTAAAATCAAACACAAGTTATAGTAAACATAGATAATAAGACAACCACAATTATACAGGGAAACGGTGTTTACACAATGTGCAACTGCAAATGTTGCCATGTAAATATCTTTTCAGTTTGCATGCAACATGTGTAAATGTTTGACAGAGAAACATAAAACTCCCACAGGAACACACACGAGCAGAATTAGGGACGATTGAAGGGAACATCTCTTATAACAGAAAGAAACCTGCAGAACCAGACTCGGTGCAGGAGACTTCCTGCAGAACCAGACTCACGGAGATGTCCTGCTAGACCTGTCATGTCTGGTGTCTGCAAACTACAGTCTCCCCTGTGATTTTGAAATGAAAGAATTGTCAATAAAAAAGTCTGATGTCTCACGGTCACCTGCACAAACCAGTGAGTCTGAGATAGTGAGAAGGTTATTGACTAGAGACTAGATTTAAGGTTGGTAAGCAGCTGAACTTAGACAGCTGAAGAAGGTGAAGTAGCTGAAGGAGTGAAACGACAACGATGCTCTGAAAGCACAACTTTTTGAAACAGCTCCCAACAAGGAACTTTTTGGAAACACTCTCCGATGGTTTATCATCTTTTTGTGTGTTTTCCATGGTTTGTTTCTTTGGTTTTTCATTTTCTCATGTCATAGTAACTTAGTGTTTTTCATCATCCAAGTTTTTTCCCAGGAGTTTGTTCTAATCTGATCAAACCTGCTGAAGGGCAACACACACACACACACACACACACACACACACACACACACACACACACACACACACACACACACACACACACACACACACACACACACATACACACACACACACACACACACACACACACACACACAGAGGCCTGTTGTAATGTTTTGTCATGTCAGCACTTTGGATTTCATTACTGGTGATGATCCTCTTCCTCCAGTGTGTGTGTGTGTGTGTGTGTGTGTGTGTGTGTGTGTGTGTGTGTGTGTCTTCACATTTTTCAGAATTCTGCAGATTATCTTTTGCACAGAGCTGCAAAACACAACTCAGCTTATAAACTTGTCGTATGAAAACTGTAGTACATGTTGCCTTTGAAGAGTTTTTCTTGTTTTTGCTGGTTTTAGCTTCCTAATCCACTTTACTTCTGTTTTAGCCACTTTAGCAGATTTTGCCATTTTAGTTCTTTCATTCTAACCTTTTTGTTGTTTATTGACATGTGAGCTTATGATGCATATTTTAGTTGACAAGCGACTGAACTTGGATGCACCAATACCAGTATCAGGTCCAATACTGCACAGAGTACTCTTACTCGTACTACGTGAACTCATGTGTTATCAACATTGGCCACGGGCCAACAAGAGAGCACGAGTGACGTCAGCGGTGTGTTATATTAATGAGAATGACAAAAGTAAGACGGACTGCAAATTATGTTCTGCTTTGCAGAGGTGATCCGTGGCAACGCACGTCCTTCACTTATTGTTTGCGTTTGATGAAAGAAACAGGCTCAATGGTATGTAATAAGTACTCTGTACTCTGTATCGGCGGGTCCTTAGTATTGATCGTTCTTTAAAAAAGTGGTATCGGTGAGACCCCATTCTGAAGCATTATTCTATTTTGTTGTCACATCTTTCACTTTAAAGTGTGACAGAAGAGATCGAGACCACAAGAAACTCTGGGACAGAAACGTGTTTTCACAGATAGTCTTGGGACGCCGCCGGGAGCCACTGATGTAACCCCGTTTAAGGACTTTAAGGTGGAGCCTCCTGAACGCGCTCCTGCCCGTTGCATCCACACACTAATCCACACTCAGTTGTCAGTTGTTTGACCCACCCAGCTCAAACTAATGCCGTGTAATCCCACCGTCCACCGTCAGTCCTCCACGGCACTCACTTTGGTGTTTGACTGAGTTTTGATTCAACTGGATCTTCATATTTCAGGATCTTGATCTGGCTGAAGACTAGTTTGGTGTCCACTGTAGCTTCTATGAATGGAGAATCCCCCTTAAACCTCACAGCTGACTGGACACATTGTGTTTGTCCTCCACAGTCCACGTCGTTCAGCTCCGACAACAAACTCCTGCATGTCCTCCCGTGGCCTTTAAACTCCTTCACCGTCTGTCCGTGGTAGTTTATAGTCTTTATATGGCTGTTTACTGTCGGTCGGTGGTAGTTTATAATCATTTATATGGTTATTTACTGTCTGTCTATGGTAGTTTATAGTCTTTATATGGCTGTTTACTGTCTGTCCGTGGTAGTTTATAGTCTTTTATATGGTTGTTTACTGTTGGTCGGTGGTAGTTTATAGTTTTTTATATGGTTGTTTACTGTTGGTCGGTGGTAGTTTATAGTCTTTATATGGCTGTTTACTGTCGGTCGGTGGTAGTTTATAGTCTTTTATATGGTTGTTTACTGTCGGTCGGTGGTAGTTTATAGTCTTTATATAGTTGTTTACTGTCTGTCGGTGGTAGTTTATAGTCTTTATATGGCTGTTTACTGTCGGTCGGTGGTAGTTTATAGTCTTTATATGGCTGTTTACTGTCTGTCGGTGGTAGTTTATAGTCTCTATATGGCTGTTTACTGTCGGTCGGTGGTAGTTTATAGTCTCTATATGGTTGTTTACTGTCGGTCGGTGGTAGTTTATAGTCTTTATATGGCTGTTTACTGTCGGTCGGTGGTAGTTTATAGTCTTTTATATGGTTGTTTACTGTCGGTCGGTGGTAGTTTATAGTCTTTATATAGTTGTTTACTGTCTGTCGGTGGTAGTTTATAGTCTTTATATGGCTGTTTACTGTCGGTCGGTGGTAGTTTATAGTCTTTATATGGTTGTTTACTGTCGGTCGGTGGTAGTTTATAGTCTTTTTATGGTAGTTTACTGTCTCTTTGGGGTTGTTTAAATCCTTTATATAGTTATTTACTCTCTGTGGTTGTTTACAGTTTCTTTGTAGTTGTTTGTGTCTTAGTTGTTGTTTACTGTCTTTTTGGGTTGTTCATAGTCTATGATTGTTTACTGTCTGTTTGCGGTTGTCTCGAGTCTATCTGTGGTTGTTCACAGTTTATTCATGGTTGTTTACATGCTATTTGCAGTTGTTTACTGTCTCTTTATAATTATTTACAGTTTCTTTGTTGTTGTTTACAGTATTTTTGCAGTAATTTCATGGCTTTTTGTGTTGTTTTACTGTATTTGGGTGGTTGTTTATGGTGTTGTGGTTGTACATTGTGCACCTGCTGTTGGTTAGAGCGAAGCTGTACGTTCCTCTGTTCTGATTGTGGCTGCAGAGTGATTGTCTTTAACAAACAGATCAGTAGTTTCTTGATGTTCAGCCACATTTCTCCTCTGGATCAGGCATCACAGTGGTCAGGCCTTCGGATCTGATCAGGTCGGGACCCTCAGTGAGGTTTTCACATTTGACCTCAGTGTGACAGCTTCTCATTAAAGTTTAAAGGAAAGGCTAATTGTGTGTGTGTGTGTGTGTGTGTGTGTGTGTGTGTGTGTGTGTGTGTGTGTGTGTGTGTGTGTGTGTGTGTGTGTGTGTGTGTGTGTGTGTGTGTGTGTGTGTGTGTGTGTGTGTGTGTGTGTGTGTGTGTGTGTGTGTGTGTGTGTGTGTGTGTGTGTGTGTGTGACACAACAGTGTTTGCTGAGTAAGGATGGAGGAAGCTCTTGTTATCATCGCTCACTTCCTCCTCTGCTGTTTTTCGTGCTCTCAGCTAAAATCCCTCCATCGTTCTCTCCTCTGGAAGTTCAGTTAGTGTCTACAGGTTGGCTTCACTGTCCGCAGGACGAGCTGGAAGGAAATTCACTGCTGGATTCAGCCAAGTGTTGGGTCTTATGTTTCTTTTTCAAAGTAAAAGCCTTTCTCTACACTGCAGAGTAGGGATTGATCGATACTGATACCAGTATCAAGTATCGTATCTGAGCCTGCACGGAGTACCCATACTCCCGAAAGAGCCCGGATACAACCCGGAGAGTATTACGTGACGAGGTAGTTTGCAGTAACACTCTGCGTATTGTTTGCATACTCAGTATAAATTAGGCTTAATGGTATTCAATAAGTACTCATACCGGCACTAAAGGTTTAGGAGCTAAAGGTTCGTACTCATATTTGTCCCTGTCTTTAAAAAAAAAGTAGTATCGGTGAATCACTTCTCCAAAGTTGCAACGCTGTTCCAGACACTGGTTTCGGGGGGGAAATCAATTTCTGGCAAATTTTCTTTGAAAATTCATGACGACTCAAAGCTTTTTCTTTTTTTAGTTTTTACAGGGAGAGAGGGATGGAAGCAGGGCTATGAATAATGAATGTTTCCAGCTCATATGATGCGTTATGGGAATAGCTTGAAATGTTTTTAGGATTTTTTTGGAAGAGTTATTTTTTATGTTCAATGCAGGAAAGTCATCCAAAAAGTGACATTTGTGTAAAAATGCCGTCAACGTATCTTTTGAAACTTTAGAAAACTTTGAATCTGTTTGAAACTGAAATCATGTAAAAGCAACAGGAAACTGACAGTGAAGTAGGCCGCCTTGTCTTTTCAAACATTGAATAACTTTAGTCTCTTTTAAACTTTGATTAACTTTGATTGATTCAGTGAAATGATCCTCGTAAGAAGACGTCAAAGCCTCCATCTTTCCTTTTGTTTCAAAGGAGTGAAGAGTTTTTATTGCTGTATTAAATCTGCACATTCAGAAAGTACGAACTTGTAAACTGGCTGCAGCGTGTTGGAGTCGTGTCAGGCGTACACGTATGTGGCTCGAGCCAGCGATGCCTCTAAAAGCACAAACTGTCTGCGGGGAATCAGGACCGCTTCATCGAGAAAACAAGACAAATCAGTGACTCCACTTCAGAAAACAAGCCAGAGAATTTCCAATAAAACGTCTTAAAGTGTCTTCTAGTAAGCACAGCTTGTAAAGTGGATCATAAATCGAGTGTTTCCCTCTGATGGTGCAGGAGAACACCACACTGGCTGATTCGGCCTTTTACACCCAGTTACACAACGGTTCTTGTGTTTTCATTACAGAAACGCGAAAAACAAGATTTTTTTTCAGATATTTGTCATTAATTGCGGCCGAATATCTGGAGCACAGAAATTGTTGTTCAGACCAGCCCTCACACCTCCTGATGCCAGCGAACACCAGCCAGGAGGCCTTTGTTAAGATAAACAACAAAAGGAAACTGCAGACTTTCCCCGAGGTTTGTTTAATTTAAAGAAAACAGAAGAAAAGGTTTGGATCCACTTTTCAAGCTCTGATCTGCCAACGCATGACACTGCACCATGTCGGCTGGAAATGTGACGTAATGAAGTTGTGTTAATGTTGTGACGTGGGCATCGGCCCCGGCCCCCGGCCCCGGCCCCCGGCCCCGGCCCCCGGCCCCGGCCCCGGCATCGGCCCCGGCCCCCGGCCCCGGCCCCCGGCCCCCGGCCCCCGGCCCCGGCCCCCGGCCCCGGCCCCCGGCCCCCGGCCCCCGGCCCCCGGCCCCGGCATCGGCATCGGCCCCGGCCCCCGGCCCCCGGCCCCCGGCCCCCGGCCCCCGGCCCCTGGCCCCCGGCCCCCGGCCCAGGCCCCCGGCCCCGGCTCGAAGGCTGTTTCCTCTCGGACAGGAAGGATGGATGACACACACTTTTTTTTAACCTCTTCTGTGGAAATATGTCAAGTCTGCACCGCTTCTGTCCACATGTGGCCTCATTCTGCTTCCTTTATTTCATCCTGCCCTGAAAGTTTGAGATGGGTTTTGAGTGTTGATACAAGACAACAAGATGTTTTGGCTTTGATTGAAGGATATAATAAAGTCTTACTGGGATACTCGTTTCTTCAACCAGCATAGTTAGTGCAGTAATTACACCAGAACAGAGACCTTCTTTGTAATAAACATCTAAACTAAGTGATGTTCCTGGAGACTAATTAATTAAACTTAGCCTAAAAAAAAAGAATTTCTAGAAACCAGATTTATGTATAATTGTATGTCAAGATCCTTTGAGGACTTTATTCTCAATCTTCAACTACGATCACATTTTAAAATCTGTAGCTGGAGGCTCTGGAGGCTAGTTGGAATAATATTCAATCTGCAATGTCACTTAACCGTGTGTGTGTGTGTGTGTGTGTGTGTGTGTACACAGTCACAACCAGCCAGTTTACCTGCAGAAGACATCAGCACCAACTCAAACGGACCCAAACAAGACTCACTGTTCGACGATGACCCCGAGGATCTCTTTGCAGGTAGACACACACACGCACACGCACGCACCAAGACTGCTCAGTTGTTTAAACACATCTCTCACAATTGCTCGTGTCTGTGTGTGTGTGTGCTTGTGTGTGTGTGTGTGCTTGTGTGTGTGTGTGTGTGTGTGTGTGTGTGTGTGTGTGTGTGTGTGTGTGTGTGTGTGTGTGTGTGTGTGTGTGTGTGTGTGTGTGTGTGTGTGTGTGTAGAGGCCACAGAGGAGGTGTCCCTGGACAGTCCAGAGAGAGAAGTGCTGCTGTCGGACGGCCCCTCGCCCGCCATCACCCCCATCACCCCTCCCACCTCCATCATCACGCCCCGCCTCGGTCACACCCATGACGACATGTTCACACACTCCTCGTTCGATGAGGTGGGTCACACTGCCGGCGCCGCCGCACTCCACCACGTGGTTATCACATTTATCTCCATCGTGATGTTTAATGAGCTCCATGTTAAACTGCTCAGGTTAAATTTTCCTGATCAATAACCAGTTCGCCTCTAGCAGAGGTACTGAAATCAAGCTTTAGTAGAAGAGCTACCGGAGGTAAAAAATGAAGCTGGACTTCATTGAGAATGAAAGCAGAATGGGGCCCAGATGAGTTCCCTGATGAACTCCACAGTCCAGAACTCCAAACTGTTGAAGGAGGAATCTGGTATCAGTGTAATTTTTTCAATACATGAAAGATAATCTGAAATATGTGGCAGTGTCTTTTAGCTGCTGTTGATGAAACTCTTCCTGAATGTTTGCTTGTGCTTCAGATCGAAGAGGAGGAAGGTGGTGATTCTTTTGACATCAACATATCAGTGTCCGACCCGGAGAAAGTCGGTGAGTTCACCCCCAACGCACAAAACCACCACCAAGTTCAAACATCTTCATCTAAACACAGCCAGTCAGTCTAGTCTGTCATTTTTAATGGAGTTCTTTGAATAACCGCTTGTGTAGTGGGACAGGAGTTTTCACTGACGTGATCCTAGGAGCTTAGGAGCTTAGGCAGTATTTTCAGTTTTTTAAAAACAATATTAAAGCTGTTTAAAACCGAATATAACACCTTCATATTTAACAACTTATAGTTGAAATTCCCAGCAGATATTTGTAAAAAAAAGCTTTTACAATCAAGTTTTTCCTCATTCTGATCAATAGTCCTGCAAAATGAGCATTTTTATCAGAAACCTTTAACTTTTATCAGATCATAACTGACAGTTTGAAAGAAACAAGCAAGAATTGAGCAGATGTGCAGCTAATAGTAATGCAATATTTTCAAGTTTAGTTAAAGTTTTAGTTAAATACATCATTGGAGTTATGTTAACATTTTGCCAATAATTGATAGGTTTTTGCATTTACTGCACATTAAAGAAATCCTTTGAAAATATATTAACTGCAGCCAATAATGTAACAATAGTACTGCAGGCCTTTTTAAAAGGCTTTATTACATTTAACATGGCCAGAATTATTCCACCACCAGGAGCGTTTCTCAACAGGAGCTCGACTGTAATGTCCTGTATCTGGGAATCTAAAGATGAATACAAACAGGAACCTTGAAAGATAAATATAAAAACCAGAAACCAGTTGAACTGGCCTGATACCTCTTCATCCTGTTTGCACTGTTAACACACCTCTGTGTGTGTGTGTGTGTGTGTGTGTGTGTGTGTGTGTGTGTGTGTGTGTGTGTGTGTGTGTGTGTGTGTGTGTGTGTGTGTGTGTGTGTGTGTGTGTGTGTGTGTGTGTGTGTGTGTTCCAGGTGATGGTATGAATGCATACATGGCCTATAAAGTGACCACTAAGGTGAGAAGCGAAGCCTCTCAGATGTTTTGTGTGTAAATTGGTTTATTTTGAATATTTGTTTCTTCTCCAGCTGAATTCACTCCGCTTGGAGCAGAGCGCATCAAAAGATGATGTTTAAGTTAAAAAACACATATTGTTCTCAAGAAATATATTACAGTCAGCATCACAGCAGAGATATAAACTAGAAAGCAGCGGGCGTTTAATTATCAATCCAACATTTGTTTTTTACACATTCTGAACATAGTTTTTTTTTTAACACTGTTAGTGAATTGTTAAAAGCTCCTGCATGTAGTTTGTAGTTATTAATCAAAGTTTTTGAAGAACTTTAACTGTTTCCTGTCTTTCTTTTTCCGCTCAGACCTCCATGTCCCTGTTCAAGCATAGCGAGTTTGTAGTAAAGCGACGTTTCAGCGATTTTCTGGGTCTGCACAGTAAACTGGCCTCCAAGTACCTGCACATAGGATATATAGTCCCTCCTGCACCGGAGAAGAGCATTGTGGGTAAGTACAACTTCTGCTTTACAAAGCAGGGTTTAGTGTCGGCAGCTCCGTAATGAGCATCTTCCCCCTCCGCAGGGATGACCAAGGTGAAGGTGGGGAAGGAGGACCAGTCGTCCAACGAGTTTGTGGAGAAGAGGAGGTCGGCTCTTGAAAGGTACATGTCTTCTACTCTGATTACTCTCCACACTACACACTTCTAATCCAAGCTGTGTGTGCGTTTGTGTTAAAGATCAACCTGGTGAGAAGTTTACAAAGGTTAAACCACAAATATTAGATACATCATTATCACTACAGTCCTCTGTGTGTGTGTGTGTGTGTGTGTGTGTGTGTGTGTGTGTGTGTGTGTGTGTGTGTGTGTGTGTGTGTGTGTGTGTGTGTGTGTGTGTGTTGAGAATACTGAGAGGAGGAAAAGGGGGCGGGGCTGACATTCGGCTGCCCTTTGCTCAGGCTGCTTGATTGACAGGAAGGTCAGCGAGTGACAGGTGATGGAGCTCAGGACTGCAGAATTCCACACTGATGGACACACACACACACACACACACACACACACACACACACACACACACACACACACACACACACACACACACACACACACACACACACACACACACACACACACGTGGAGTTTTTCAAACTTTTGAATCACATTCTTCTTCATATGACTGAGTTTACACGAGACCTCACGTGTTCATATCAGCTGATCTGAGTGATGTTTCATCCTTAAATTACAAATCGTCTCTAAGAGAACAAACACATTTTGAATCATCCTTAAATGATCACAACACACTTTGTCACTTTTATGAAGAAGCACGTCCTTTTATTGAACTGAGCCAGAAGACCTGACTCTGTTAACCCAGGTTTCACTGTGTAGCGTGCTCCCACCACAGAGAGTACGCTGAAACGGTAGGCAGGTCTGTGAATGAGGCAGGTATGTGACGTCGTTATGCAACAGCAGTCTCGGCCCTCTCGGGACCAACGCGGAGGTTGTGGCCGCAGCAGAGTATGTAAACAACAGAGGATTCATACGGCCGATGCGATATTTAGAAGTTGCGGGCTTGTCGACACTGACGTAAATCACTGGCCAATCAGCAGACGGCTGCGTTTGGCTCCTCCTTATCGGACCCGTTCTGCAGTGCTGCGAACCCCAAGGGAAGGGTGGCGAAAAATGGTAACGGCTAGGTATGGTACTTTCGGTACCATCCACAACTTTTATCCGTTGAAATACACCGAAACCCAACCGTACTGTAGCGGCACATTGGAAACGAGGCTTGTGTGAACTGATCCAGAAGAACCGACTCGTTTAGTGAACTGAGCCAGAAGAACCGACTCGTTTAGTGAACTGAGCCAGAAGAACCGATTCGTTTAGTGAACTGAGCCAGAAGAACCGACTCGTTTAGTGAACTGAGCCAGAAGAACCGACTCGTTTAGTGAAATGAGCCAGAAGAACCAACTCCCTGTTATTTAAGAAGTTTAGTGTGATCTGTGATCGGAGGAACGTTTGTTAAAGAGTAGCTGTTTCAGCCTGTTGTGTGTGTGTGTGTGTCCTTTTCTTCAGGTATTTGATGCGAACAGTGAAACATCCCATCCTGCTGAAGGATCCTGATGTCCTGCAGTTCCTGGAGAGTTCAGAGGTGAAACGTAACATTTCACTATTATTATTGTCATCATCAGATCACGGTGGCTGCTGAAATAATGCAGTTTTTGTTGTGACAACATTAAAATGATCCACTTTGATTCAGTCGAGCAGAGAAATGTTGAGTTCTCTCACAGCTTCACTGAGTGTTTTAATGCACTGATATCAACTATTACATTTCACCGAAATATTAAAAATCTTTCTGACCTAAATCTGCAGATTTCACTCAAAAGTCATCATCTTTGGATTAAGTTTACTCTTTATTTCAATAATGTCCAAGCCTCCAAGAACTCGCGTGAAAGGTGTCCTACCTCCTTAATGGGCTTTAATAATTGTAATAAATGATAAAACATCATGGTGAAGCTCCACTGACGTCGATGTGCTAACCTGCTGGCCTCAGCCTGTCCAGTGGCGTCAAACCTACGACCAGTAACCGGCCTGTGCCTGGCTTTTCACACTAAAATTTACAAAGAAGACTTGTTTTTCTTTTATCTTTTCATTTTAAATTTATTACACTCAAAATATAATTTTTTTTGATTCAGAGGTTGATTTAAATTTCACAAAAGACTAAATGCTATTAAGAATTCAATAATCCAAAAATTTCAATTCAAAGATTGATTTTTTTTTTACGGCATTTAGATCATTTAGGTCTTTATGTTTATATGTTCATTATGTTCATGTTCAGTAAATCTTATGCTCTGAAAAATGTGAACCTTTCAGAAGGGTCTTTTGGTTGTTCTTTTTTTAATGTGCGGTTTGGCCACTAGGGGGTGCCATTGAACCAGCCTGCAGGCTCTCATGTTTCTTTAGGGATTGTGTGTTGGGGAGCAGCGCTGCAGGACTCTGATGGGGGGGCTGTGGTCTCTCCACGGGGATCAGTGAAATCTGTTTTTCAGATCTGGAATTAATCTGCAGAATATAGCACAAAATCCAATCAGCTTGTTTTTTTCGACAAAGTGGAGAAACCATCCTGGGTGAGGTCAAACTAACACCTCTGAGATCTGCCCCGGGCTGTGGGGGGGCTGATTGTCCACTTTGAGTAAATCTGCTGCAACATTTCAAAGTGCTGCTGCACAGACAACTGAAACACAACAAATGGCTTCGTCAATCTAACAGGAGGACGAGGATGGGGGGGGGGGGGGGGGGGGGGGGGGGAAGAGGTTTGAATGAAGCTGCAATTGAAATCCCCCCCCCCCCCCCCCCCCCCCCCACCAAGACCACCACCACCGGCTGCCTCTGCTCATTTACCCCGTCGCACCTCCATGAGGGGCCCCGGGGACCCGGGGCGTCCCCCTGCCTGTTACCACTCTTAATAAATGAGATTGGAAAGGGGGAGGGGGGTGGTGTCACAGGTAAACCTCGCACGTCCGGGGAGGAAAGTAAACTTTTCCCAAAATGAAGAAAAATGAGCTTATTTCCAGACGGACGGCGGGGTGTTTTCACTCCCACGCTGGGGCTCGCAGGCCGTTTTTATAAGAGAGAGAGAGAGAGACTCTGTTCACTGCAGGGGAATGTTCTTCAAAAACCAGATGACAATGTCTGGTTGTTTATTCATCATTGTAACTAAATCTCTGGCAGCTCCACACAGCGAGACGTCATTATTGATTTTTATTTGATCTAAAAGTGGAACAAAAACCTTTGAGCTTTATTTTGTTTCTCCAGATCTTAAAACCTTCGTATGTCGGTTTAGTTCCGCAGGTTCGTTTTCACCGTGATTGTCTCTTGGCGGGAAGTTTCAGTCCACTGATGCCCCTGAAACGTGTCCATCAGAAGAATCAGTTCACGTTTTGTGTCTTACAGGTTTGAAGCTGCTCCTGGGTTTTGGCCCACAGGCCGAATGTCTTTTCTCTTGAAATCTCTACGTGCACATGGGCACCAATGTAACCTCATACAGTCAGATCAGACTTCTGGAGTCTGTTTTTCTGCGTGTGTGTTTTCACTGTGGCATTACGAGGTTTGCATAGTTCTGATGGTTTTCCGGTTCTTTACTTGTGCAGTTGCCGCGGGCCGTCAGCACTCAGGCCCTGAGCAGCGCCGGACTCCTCCGGATGGTCAACAAGGCGGCCGACGCCGTCAACAAGATGACCATCAAGATGAACGAGTCTGACGCCGTGAGTGGAGGAGGAAGAGTCTCGAAGAACTGAAGACAGGGAGGCGAGACAAAGATAGGAAGATAGAAACGAAGAAGAATGAAGCACGGTTATGAAAGAATGAAGAAGCGAGAGAAACAAAGAGGAAGTTAATGAGAAACAAGAAAGACAGGATGAGGATGGTATCAAAAATCCAAACCAACAGTTGTGAACAAATGAAGGTGAAATCCATTAATTTGATCATTTTACTGTATGCTGCCCCCTAGTGGCGATGAAGATCACAGCTACTCAGCATGAATCACTATTTACAAGTTAAAGATTCACGTCAGGGTAAAGTGACGAATTCAGAAACACGTGAAAATAATGTTAAAACCAGGATGAGTGACTTCTCTGTGAATAAGACCAGACAGATGAAGTAATTTTGTGTGTGTGTGTGTGTGTGTGTGTGTGTGTGTGTGTGTGTGTGTGTGTGTGTGTGTGTGTGTGTGTGTGTGTGTGTGTGTGTGTGTGTGTGTGTGTGTGTGTGTGTGTGTGTGTGTGTGTGTGTGTGTGTGTGTGTGTGTGTGTGTGTGTGCGTGCGCAGTGGTTTGAGGAGAAACAGCAGCACTTTGAGAATCTGGACGTCCAGCTGAGGAAGCTTCATGCCAGCGTAGAGTCTCTGGTCTGCCACAGGAAAGGTTCGCTCACTTTATTCTCTCTCATCATTATGATCCAGGATGTTGAATCGAAACCTGTGTGACTGCAGAGATATGGACTGGACATGTAAAATGGTGAAAATGATTACAGTATTGGTTGTTACATGGTGTAGAACCCAAGAGTGAAATGTCTAAAAAGCTCCTCCTATAGCTGGTCCTTGATGTGTGTTTTCACAAACTCCTCTCTCCTCTCAGAGCTCTCGGTCAACACGGCTCAGTTTGCCAAGTCGGCGGCCATGTTGGGGAACAGCGAGGACCACACGGCTCTGTCTCGAGCTCTCTCCCAGCTGGCTGAGGTGGAGGAGAAGATCGACCAGCTGCACCAGGACCAGGCCAACGCAGACTTCTACCTCTTCGCCGAGCTCCTGGGAGACTACGTTCGCCTGCTCACCGCCGTCAAGGTGCCGACAGCGGGCGCCACGCCTTTTCAATCTTGGTTCATTCAGAAGAGCCACACATTAGAGCGCGTGTGTGTGTGTGTGTGTGTGTGTGTGTGTGTGTGTGTGTGTGTGTGTGTGTGTGTGTGTGTTCAGGGTGTATTTGACCATCGGATGAAGACGTGGCAGAAGTGGCAGGACAGTCAGATGCTGCTGCAGAAGAAACGGGAGGCCGAAGCCAAACTGCAGTTCACCAACAAGCCGGACAAGCTGCAGCAGGCCAAAGACGAGATCAAAGAGGTGAATGACTTCAGCTGCTCGGCGAGTGGAAACACAAAGAATAACTTCAGTTTAGGGCTACGAGTACCTGGTATCCTACAGGGTACTGAGACGAGTACTCCTTTAAGGCCATTAGGCCTGATTCACCCCCAGTGGAATGAAATGTGAAGGTTCAACCTCGGCCTGGCCTCTGTCTGGACGCGACATTCACTTTTCATAAAGTTAAGAAATCCGCAAGAAAAAGTTTGAAAATACACTTTAAAGTTGGACTTTTTAAACAATCATCAGCTGGTTTATCCGACTGTAGTGGGGGGGTGTCAGTGTGACGGGTTGGTGTAACGTGTCACTGACTGTGTACATGCTGTGGTTTCAGCCTTTTACTGCTGCAACATGTCACATTTCTTGTTTTCATGATGTCAACATACTGAAAACAGACTGAACTCTCCAGGCTGTATGTACTCTCTGCATGGCAACTTATTCCACCAATCAGAGGAGTCCTGCAGCACGAGTCCCACTCACCAAAGACATGATGGATGATTTGGTTTGCTTTAAAAGTTATTTACTAGTTTTTCTAATCCACGTTCTGAGAAGGGACAGGATGAAGCAAAAAGCTCATTCAGTGGATGTTTTTTTTTAAGTGTAGTTGACTTTTCTTTTCTTTTTCAACAAGTCTTTATGATCAAGGTTCACAATCTCCACTTTCCGTTTCACAGGAGAAAAAACAAAAACAACAAAAAGAAAAAACACCAAAATAAAACAGAACACTGAACATCTCGGCAAAAAGGCACTCTGGTACAATCAGAGGTTCAAGTCCCTAAATAAACACGGCACTCCCCCGAACATATCGACATACAGCCAATCAGATGAGCACAATATAAAAGACCAACGAGTTGAATTTAAAACAAAAACTTAAATGAGTAAATAAGTAGAACACATCTCACTGAAACCACGTGGAAACCACAAGAACAGAACTACGGTAAAATGAGCAACAAGAAGAATAAAGACTAAATACCGGTCCTCTGAGGGCTCCTTTACAGTATTCAGAGTCGCGTAAACGGGCCTGAACAAGAGTGAAGGAGAGAGACAGAGCAGTTATTTAGGTGACTTTATTCTCATTAAAACAAAACAAACACAATGAAATTTAGCTGCACCAGCTCGGCTCAAACTAAAACCACAGAAAAAAAATAAAAAACAATATTTAAAGTGCAAAATTGACTCGTGGAATTAGAATTGTTGCATGATAAAGTGTTTGTGTGTAATAAAAGCAGGGAGTGAGCGCACCATCACCCTCACACAGGATCCCATTGATAATGGCTCCGCTGGTAGAGCGAATCCTCTCTCACACTGAGGGTTGCAGGTTCGATTCCCAATGAGTGAATTAATGATGTGAGGAGATTTGTGGAGTGATGAAACAGTGAAGTTCATTAAACATCCACCAACACTGGAATGTTAAATGAAACGGTGTGGCTGAGAAATCCTCCCACCACACACACACACACACACACACACACACACACACACACACACACACACACACACACACACACACACACACACACACACACACACACACACACCTTCACAGTTCAGTCATGTGAAAAGTTTTTCCCTCTTCAGACTTCACACAGCCTCAGCAGACAAACACGAGCAGGAGAGAGAAAAGTACTTTATTAGAGAGCCTGTTGAAGCTGTCACCACACAAATTCATCCTGCCTCTGTCAGGATACACACACACACACACACACACACACACAGGCGAAGGCAGCGTGGTCGGGGGTCGGGGCATTAGAGGCGAGCAGCTGTCAAGGCAGCGTGGTCGGGGGTCGGGGCATTAGAGGCGAGCAGCTGTCAGCCGCGGGGTTTTGGGGAGGAGGACGGGGGAGTTTTTGGGGGGAGAGGCTGTCAGAAGCTGCAGACCAGGACAGATCGCAGTAGAGTTACAACCCACATTTATTCGGACCCGACGAGAGTTTTCCCGCCTGTCAGGCGGCGAGGGTTCACCGTGAGACAACAGAAAACACACACCCGGAGCTTCCTGCACGGGCCAACGAGCACTTTGACTTCACGGAGCTGGAAAACAGGAAACAGGTTGTTTTCTCCACATCACGCCGAGGAGAAACGTGAGCTCAGATATTTCATCTGATCCTGTGTGTGCGCGATCTGCGTGTTTCTCTCGTGTTTGAAGAGAAATACTTTTCCTGCTAACAAGCCACAAACAGAAGCTTCGTCTAAAAACAAATGAAGATTTTGATACAAACATCAAAAATATATATATTTATGCACAAGAAATTCTCAGGATCAAATTAAATCAACAATCGTGAACTCCAATAAAAGAGAACTGTCACTCTGTTGCCATGGCGACAGTGATTGACATGTGATGCCCAGTTGGTAGTTTCTATTAGATAAATCAATGAATCAATTCATGTAACACTGATATGCTGAGGTTGTTAGGCTGTAAACATAAACATTAATCTAAATCTGGCCACTGTGGAGCTGCAAGCTTTATGACTGAAGGTAAATAAAATTCATGTGCAGCCACAAAACATGTTTAAACCTTTAAATGAAGATCACACACACACACACACACACACACACACACACACACACACACACACACACACACACACACACACACACACACACACACACACACACACACACACACACACACACACACACACACACACACACACACACACACACACACACAGACGGGTTGCCAGGTTTGCAGAGAGGCTTTTTTCTTTCCCCTCAGTGGTTTCGTTGCTCTCATGTTGGATCTTCCTCTATTATTTTGGAAGCTCTGAGCATTTCCTCCAGCCTCTGAAATTGTGTTGCATTTCCCCTGCCATGCTTTCCTTCAACCAGGAGATTGAGGAGGTAGGACCTGCCCCGTCTGTCTGTCTGTCTGTCTGTCTGTCTGTCTGTCTGTCTGTCTGTCTGTCTGTCTGTCTGTCTGTCTGTCTGTCTGTCTGTCTGTCTGTCTGTCTGTCTGCTTGCTTGCTTTTCACCTTCATTATTGCCTCTTTATTTTTCCTCTCTGAGTTAAAAACCTGCATTTTTTTGTTTTGTTTTTCTGGCTGAAAGTTCTGCAGAGTCGCGTCAGATTCTCTTCATTTTGGAACAAAACTACTGAAAGCCACACGCCTTCCTCCATTTGGGTTCATTTTGTATTTTCAACTTGAGCCACACTGAATCCTTTACATTCAACCTGCAATCACATCATTCCTAAACTCATTCTGGAATTGGATTCAGTCGCATAAAATATTTGAGCATCATATCTGGTGAACTAAAAGCTCTAAACATCAAAACGTCGAACATCTTTTTTGTGAAATAGCAAAATGTTATTTGCTAAACGTGCGAATTAATAAAATAAGCCATGAAATGTGAAATAATCACACCGTCACATAAAGGTAATAAACCGTAACTTTGAGTGTTTTTCAGAGTGTGGCGGGTTCAGAGAAATGACGCCTAATCCCACTGAGTCCCTGGGGGCAGTTAAAGTGCTTGTGTCAGATAATCTGTCATTTGTGATGATTTTAATCGAAAACACAGTGGGATCAGTGTGGTTTCCTTCAGCGTTGTATTTCCAACAGCTTCTATGTTATATGGTCTAATATTTAGTTCTTCGTCTAAAACAGGACTGTTTGCAGTTCCGATCGGATTCACTAAGCATCTCCAAACAATGTGGGGTAAATGTTCTGCTCCTGTTTGTCTTTCAGCTGGAGGGTAAAGTCCAGCAGGGCGAGCGAGACTTCGAGCAGATCTCCAAAACCATCCGGAAAGAAGTCAGCAGGTTTGAGGTGAGATGGATGGATGGATGGAAGAATGAATTGGTGGCTGAATGAAGGGATGAAGTGAGAGGGTGAATCATATCAGTCAATATAATGAAAATGTGTGTTGTTGTGTTTTATTTCCACAGAAAGAGCGAGTGAAGGACTTTAAAACCATCATCATCAAATACCTGGAGTCCCTGGTTCAGACACAACAGCAGGTCAACAGTTTTTCTGAATATCAACTCTGCTGTGAACCGTTTCTCTCTAATGTCACGGATTGGCTTCATACTTTGAATAATTTATCTTACGGCACATTTTAACTTTAAATTTCTTCTTACAATGAGAAGATTCCTTTAGTCATTGAGGTGACTGCAAGATGGATGTTTGAATGTCTTCAGAAAATTTCCTGCCCATTTCCCAGGTTTTTTGTTATTTAATCCAATCCTCCATATGTCAGTCCTCTATCATTGTCTGTAATGCTCATCTGTAGCTGCATTTCAACCACATGAACTTTACCCAAGAACCAAGAACCGTCACAAGAACTTTCCCAAAGAAATAGCTTTCTCCAGGCTTTAGGAGCCATCCCAGGAGCTGAGTGTTGATGTAGAGGTCTGAGCCCTGAGCCAGGCCGTTGTCTGGAGTCTGGTTCTGCAGAAAGTCTCCTCCTCAGAGTCTGGTTCTGTAGAAAGACTCCTCCTCTGAGGGTACATCCACACGACGAAAAAACAATCTTTTTCCTCTCTGGCCTTCTCCCAAAAACTCTAGTCCACACCTCACTATGAACACGGCTCAATACGAGGCTTCAGGGCATGTAGTACACATGCCAGGCCTTTAGGGGCGCTGTGACTCACCAAACAACAAAAACGCAGGTGAAGACAGACCACATAGAAATTTAGAAGTAGACTCCTGCATTAAACACTTAAACCACTATATATAATTCTAGTTTTATAGGTCTATGGCCCCGCTCCGCCTGCTTCTTGCTTCTGCAGCTCAACTGGAGCTTCTAGTCCCTGATTGTTGTGGTTATTAGGGGACGTTGTGGACCGCGGTGGGGGGAGGAGGGGGGCGATTACGTCACCTTTTTTCCACGGATGATCGTCTTTGCCGACTTTGCCGTCCACACCCCGGGTGGTTGGACCGTACGAGCCGGGGTTTTAGAATTTACCCACTCTGGACCCGTGTTCAAAAAAACCCGTCTTCGGGCACCTAAAAACCGCAGTAACGCCATCCACTAGAATGCCTGTTTACGTTGCGTATTACGGTAAAGCTGTCAGAAGCCGACGGAAGCTTCATGGTGCGTTCAAGTACACCCCAGTTGCAAGCATAAATCACAACAGCAGAACTGTACAGGTGTATTGTAACAAAAATTCATCAGAAATCAAATTGTTTTCAGCTAACTCTACCACATTCTTATTGTAGACTCACAGGTAGCTCTGTGCCAATTTTCAACTAGAATTACTGTAGCTTTTTCTCACAATCACACAATGAATTCACACCCAATATACGTTACTATACATCCATAAATTCATGGAAAATCTAATTGTTTTCAGCAAACTGCACCACATTCTTATTCTACAGACATGTTACACTCCACATTCGACAAAATGCGACAGTGATTGTAGTTGAAAATTGACCCACAGGTACCTGGGGGCCTGTAGACCAAGAATGTAGTGACGTTAGCTGAAAACAATTAGATTTTTTATGAATTTATGTTACAATACTCCTGTACAGTATTGTTTTTGTGATTTATGCTTGCAACTGGGGTGTACTTGAACGCACCATGAAGCTCCCTTCGGCTTCTGACTGCTTTACCGTAATACGCAATGTAAACAGGCACTTCAGTTTAAACCGCGGATGGCGTTACTCCAGTTCCTAAAACATGCCTCATGTGGATGATAGGCCAAAAACAGCTCGTTTAGGTGAACCGGTTTCCTGGTGTGGACGGCCCCTGAGTCTGGTTCTGCAGAAAGTCTCCTCTGAGTCTGGTTCTGCAGAAAGTCTCCTCTGAGTCTGGTTCTGCAGTTAAACCGTCTCCTCTGCTTGCTGTTGTAGAATTGTTGGTTTTCTAAGTAAAAGTGCTTTGAAATTTGGAGGAAGTCATTCTGTCATCTTACTGTTTACCGTTCAAATCAAATGATTCTGAATTGAAATGAGTTTGACTCTTTTAAATTAAACTTTAAACATAGAATTTTTATTTTGAAACACATTTTCAGGTGATTTTCTGTCTTTTCTTCTCCTGCAGCTGATCAAGTACTGGGAGGCCTTCTTACCCGAGGCCAAGGCCATCTCATAGAGTCCTCTTGCCCACGACAGACAGTCCCGACCAGCTCCGGTCAAACTACACTACCCACAATGCACCAGTCCCTCGCCGCCTCACCCCTCCAGACTGAAGAAGAGAAGTGATGAAGTGAATCGCAGCAGAAATCAACAAAGCGCTCCTCATTTCTTCAGAGTTCATGCTTTCTGTGTAAACCAGCTCCGGAAGTCCCATTAAGTCCAGATCAACACGCTTCTGACTTCCTGTGAGGATTTTTCTATCGTCTTTCTCCGAAGCCTGCAGTGCTCCGCTTTTCTGGCTGATAGCTCATAAATCTGACGGTGAACGCAGCACGAGTCACGGCTCCGGCGACGGAGTCAGTTTTTCTTTGTTTATCCCGTCGGTGGACACGAGGGAAGCAGGTGACTGCAGTCTGAGAACAAAGACAAAACGACGACCACGTCCGGGACGCTCATCAGGACCGTGAACACGAAACCCAGAAATATACAAAGAAATCGCTGACGGACTATTGCTCATGAGGAGTTGTGATAGTACGATCAGATTGATCTTGAAGGGAGAGTTTTAAGTTAACTATAGCCACACATGCGCTGCACGGCTTTAGTTAAATATGCGATAACCTTGAGTTTTGTCCTGGCGTCACCAGGTTCACTGGTGAAATTATGTGAAAAATTATTTGTAAACAAAAAGTATCTCAGTTGAGTCGTCTTCGTCGTGTATATTGGGAATTATAACATTGTGGTACATTTACAGCCCTATTTCCTACAATATGTTCACCACTGAGGAACAACTAACCTACTACTAAAAGTTGACAGAAGATCGCACTGTGACTCACTACTGCCGCCTAATGCACAAAAGTGGTATTACACACATGTTGTGCACTGGACCCTTATAGTCGAGGGCAGTTTCTCACATTTAACTGAATGCTTCCACTTTGGTGATCCATTAAAAAAAGAGTCATTTTAAATCTGCTGATGTTTGATATTGTTTGAGCTTCACGGCTGATGAGCGTCCTTCACACTGATTTTCCTGAAACATAGAAATGCTAAATCTCCTGCGTCCCCCTGCTGTTTCCCTCGTGGCTGCAGACACCGAGCTCTCCGGCTGCTCATATCCGTCCCATGAGGCCAAACGGAGCTGTCGTCCAAAACGTCTACTTTCCTGATGGTGAAATGTTTTTTTTATTTGTTCCAAACCAGCAATGTGAAAAAAGACACTGCGCTCCATCCTGCTTTGTTTGCACTCTGTGTGACTCCTGGAGGGAAATATTGCAGCTTTTGTCCATCAATTCAAATGATTCAAACAGATTCCAGGTTTGCTTCCCCCTGCTGTGTTTCTCATTAATGTGGATATCGTGGTTTTAGGTTTCATGCTAACTTTGCGACTGAGCAGACTGAATGCTAATGCTCATGAATCCCACCTTGGATTCTCCGTATGAAACCTGCTTTGATGGCGATGCAGTAAATGTCCGCCTCATTGGGGCCGTTCCACCGGACTGATGAATCTAAAGCATCACGTTGCTGTTTGCAGAGATCAGAAACCAAACTTTTGAAACGTGCATCATTTCTTTGTACTTGAGTTAGCATTAGCTCTGTAGCCACGATGCTTTGATGGGGAAGGCAGCAGGCTGGTTGATGGTTCTGTGGTTTACTGAAGGTGAGCGGGGATCTAGTCGCTGATGAAGGACTGACCAGTCATCTTTTATATGTGTTGTATTTCCTGTTGGCTGATTGCTCCCCACACTTCCTCTTACACCTTTCAAAATAACAGTTGCTGTATGATCGAGAGTGAAGGCAACAACAACAAGAAAGAAGTAATCACAACTCTGCAAATATTCATGAAAGCTTGCGTTAGAAGTTGTTCAGGATCCGTTTCATGGTTTCTGGGTTGTTTTCCTTTCGGGAGGCGTTGTTATCAGTTTGCATGTTTGGAGCCTAACTGTCACATGGTGGTGTAGTGGTTATCACTCTCACCTCAGTGAGAAACCTCTGGTTCAAGTCCAAAAACAGGTTTGAGGTTAATCCTGACTTTTGTCTGTGTTGGACTGCTGACCTGTGCAGGTGGAACATGGCTCCACTGTTGGCTGGGTCGGCTGCACTGAGACTCTCCAGGGTGATGGAGGGATGAATGAACGTGAAAGTGAGGCAGAAATATCTTAATTGTCCCATTTTAGCTTTTGGTAGAGCAGAACACAACCGCTTGGTTTCCCATCGTCTGGTCCCACCGCAGGGTGCAGGAGGAAGTGTGAGGGTGACAGGTGACAGGAAGGGGGCGGGGCCAAGCATCCAGACTCCGCCCCACACTGTGACCAACAAAGACACAAATCCAGAATGTGTTTCTGACTTATTCTTTATTTCATGCATATTTCTTTCAGGTTTATTCCACAACTCGTAAATGTGATGTTTTGTTTTTTTAATCTCTTGTTTGATCGAAGCTGGAATGAAAACTGGAAGTCTTTCTGTTTCAACTCGTTATTTCCATGAATCAGCACACGTCTGCAATCACCTTGTTGTTCTGTTGTCATTGGAGGATGTTTAATAATTGAGAACTTTGAATATTGATTGATTTTTTTTGTTGTTTTTTTAAATGCTTTCTGAGATTTTTTTTATTTTAAAGAAGTTGTTTGGTTTGGATGTGATTCCTGCAGATGTTTGACCACTTTAATTACAGTAAAGGAATGTATGTCATCCACACTGAACGCCGGTCACTTCTTTTCTCTTCTAACAGTTTATAGGGAAACTGAACAAAACTTTCACATTTATTAACATAGGTTTAAAAAAACAAACAGTCCTTGAATGGATTTCATTTACTTATTTACAAATTTTTTGTGAAGTATTCACACTTCTCTGGGGTTGCTGCAGCCGATTCAAACAAATCTTATCTAGATTTAAACACTTAATTACACAATAAAATGTACATTTCTTCTTCAGGACAGTTGTGCAAATCATACATGAATCTAGATTACAGACTTTTCAAGCTCCAAATGGTGAAATATTAGTCATTTCTATTTAATGCTAATTAAATCATTACCACATATAAAGTTAGTTAAATATAAATATGTATCATGAGTAAAAACATTTACTGATTTTCTACACATTCAAACCATTGTGATTTCTCACACTAAAACTTTCACATTTATCTTCAGTGTTGTACAAGTTAGAGAAATACTTCATTACTTCTGTAACATGCTCTACAGTTACTTTGATAGTTCCTAAAAGTAAACAAATTTTTTTTGCAAAAGCCACTTTGAATTTGTTTTCTTATAATAGATTGCTTCATTTATAATGCATAGCTTCATATGTCATAAAAATAAATTACATCACTTGATGTAGATGCTCTATAATCTGGATGTTAGAGAAGGAAGATGCTCCATAATCTGGACGTTAGAGGAGGAAGATGCTCCATAATCTGGATGTTACAGGAGGAACGTGCTCTATAATCTGGATGTTAGAGGGGGAAGACCCTCTATAATCTGGATGTTCGAGGAGGAAGACGCTCAATAAAATGGGTGTTAGTGGAGGAAGATGCTCTATTATCTGGATGTTAGTGGAGGAGGAAGATGCCCTATCATCTCGATGTTAGAGGAGGAAGTTGCTCTATAATCTGGATGTTAGAGGAGGATGGTGTTCTATAATCTGGATGTTAGAGGAGGAAGATGCTCTATCATCTCGATGTTAGAGGAGGAAGATGCGCTATCATTTTGATGTTAGAGGAGGAAGATGCTCCATAATCTGGATGTTACAGGAGGAACGTGCTCTATAATCTGGATGTTCGAGGAGGAAGACGCTCAATAAAATGGGTGTTAGTGGAGGAAGATGCTCTATTATCTGGATGTTAGTGGAGGAGGAAGATGCCCTATCATCTCGATGTTAGAGGAGGAAGTTGCTCTATAATCTGGATGTTAGAGGAGGATGGTGTTCTATAATCTGGATGTTAGAGGAGGAAGATGCTCTATCATCTCGATGTTAGAGGAGGAAGATGCGCTATCATTTTGATGTTAGAGGAGGAAGATGCTCTATCATCTGGATATGAGAGGAGGACGGTGCTCTATAATCTGGATGTTAGAGGAGGAAGATGCTCTATCATCTGGATATGAGAGGAGGACGGTGCTCTATAATCTGGATGTTAGAGGAGGAAGATGCGCTATCATCTTGATGTTAGAGGAGGACGATGCTCTATCATCTGGATAATAGAGGAGGGAGATGTTAGCTGGCACAGGTAACAGGATGGAGAGCGTCGGTATCATAGTTACAGGGATACTATGAGCTGCATGTCATAGTGTGATTATTAATTAAAAAGATTAAAAGGAGACTGATCAGATTGTGGTGACAGCGGAGGATTACCAGGGCCTGTCAGGCGGCTCCACATAATGAACACACTCCACATATGAGCCGTGCGGCTGTCAGAAAGTGGGCCGAGCGCTGCTTTGCATTGCTGCTGTCACACCATCGACTTGCTGTCATATTCAGGCCGCTTCAGGTTTCTGCACCAGGCCAACAAATTCACGTCTGACTTTAATAAAGGGCTCCACTGTAATATTTCCCCCTGCGCTGCTGCTTACAGGCGGCAGCTGGACGGAGAGGGAGAGCTCAGCTTCGACTGCTCACCTGTCCAGGTGTAATTAGCTGGGATCAGTCCAAACTCCCGCAGCAGGAACGTTCCCTCAGAACTACAGTTGGACCCGGTGTCCAGCCTCAAAATGTACAATTTACTGTCATCGTTTGTAGTACTTTGGAAACGTTCCCCCTCAGAAAGTTCCAGTGATGGATCCTGTGACCTGGAGCAAGTTTTTGCTATACCTTGTCGTGCCTGGGAAAAGTTCCAGTAATGGTTCCGAGTACCTAGGAAATGTTCCTTTGATGGTTCCCATTACGTTCAGAAAGTTATGTGAGGGTTCGTCCTACCTGGAGTAAGGTTTCGTGATGGGTTTCTGTACCTGGGAAAAGAGTCCTTTTATCATTCCTCCTCCCCGGACTAATTTCCTTATTAAGGTTCCTGCTACTTGAAGAGATTTCTTGTGATAGTTTCTAGTATCTTTAGAAAGGTCCTGTGATGGTTCCTCCTACCTGGAGTAAGTTTTTGTATTGGATTTTTGTACCGGGGATAGTTTGGTTTGTAGTACATTCAGAAAGGTCCTGTGAAGGTTCCTTCTACCTGGAGCAAGATCTTGTACTGGTTCCTAGTACCTTCAGCGAGTATCTGTGAAGGTTCCTACTAATTGGAAGATGCTGTGTGGTGGTTTTTTGTGCCAGGCAAAGTTTCTGTTATGTTTTCTGGTACTTGGAGAAATATCCTGTGATGAATTTTAGGACCTTTAGAAACTTAATGTGAGTGTTCTTAGCAATTAGAAAAGATTGCTGTGACGGTTCCTCCTACCTCCGGAAAGTTCATGTGATGGTGGTTAACACCGAATAAACAATCCTGTATAAGTTCTTGGGGAAGGTCCCTGTGTTGTCCTGGTGGTTTCTAGTACCTAGGAATGTTCATGGAATGGTTTGTAGTACTCAGTTGAAGTTCATGTTAAGGTTCCTCCTATTTATGATGATATTTATGACGAAGAACATTTCTGAGATAGTTCTTCTTTTGAGGGAAAGTTCCTGAGAGGTTCCTGGTACTTGGAGAAGGTTCCTAGGATAGTTCTGAGCAGTTTTGGAAACTTCATGTGATGATACTTAGTAGTTAGAAAAAGTTGCTGTGACGGTTCCTAGTTCTTGGGCAAGGTTCTTATGAAGGTTCTCATGATGGTTTTCAATAGTCTAGAATAATTTGATAGTTTGTTTCCGTAATCAGTCAGAAAGCCAAATTGTACCTCGTTGATTTGTGACGTTTCCCTCGACATTTTCAAAACGATCCTGAACGAGTATCATCCAGTCGTTATCGAGGAAGTTCTGGCTCCCGGGTTCATATTTCAGCACTTTGCTGCCGTGGCGCTTCGCTGCTGCGATGCTTCACTTCGCTGCTGTGATGCTTCACTTCGCTGCCGTGGTGCTTCACTTCGCTGCCGTGGTGCTTCACTTCGCTGCCGTGGCGCTTCGCTGCTGTGATGCTTCACTTCGCTGCCGTGGCGCTTCGCTGCTGTGATGCTTCACTTCGCTGCCGTGGTGCTTCACTTCGCTGCCGTGGTGCTTCACTTCGCTGCCGTGGTGCTTCACTTCGCTGCCGTGATGCTTCACTTCGCTGCTGTGATGCTTCACTTCGCTGCTGTGATGCTTCACTTCGCTGCTGTGATGCTTCACTTCGCTGCTGTGATGCTTCACTTCGCTGCTGTGATGCTTCACTTCGCTGCTGTGATGCTTCCCAGAGAATAATGTAGGCAAAGCTGCATGTTTAACCTCCTGCTATCACTAAGAGAAGAGTAATGGAGCTTCCAGTTTTCCAGCTTCAACTCCTCCTCTGGAAATGTCGCTTCGACTCCAGAATAATGCGTCTGCATGTGTTTTCCTTACTCACCCTCACCCTTCTGCTCTCACATGACTCCAGAATAATGCTGGTGTATTTAACCCCCCCCCCCCGCTATCAATCTGGCTTCGGAATAATGTAGGCACATCTGTTCTGCTCACCCCGCTAACCTCTCAATTTCCCCGCCACTTCAGGATAATGTAGGTGCATCTATTATCTGTGCTCATGCAGCGCCGCTGTCGCCCGCCCGCTCTCAGAATAATGTAGCAGCATTTACAACCGCGGCAGCCTCCCAACCTCCCGTGCTATCTTGCAGGGAGGAAATAAATACAAAGTCCTGCTTCTCCGGCGCTGAGCTTCAAAATGGTGGCCGCAAGTTTATTATTTGGGCTCATCAGTTACAGACTCTCCATGTTTCCTCCGTCGGCGGCTTTAACTTGGTCCCGCTCTCAGTGGAAGCAGCCAGGATGGAACAAAATACAGATAAGAGTGTTGTTGCAGCGGAACACTCGTCGTTTATTTATCATATCTCCAAATGGTGGTGTAGCTGTTGTGCTGTGGTCAGGATACAGTGACCTTAGTTGATCAACTACCCCCTCTGCTGCCTGATAAGAGGGCTAATATAACAGCCAGCGAGGGGGAAGGCTGTACTGTAATTATTTCTGTGCTGTCAGAGAGTGGGATGGTGGTGGTGGTGGTGGTGGGGGGGGGGGGACTACAGCCCTCCCAACCGATTCAAATCTGAGGGGAAACTAAAAAAGGGGAAAGAATGAGGAGGAGGAAGAGGAGGAGGAGGAGGGCAACAACAACGGTAACACCCGCGAAGAAAAATATCAGCCCAGCAACACGACACGCCTGAAATTGGACCAGTTTGTCACACACACACACACACACACACACACACACACACACACACACACACACACACACACACACACACACACACACACACACACACACACACACACACACACACACACACACACACACACACACACACACACACACACACACACACATACTGACCATAAAGACTTAATTCCAGCTTCACACATTCCAGGCCTCACATGGACACAGAATTTCCCCCATCAGTGACGGTTGATAATTAAATGTTTGCGCTGCAGGCGGCCTCCTCCTGCAGTTTGCAGTTTGTAGGTTCTCCCTCTGTGTGTGAAGTGAGTTGATTTCCTCTGGTCATCTGACTGATGACCTGTCCAAGTGTTTCCTGGTAAACTGGGACTCTGCACAGGATTAAGAGGTATGGACGGACGGACGGAGGGATGGAGGGACGGAGGATGAGCGCTGAGCACTCTGAGGTTTATCTTAAGTTTTGAAACTAAACATTTGCAAACAAACAATTAAAACTGTGAGCCACAGGAGTGTTTTCAAACCGAGAGCCTCCGATGGAAAGGGAAGCCAGGAAGCTAATAAATTGATGAAATTAGATGTTAAATTTGAAACTACACTGGGACATTATTAATATTAAAATATTAACTACATCAGGAGCTATTGCAGGAACTTCATCAGGCACTATGGGGGGACTCTTCCACATTGTCAAATCAGAAGCGAAAGCAGAAATTCTGTACATTACAACGTAATTGAGTGACATTATTAGTTACTATGGGAGTACTACTTAACTTTATATGCCTCAGGAGCTAATGTAGAAAACGTGTTAGTCACTGTGGGATGACCCTTCCACATTGCAGTGGACACTGGATTAGTCACAATGAGGGTACTGCTGTTGCATCACATTAAACACGAAGCCAACACAGAAACTTTAGTAGTCCCTGTGGAGGATTACTCAACATGCTAAAACAAAAAGGTTATCAGACTGGTGTATTCGTCTCTAGGGGGACTGTGCAATAAGTGCATCAGAGACTGATGCTGGAAGTTTGTAAGTCACTGTGGGGGGACTGCTAAACATGATGTCAAATCAGAAGCTAATGTAAAAACCTTGTTAGTCACTGTGTGGTGACTTCAACAATAAATTAAATCAAAGGCGAATGTGGACACTTGATTAAACAACATTGCATTAAACCAGAAGCGAACACAGAAACATTATTATTCACTGTGGGGGGACTCAAATACTGTATAAGCTCAATACAGTGAATGAGAAATGTTTTTGCTTTTAATTTTCTTCCATGATTTCATGCCTGTTGAAAATTTCTCATTAAAAACAACCCCACACAGTCCCATCGTCTGCTCTGTGCCTTCTTTAACTTCCAGAACCTCAAACTCTCAGCCAAGTTTGTTTGACCTTGAAAATAACAAACCCAAAGCTGCTTCCTGGCTGCTGCAGCGTATAATTGTGAAGAAACTGGAGAAAAAGAAAAAAGTGTCAATTGTGGCTTTTATTGTGAATCAGGGAGGATGTATGAGCCGGCGTCGCCCGGTGATAGATGACACGATACACAGCTTTCCTGATTTCGCAAATTTCTATGAAATGTGTCCTGAGTTCATGAAGGCGAGGAGATAACAGGCTGGAGGACGCTCGCCGGCCAATGGGATTCATCCATTTCTGCCTCTTATCTGCTGATAGAGGGGGACCCCCCCCCCCCCCCCCCCTCCTCATCACTTTCGCTCTTGTTTCTTGCTAACTTCTTTTTCCTCTCCGCTCTCCTTTCATCCCTCTTTCCTCCTCTTCCTCTCTTTATCACATATCTTCTCCTCACCTTTCAATATTTCTTTCTCTCACAAAACGCTTATTACTATTTTCTCCCTTTTCTTCTCCTTGGTCGTCTATAGTGTCGTTGTTTCCAAGTGTGTTAACAGTTGTTAACAAGAATGAAATGTTTAGTTAACAAGCACACAATCGACCCACAGAAATCCTTTCCCAGCTTTTTTCGGTGGAGTTGACTGTGTTTCCAGGAACACAACCATGGAGATATTGAAGTCTTCACGTACAAATACAATTACATAGAAAAACTATGTAGAAAACCATGGAATTATCTGGATTTTGGCATAAACTGGATATTAAATATGATCTGATCCTGGTCTAAGTCACAAAAGTAAACAATTCCTAATTATATGTGTTCATGTTTTTATTGAACAAAGCACATAAAGATACAAAGTGCATAGGTAGAAAAGGTACGTGACCCCCGAAGCTAATGACTTCTCCAAACACATCTGGAGTCCCATCAAGGAGATGAGACTGGGTGTGTTGTCTCAAACTACCCTGACCGATAAAAAACACAAACCAGTTTGGAGTGTACTATTCTCTGGAAGCTGACGTTCACCACACCTCGCTCAGAAGAGCTCTCAGAATATCGACAATTGAGAATTTTGACTTCCATGAAGCTGGAAATGGTTATAAAAGTATTTGTGAAAGTCTTGATGTTCGTCAATAAATTGTGATGGTGTCCAATAAAGACTTACAGAATTCTCTGGTACATGCCAGCATCTCTGTGAACATATCTACATTAACTTCCTGAACCTCCTGGTTCACCAAGGGCCTACCAAGCCTGCAGTTCTTCAGCCTGGGGAACTGAATACAACTCATGGTCCTGCAACATTCAGACGTACTCTGAAGAGACAGCTGACTGGAACACCGAGACGAAGGCGGTGGTGGTGAACCTCAGGAGAACAAAGCCATCCAGTCAGTCAGTCCTCGTTCAAGGAGATGCTGTGGAGACGGTATGGACTTAATCTGGTCTGGCCTGCGAACACATCAGTATCTTGAAGGGGGAACATCAAACTTCTCAGGAAACTGGTTTAAAAAAGCTTTGGGGATGTTCTTCTTTGTTTTTATTGTTATGGAAATTATTGTGACTTTTTTTGTAAGCGGCAGGACACCTTGAATCTCCCTCTTGGGATGATTAAAGTATTGATCAATCTATCGATAAATGCGATATATCAACATATATAAGTAGACACATAGACATAGTGTACGCAGACGCGTCCTTGACCATTGGAGCTGATGTATCACCCTGGCGGCCATCTTGGATGAGGACCTTGTCTCTACCAGTACGATTACGACTATACATCAAGGAGGTCTTTAAGCGATTACAATAGTCACTGAATTTTCAACGCTTTTCACCTGGTTTGGTTTGTTAATGGCAGCATGCGCGTTAACAATGTGGCCTTTCATACTAAAATCCTTGAAAACATTTCAAGAGAGAGTTGCGTGTCTCAGATGTCTCATTTTCAAAATACATAATACATTTATCATGACCTTATATTTTTGTTTGTATTGTTTACATTGTCTTGGTTTAGACACAACATGTCTGCTGTTTGTAACAAACAAATCAGGGACACATTTGTTCAGTGAAAGAAACATTTTCATTTTTCAGATTACATTTAGTGATTTATTATTAATCAGGAGATGTGAATTCACTGGAGAAGATGGTCCTCATCCAAGATGGCTGCCGCGTTGCTACATTAGCTCCATCAGTCAATGAGGTGTCTGCTTATAGCTGTCCATGATTCCACTTATATATATCTATATCACATGCCAAGCATGCCCACTTTTGTACCTGTAGAAAGCAGAACAGGTGAGGGTACCTGGTTGCAGATTCCTCTCCCAGTTTGTAGATACTGAAGGGTGTTGAACGTGCACACATAGTCAGCAGATCTTAATTGATTCCTAAACGTTGATGTACCTTCATTCCTAACCCCCAACACATGGCCTTTTTGCATTTCAGGAGTCTTAAGGTGTGTTTCCAACGCACAAAAAGTGCGGGAATGGACTGGTATAGTCCGTTACTGTTCGGGTTTCCACTGCAAGAATTTGGAATTTTACGGAAAATACTGCTCCAAGGTGGAGGCTTTTCCGCTCCTGCTCCATCGGGGACAGGGAACTGGTCTGGTTTTGAGGAGCTGTTTGCTGATTGGTCAGTGATTCACTACACACCCTCAATATTTTAATATGTGGCTGTATGAATCCTCTGTTGGTAACATATTGCTGCACCGGTTGGTTTTTTTTCCATTAATTTTCTCCCACTTATCCATTTCCGGGTTGCGGGGTGTCAGTCTGAGCACCGTCACCCAGATCACATTGCACCAATTAAGAACCTTTCCTGTGGGTGGTGAGCCCACGGGAAAGTGGCGCCTGGCGTGGGACGTGAACCCACTACCTTGAGACTGTGAGTCTCATGCTCTACCAACTGAGCTGGCCGGGGGCGGTTGGATTTTTTGTTTAGTTTTTTTTTCTTTCATGTTGGTCACTAAAGAGCAGACGTGAGGCAGGACGGAGACCAGGACTCTGGAGCAGAAGCTGCGGCCGTAATCGATGCTCTACCTAGTCCGCTCGTCATGTCGTGTCACTGGCCGGTGCTCCATTGCGTTAACCGCCGTGTGCCGCCCTGGAGCTCCGGTTCCCCGACGCTGGAATCTGCTGGTGCACCGGGATGCCGGAGGTGGAGCCCGAGCCCCGGTGTCTGTCCTGGCATTGCGTCCGCGATCTCTGCTTCCATGCGGAAGTAGCAGCCGTCACAACCAGCGGCAGGACACCGGCACCGACCGGCTTTGTGACACCGGAGTGGCTCCGGTGTCACAAAGCCGAGGCTACGTTCGCTCTCTCAGAACCAACATGAAAGATGCAGCTGCAGTTCTGTGGCTGCAAAAAATAGAAATAGAATAACTGAACTATTGCAAAGTGGAGTATGAAAACAACAACAGAGGATTCATAAGGTCCAGATCAGTCGCCCGGCTGAGATTACTGTTGCAACGTCACATATCTGCAGAGCTCTAAACCCCGGCTACATTCTAACCCTCCCCTCTGCGGTGGAAACACCACCCAAATTTCAGTCGGGGTCTGCTTTGCCATACCGCTCCAAACCGCTCCCTTCCTTCCCTTCCTTCCCTGCACTTTTTATGCGGTGGAAACGCGGCTTTATTCTCCAAGATCGAAGACTTTCCTAAACCGAACGTCAGTCTGAGTTGTTGTTTCTGTGTTTCCATGTTTCCTCTTTATTTGCCATAATTGGGGTTGTCACTGTTTTAATTTCACCTAACAGTCTTCATAAGCTTCCTCAGGTCCTGTGGTGACTCTCAGATGGAAATATGACTAAATTAAGACACTGTTGTCGGTGCAGTTGTCACAGATTTATCAAACAGGAAGTTTTATGGAGGTTGTTGTTTTGCCCAGTGGTCCTGATAGACTACCTGCCGGGAATCCTCTCTGATCTCAGATCCACAACAATAACCCTCAGTAGGAACTTTAGCGATGAAAACAATGTGCAGGCATTGGAGAGATTCGGGTTTTCTTTGTGTGTTCTGATGTGGACCAGTTCAGAGGTTTCCGAAGGGGTCCTATCATGGCAAAAAGCCGACGGTTCTGGTCACGGCTGGATGGTGTCGCTGAACCATAATTTTCCCAATACTTCTCAAAAAAGGTAAAGTGCGGTGAAAATGGTAAATAAAACCTCAGGAGATTGGCAGAGCCGAAGTAATAGAGTTTATTCTCACACAGACAATAAACCTGAGTCAGATCCGGATCTCAGGCATCGGAGATCGTCTCTTTGACCCCCTCCCAACTCTCGAAGTGGGGCAACCACTTGTACTCCACTTTTCTTAAAATGGACAGTGTTTTGGCTTTTTGGCTAAAAACTGCTCTTCAGCCCAAACTTATTTTCTCACTGTGTCACATCCATTATGAAGGAAGTGGGAGACCTGAGACCTGAGTCTTCCGTTACCCCATTGAGTCTCACCTGTTTGGCCGACATGCCGACAATTATTTTCCAAAGGCTGACTCAGCTCATTTTCGAAAAGACATCTCACTTAAGCCTCGTTTCTACTGCGCAGTATGTCCCAGTACAGCACGGTATGGTACAGTTTGGGATTTCGTGCATTTCCACAGACAAAAGTTGTGGATACCAAAAGTCCGGTTCACAACCATTACCATTTTTGGTAACCCCTCCATTGAGGTACCGAGCTGTGGCAGGGAAGAGATTAAGCCCCTGATGGGAATCAGGTGCGCGGCCTCACCTCACCGCTCGGACACAGGTGTGACAGGTGGAGGAGAGACATGCAGGACTGCAGAGTCTCACTTAATGAAGAATGGAACTCTGACTCCGTGCCTCTGTGGGGGAACCCGACGGTGGTGTGTTGAACTGCCACATCGGCTCCATCTCCTCCCCGGGGGACCTTGTGGCGGTGGGCCTACCCCTGTAACCAGCCTCCTGGGGACCACCTCCATGCTGTCCTGTCGAGGCCCCGCCTTTCTCTGCGGAGCCGGGACCAGAGCCGGGACGTCCAGGGCGTCCCGGCTCCGCCCTGGACGCCCTCGCCGCCATTCCAGCCTTCGACGACGCGGAGCCGGGATCGCCCACGCCACACTTGGCGGGGGCGGGGCGAAACGGTCCTCCGGCCCATTCCCCCAACTGGGACAGCAGCGAATCGAGGAGGTCGGCTTGCCCGACCTTTCCCAGCAGGAGTGCCTGCTGGTCCTGCTGGTCCTGCTCCTGCTGCAGCCGGGCGAAGCTAATGAGCACGTCCTCTGTGGGTCCGAAGGGGAGCCAGTGTGGCAGTTGAGCACGCCACTGCCGGGTTCACCCACGGAGTCAGCACTTTCCAGAACCATTACTTTTATTGAATAAATGAAAAACCACAAACCCAAACTGAAAACACACACACAGATCCTCAGGCTCTTTCGCAGTCTGTGTGTCTCCCGCCTGTCGGGGCGGCTCCTCCTTTATGTGCACACAGGTGAGGCAGCACACCTGATTCACATCAAGGACTTGATCATCTCTCTGCCACACGAGCACATTGGTATGGTTCCATAAGAAAGCACTACGGCACAGCCGTCTGATTGCTGATTGGTCAGTGACAATCGTCACTCTGGACAAGACACATATTGGTTGTTTTGTTAACTTGGTTTATTGAAATGTTGGTGCTCCACTGCCCCCTGCTGTTCCGACGAGGTGCAGACGCTCCTCACATCAGGAGAGGAGGAGATTCAGTGGAGCTGCACAATGTGAACATGTTTCCAGGCTGTGTCACAGAGAACGGAGGCTCACGGCTTTACTGGGACGCCAGAGCAGCGCCTCCACAGACGTGTTCCGCTGGTCCCGTGTTTACTGTCGCGTAATGACATCACTTCACTGCGTTGTTACGCGGCCGTTCTCAACACTGCCTACATTTTAACCGTGCTCTTATTTGTGTCTGGGTGTGCGTTGCCTTACTGTTCCGTGGCGTAAGGACACAGTGGAAACAAGGCTTCAGATTCCAGATGGTTAAAGCACAATCTCACCCTCCAGACCATACAATACACAAGCTTTCATTTGAACTTTGATCATTGTTTAATAAAAAAAAAAATACAATTCTGTACTATTACAAGCGTACAACACAGTCTACAACACCATTTACCGAAAAACGTCACATGAGTATGAGTTTTTCGCTCAACATTCAGAGTCCAGGGCCAGACGGTGGGCAGGACGTCCTGAGTGGATGTGGCCGAGGTCATTACTGATCCGCTCGCTGGGCTTTCCTGGCAGAAAGTTGGAAAAACAGCCGGCGCTGCCGCTCGACGGACCCAGACACTAAATCTTCTTTAACACCTTTTTTCTGACTGCTTTTGTTTGTTTTTTTTAAAGTCCCTTAAAACAACATTGATTGTTTCCCAGAATGACTTTCTGTCGCGGCGATAATGATTATGCAGATGTGCCGCAACCTTTCCATTTGACGGGCGGTTCCCACGGGGGAGGCGGTGACATGGCGGCTGTTCCCACACCGACAGGCGACCGACATGCTCCCCTTCACCGCTCCTCCTCCTCCTCCTCCTCCTCCTCCTCCTCTTCCTCCTCCTCCTCCTCCTCCACCCCCACCCTGTCCCACCATCTCCTTCTGCTTCGTCTGGCCTTTTGCCGGACGAGGTGATGGAGGAGCAGCTTCACCTCCACCTGAGAGCAAAACATTTAATATGAGGAGGTTTTTTCTTCATCAACAGCTTTCATGAGCAGAACAGATCCTCAAAGTGACGGATTCTTTAATCTCATTATGAAATATCATCCTTGTTGGTCCCAGAAATGATGAAACAGCCTGGACAGACTTTTGATATCCGACAGGTTTTCATACAGTCTGCAGCTCTTTCACTCATAAATCACTCTTAAAGCATTATCTATAAATCTACTATATTTAATACACAATCATTTATTGTGACATGTTGGAATAAAGTAGGTTTTCTGCAATCATACAACTCAGACAAAACAATCCATCAGTGCCATTATCACATAACTGTTGTTAAATACAAGCACCATTTTACTTTTAAGTGTAGTTATTAGTTTCTATTTCCTATTTAAACTAGTGTTGTTCCGATACCAATTTTGTGTCCCGATACCGATACCCGGTTGCATTGTATAAAACCTCAAGTATCGGTATCCCAATACCAATACTTGCCGATACCGATACTTGCCTATACCGCAGTGTTTAAAAAAGATATGGCCTGTTTTTCTTCCAATTCTTAAGAACTGCATACTCACTTGGTTGTATAAATCATTGCTGTTATGGCTTCATCTGGCTGCTTAAACCTTTGTGAAACAGGAAAAAAACACCAACACAGTAAATGTAGGACAACTTTTTTATTTCCTACCTGTTATGGGTGAAACTGAAAAAAGAATAAACTTTTCTTAAACCTGAGTTTTAGCTCACAAATGCCAAAAAATAGTGCAATATCCATGTACCGGTAAATACATGTAAAACAGTAGTGCAACCGTAGTTAAATTTTAATTAAAATAACAAATAGAATAGATATGAGGCTTTCCTTGGCATGCACTGAATACCTCACCATACATGGATCAGGAGTCAGGGCAGCAGTGAGTGAGACTCGAGAGAGTGAAAAACACACGGCGCTGCGAGTTAATAGTTCGTACCTGCCGATACCGATACCAGCTTTTAGTGTGGTATCGGACCCCCTCCCGATACTGGTATTGATATCGGCACAACACTAATTTAAACCATTCACATCAATTAAAGCAGGTGTGTAAAGTATTATAATCCAACAGGAAAGAAAACCATCTTCATACTGACGTAAAAAAACTTAAAAAAAAAAAAAAAAGGAATTTATTACAATTACTGCCAATTTTGGATCTGACCCGGACAAACTGCCTGGTTGGGATGGGAAGTGATGAGATGTTTACAATTCTGATTCCATTTTCACACATTACACCACCACACTGAGGGTGGAGCACATTACATCACCACAAAGAGGGTGGAGCACAATACACCACCACACTGGGGGTGGAGCACATTACATAACCACAGAGGGTGGAATACATTACACCACCACGCTGAGGGGGGAGCACATTACATAACCACAAAGAGGGTGGAGTACATTACACCACCACACTGACGGTGGAGCACATTACACCTACACAAAGAGGGTGGAACACATTACACCAACATAAAGAGGGTGGAGCATATTACATCACCACACTGAGGGTGGAGCACAATACACCACCACACTGAGGGTGGAGTACATTACACCACCACACCGAGGGTAAAGCACATTACACCAACACAAAGAGGGTGGAGCACATTACACCACCACACTGAGGGTGGAGCACATTACCCCCGTGCTCCACCCTCTTCACTGGCTGCCTGTGTATCAAAGGATGGACTTCAGAATGGTCCTTCTGCTCTAGAAAGCTTTGAATGGTCTCGGCCTAAATCATCTCAGACTGACTTGTAGAAGATCAAAGCTCCAGACCTCTGAGGTCATCAGGAAGAGGTTGACTCACTGTTCCTACAGTCAGAAGAAACAAGGTGAAGCAGCTTTTAGTTCCTACCTCCTCATCTGAAGACTGCTGACACACTCACTTCTTTTAAATCAGGACTTAAAACATTCCTATTTGCACAGTATTTCAAATAAACTGTAGATTTTACTTACTTTATTACATTTATCTTAACAAATCTCCTACCTTATTTATTCACTCTTTTTATGCTGTTTTAAAACTTTTATGCTGTTTTTATATCTAATTTATTTTAAAGCTTTAATGTATTTTTTTTTTTAATATATTTCTTATGTCTTCATAAAGTTTTCTTTAATTTCTTTAATTATCTTTGAATGGTGCTCTATAAATGAATTTGCCTTGCCTTGCCTTGCCTCCTTTTTGCAGGTTTGTATGAATGAAGATTTTTCTTTTTAAATGAGCTGGTGTGAACTGTGTTATTTTTGAAATGGTCCAGGAGGAAATGTCACTTTTTGTAAACACCCCACTGTGTGTAAACATGGCCACAGTGAAACCTCCTGGATGCTCTTCTCTCCACCAACGACAAGCCTGAGCTGATTTATTCTCCGTGGTGATTGGCCGTCTGACAGGGAGCCTTCATCATATCTTCACTTTTCCTCTTCTCTTCTTCAAATCATTTTTCCTTTCATATTAGGTTTTTATCCCCCCCGACCCCCCCACCCTCCCTCTGCTCGGCTCTGGATTGTATTTGACAGGAAATATTCCAGGCCACGCGGCCTGGTTGTAGATCTCGGGCTGTGGCAGACGCCATCGATCGGCCTCATTTGCATACATAAATCTATTGGCTATCTGACACTTGCCAATATTCTGGGCAGCGGGGAGCGCCGGTGCTGAGTCGGCCGGGTCACATTATCATTGGTGATGGAGCTTTGATGAAGTGTGACAGGCCACACACACACACACACACACACACACACACACACACACACACACACACACACACACACACACACACACACACACACACACACACACAGGCTTGTAAAACCTAAAATCTTCAATCTAAAACTGGTATTTTGACCCTTTACAGTGTGTTAATAAAATATATATCTCAAGCCATTTCAATACTCTGAAGTCAAATGATTTGTGAATTTTGAATATTTTACTAAGTAAAGTAAAATAATATTGTATAAATATATGTACATACAGTATGTACTTACTGCATTTATTGTATAGTATATGATGTTATATACTTCATGCATAATTTCTGTATTATACTGAAAGAGGTTTTCTTCTAGATCTTTTAGAAAATGATCTGAACATCACCCAGAATTAAATCCTTTCTTCTCTTTGTCAAATTTGATCAGAATTCATCATCAAGTCCTTGAGTTCTCGTGTGACAGACGACAGCTCCCTGTCGAAGCTGAAATAAATAAAATAAGTTATTATATTTCATTATACCCCATGCACCTGCATGAAATATCTTGTATAGAATCTATTTTTTTCTCAATATTTTCAATCAGGTCACAGATATTTAGGCAAAGCAAAGGACGACAAACAGATTGTCATTAATTCTGAAAACGCAGCCAAATGTCTGCACATGCAGAGGAATAATTCAATGATGTGTTCAGAGATTTGTACTGATTAAACGAGGTTAGTTTGGAAGTTATAAGATGTACTGATTCAGTGTTACATTACAGGAGCTTTTTCTTCACATTTCAGTTTGCTGGGAGGACGGCTCCATTCATCAGGGATCTCCACCTTGATGATAGAAGCTTCCTGCAGGCCTTTCCCAATGATGCCCAGTGTTTTTTCTTTTGCTGTATTTTCATCATTTAAATTTGGCTTTATGGTGTGTTTTCTTTTAAAATGTTCAACCTGTTCAGATTTTTAAAGATTTTGACTGGAGACCAGGGTTCCCCAACTCCGGTTCTCGAGGGCCGGTGTCCTGCATGTTTTAGTTCTCACTGCTTCAGCACACCTGAATCTCATGATGATGTCATCACCAAGGTTGTGAAAAGCCCAATAACGAGCTCCTCATTGCAATCAGGTGTATTGAAACTGGGAGGAGCTAAACCTGCAGGACAGGGGCCCTGGAGGACAGGGGCCCTGGAGGACCGAGGCTGGAGACCCTGGGATAGAATCAACCTGACGTGAGGGAGGACGGAAGAGTTTGTTTCTGTTGGAAGAAAAGGTCAAACCAGCAGAGAGAATTAATTGATTGTGTGTGTGTGTGTGTGTGTGTGTGTGTGTGTGTGTGTGTGTGTGTGTGTGTGTGTGTGTGTGTGTGTGTGTGCACGTGTATATAAAGGTGAACTCTAAATACAGAAATAATGAAGAACATTAAACAACTTAAATGAAAACGAATCATTTTTCAAAGTATCAATAAAATAGAAGTAAATAGGATGTAATCATTTCAGCACATTAAGCAGGACTAACAAACAGAAAGTGATGAAATCTTCTCATTTTGTGTTTTGTCTGCTTCCCTTCACATATATGTCCTGGAGTGTTGATGTTATCAACAGCTCATCACGGCATTTAAAGCTTTTATTTTGTCATAAAAATTGTTGAAGCTCTCTCAGTTTGTGAGTGTCTTTCTATAAATTGACAGTTTTGAAACGAACATGGTTGCTTTGGTGTGACCACAGTGGGGTCGGGGTGAGGTACTTGCTCAGGCACCCTGTCAGCTGTGGGATTCGAACCTACAACCCCTACCCTGTGCAGACATCGTGCAGGACCAGCCAATGAACACCATCTCCCACTGAATCCTGCCTGCTGCTGATGGTTGAACGCAGACCAGGGAGCTTTTTGCTGTTTGACTTTGTGTTTTGAAGAGAAATCTGAAGCAGCTTTTTCTGAGTGGAGTTTTATCGTTTTATTTACCAAAACCGATTCACATCTGAAGGAAGAACACATGAGACCATTGCAACTTTTCCCTGAATTAATGTGAATACTTCTTTTGCAACTTTTCTACGACAGTGTGTGTGTGTGTGTGTGTGTGTGTGTGTGTGTGTGTGTGTGTGCTCTGTTTACAGTATTTTCTCCTGACTTGCCTGTGTGTGGTTATACGTTTGTGCTCCTGATTGTATGCATGCAATCGAGCTTCTGTGTGTGTGTGTGTGTGTGTGTGTGTGTGTGTGTGTGTGTGTGCTCCCTCTCATTACCTGGCAGTCCTCCTGCTGTTGTTGTTGTGGGAACGCACCTTGACAACCTGCTGCTTTTGTATGCAGGAGAACGGTGCTGATGGCCGAGGCCAGTTAATAGCTCTTCTGTGGTGAAGCCCCGATCCTTCAACAGCCCCCCACCCCCACCCCCACCCCCACCCCCAACCACACACACACACACACGCACACACACACACACACACACACACACACACACACACACACACACACACACACACACACACACACACACACACACACACACACACACACACACACACACACACACACACACACACCTCCACATCCTGATACAAACACAGAGTGGCACAATTTAATGAAGTTCTGTTCTTTAAAGCAAGTGGCGGTTTGCAGGGATGGAGGGATGGAGGGATGGAGGGATGGGGTGGGGGATGGGGGGAGGACGGGGGTATCGGGGCTGGGTTGGAGGAGGTACGAGAAGCCTTCTGCTCCTCCAGCTCATCTGTTTCTTTGAATAGTTTCCACAAGCCGATCGATGCTCTGATTTTCTCCTGGCCTTTCAGCGCTGTCACCCGTCATTGAGGGATGCAAATTCCCGTCAGAAACTGGCCTGACACTTTTCCCTGTCAGAGCCGCGGCTCAAAAAAACACCTCAGCTCAGCAATAAATGGGGTGAAGGCCTCATTTCTCAGAAGGCCAGCAGAGAGAAAGGGAGGGAGACCTTTTCCATCAAAGTTTTCTCTCCACGTCTTGACACGATGCGGATGTGAAAGGACACTTGCTGGAGTCGATCTTTTCTTCCCGGAGCAGCAGCAAAGTCAGAAAAAAAAGAGCAGTAAGTTGTGGGCTATTTCACTGCTGAGGCAAGGCCAGAATTAAACAAGAGCACAGCGAAAACTGCACAAAGAAATCTCAGCCTGTGATTCTACAAATCCAACAGGAATCAAAAGATTTTCCTTCATTTTTCCACTCGGATCCTGCAGCTGCTGTAAAGTCCTGCTGCCGTTGAACTCACCTATTCTCTTCTTTGCATCATTATAAATCCATGTTTTGAGCAAAATACATTTTTCTGGAGTGCAGACAGCTCAACTGAGGTGTAACAACAGAAATATAATAAGATAATAATACAGATTATAATAAAAACATTTCTCACTAACAATAATTATAAATAACACACATTTTCAAATAATTTGGGCTTTTTTTTTCTGTTGGAGCTAAAATGAATGTGTTCCTCATGACGAGTCCCTGAAAACTGTGTTTTTCAAAACGTCTCAGTCTGAACAGGTAAAACACTTTTAAGAGCTCTGTGGTTGTAGCCAATAGGTTTTTCTGCACATGTTCGTTCATCAGCTCTTCTTTCAACAAAGTGTGATCAGGCAGTAAAAGATTACACGGAACGAGGTACCAAATTGGGAAACAAAAAAAGAATCTCAAACATGTACCAGGATTACATTCACTAACATTGACTACACTGTCATCTGCATATGTGGAGACACTTTTGTCACATACAGATACTGAATCCAAGCTACAGCGATTTAAACATTAAACCTTTCGCCGTGTTTCTGTGACTACGCCAATCATGATCAAAAGGTTACCATAACTTTTCAACAACAAAAAAAACACCGTGATGAACTGATGTGAATTTATGTTGTTGGGCTTGTACGACTTCCTGGTTTTAATTTGTGCTGCTGTCAAATATTTCTGCAGAGGAGAGAGAGAGAGAGGAACAGAAGGAATGGAGAGAAAGACCTTCTGGGTATGTTTGCTGGCTGCATGTTGACAGACGCAGAATGTGAAGCAGCTCTCTAAAGTTCACCTCCGTCTGCTGCAGCATAAAAACACAGAAACAACAAATTAGGGAAAAAGTACAAACTGTGAAGAAGACCTCACAGTCCAGGTGGGAGAAAAGTAACTGACCCGAGGTCTTTGTGTTTATTTCAATGTCGTCACAATTATAGCAGCTGCAGACATTTCTTACACATAAAACTAATTAGTTCATTTGGGGTCCAATGATTCATTGATGCGATACAGTGATGTGACCAAGTGATGTGATGCAGTGATGTGATACAGTGATGCGATGCAGTGATGTGATGCAGTGATGTGATGCAGTGATGTGATGTCATACAGTAATGTGAAACAGTGATGTGATACAGTGATGTGATGCCGTTATGTGATGCAATTATGTGATGCAGTGATGCGATGCAGTGATGTGATGCAGTGATGTGGTGCAGTGATGTGATGTGATGTGATGTGATGTGATGTGATGTGATGTGATACAGTGATGTGATGCAATTATGTGATGCAGTGATGTGATGCAGTGATGTGATACAGTGATTTGACACAGTGATGTCATTCAGTGATGCGATACAGTGATGTGATACAGTGATGCGATACAGTGATGTGATACAGTGATGCAATACAGTGATGTGATACAGTAATGTGATGCAGTGATGTGATGCAGTGATGTGATTCTGTGATGTGATGCAGTGATTTGATGTCCTACAGTGATGTGATGCAGTGATGTGATTCTGTGATGTGATGCAGTGATGTGATGTCCTGCAGTAATGTGATGCAGTGATGTGATGTCCTACAGTGATATGATGCAGTGATGTGATGCACTAATGTGATACAATGAAACAATAGATGATTTTATACAGTGATGTGATACAATAATGGGATGCTGTGATGCGATACAGTGATGCGATACAATGATGTGACACAGTGATGTGATAAAGTGATGCGATACAGTGATTTGATGAAGCGATGTGATGAAGTGCTGTGATACAGTGATGTGATGTGATACAGTGATGTGATGTGATACAGTGATGTGATGTGATGCAGTGATGTGATGCAGTGATGTGATGCAGTGATGTGATGCAGTGATGTGATGCAGTGATGTGATGCAGTGATGTGATGCAGTGATGTGATGTGATGTGATACAGTGATGTGATGATGTGATGTGATACAGTGATGTGATGTGATACAGTGATGTGATGATGTGATGTGATACAGTGATGTGATGTGATACAGTGATGTGATGATGTGATGTGATACAGTGATGTGATGTGATACAGTGATGTGATGATGTGATGTGATGCAGTGATGTGATGCAGTGATGTGATGTGATGCAGTGATGTGATGTGATACAGTGATGTGATGTGATAAAGTGATGTGATGTGATGCAGTGATGTGATGTGATACAGTGATGTGATGTGATAAAGTGATGTGATGTGATGCAGTGATGTGATGTGATACAGTGATGTGATGTGATGCAGTTATGTGATGCAGTGATGTGATGTGATGCAGTTATGTGATGCAGTGATGTGTTGTGATACAGTGATGTGATGTGATGTGATGCACTGATGATACAGCGATATGATGTAATCAGTGACAGCAACATTGCTGATGCACGACATCATGTAGTACTCATACTGGAGCTTTCATGAAGATGAGTACTCTGTGCAGTATCAGACCCAATAACTGATATTGGTATCGACGTTTGTGCATCCCCAGTTCTCCACTTTACCGTTATCGTTTCAACTTAAAATCTAGAAAACAAAAATCCCACTTAAGTTGTAATTTTCTCTTTCTTCCATTCATTTTTGTTCATTAGATATTTGATGTCGTACTTCAGAGTTAATGTCATGTTAAGCATCTCATCTTTTCCTTTCCTCTCTTCTCACATCTGTCCATCTTTATTATTCCACCTGCCATCATCTTTTCTCTCATCTATCTTTCCTTTTTCTCTCTCACTTAGAAAACATTCCCTTCCTTTCTTTATCTCCTTCTCTGCTCTGCTCCGCTCTTTCTTTTCTTTCTTCACGACCACCCCCTTAGTTTTTTTTCTTTTTTGCTTCGTCCTCTCCTCTATTCCTATTCTTCTTTTCCCTTTCGGCTTATTAAGATTTCAAAGATACAAATTGCTTTCAGGGAATCTGCCTGTAATGATTACAGGTGGAGGAGCTCGGGGTAACGTTGGCGGGGCAGAGACTAATGGAAAACTAGATTTTTTCACTGAATTGGAGCCGGGCTGGAGGATCCATATATTGACAAGCCATCAGCGTGCCACGGATCAGGAGAAGTGCTTCAGACTTGGAGGAGACAAAGGCAAACTGGCTGTGATGCTCAGTGGCGTATTAGTGCGTCCTGGTGGCGAGGAGGATCAGTCCCACCTTCATCTCCCAAGGAGGAGGAGGAGGAGGAGGAGGAGGAGGAGGAAAGTTACCAGGCCGCGGTGTTAACCTTTCTTATTCTGATGACTCCCTCCCGCTCTGCTGCCGGACCCTGAATCAAAATGTAAATGGCGGCACCTCCGAGGGGAGCGGGGCTCTGGGACCTGCTCGCATCGATTCCGCAAACTAAGTCCGAGTCCCAGTTTCCCCCCGACAGGCCCGGCCAGGAATTACCCAGAGTTCAGCTGGCTTCAGGCTCCGCTGGTAATGACATTTCTGATTTCAGAGCCACCACACACACACACACACACACACACACACACACACACACACACACACACACACACACACACACACACACACACACACACACACACACACACACACACACACACACACACACACACACACACACACACACACACCCGGGCATCAGACCCAAAGACTTTAATGACCTTCCAAATTAAATATTTTTGAGTAACCCGAAGAGTTGTTGTTTTAAAAACAAAAAACACTCTGTGATTGTGTCAACACCCACGTTGTTGTAGATTGACTGAGAAAGTGAACATATTTGACTGATCTAGTTATTAATAAAATCATGTGTATATGTTTTAAATATCAAGTACAAATTCCAGATTGTGCAAAATACTGTGAGGAGTTTATGCAACTTAATTAAAATTCAAAGCACAATGTGATTTATTACATCTGAAAATGTTCTAACGTGTAAGACGTCTCATCTGCTGGCTCATCGTGACTCTTGTTTATGTAGGCGACTTGTGGCTGATCGTCTCACATAACGCCCTTACTTCTTACTTACTACTACTATTACTACTTTCTGGAACCCTCCGATATATTTACTTATTTTAATATTTAATCGTTACTTATTTGAAATTTTCAAATAGTAGGGCTGCAGTGGAGCAGTGGTTCAGCATGCTCACCTCACAGCGAGAAGGCCATGGGTTGAAATACTGACTGGGTCCTTTCTGTGTGCAGTTTGCATGATCTCCCTGCCTGTGCCTGGGTTTCCTCCCACAGTCCAAAACATGCATGTGAGGCTGAACGGTGATACTAAACTGTCTCTAGGTGTGGGTGTGTGTGGTCGTCTGTTTCTGTGTGATGGACTGTGACCTGTCCGGAGTGTATCCTGCCCTGGGATCGGCTCCAGGGTGGATGGTTTAAAAAGTATTTCTTCTCTATATGTAGAAAGAATGCTGATATGAGATCTGAACATAACCCCTCAACTGCTGCCAATCAAATGGTGAATAATCTAATCTGCTGGTGGCAGAGATTTGTGAATCTCATTCTGATGGATTCAGTAGCCTCACCAGGTAGGAACCTCTTCATGGTTACATTTTCACTGTAAATTGTTTCCTTGTAAACTGGGCTGCAGTTGATCTCCAGGAAAATTCTTATAAACCTAAAGTAAAACTGAGCAATCCAGCATGATTTCTAGAGGATCTCAGTGAACCAAGCCCTTATTGTGTCATTTTAAACCTCAGTGAAGTGTTGAAAGAGCAACATTTACAATTACAATTCAGATCCTGGTATTTGTAGATTTGATAGATTATTTGACCTGCCTGCTGTTTGACAAGCAGAAAACATCAACAAAAAGCCCAAACCACAAGGGAAACACACAGTTTCCTGCTGCTGTCAGTTCTCTTGTAAACAGTAGTGACAGGCGACCTCTGACCTGAGGTCAGGGCCTCCAACACACAACGGAAAATCTGTTTCACACACTTTCACTCAGAGTATTTCTGTTTTCAATGGACTCGGATACTTTTTTTTCTAATGAAGGGCTAATATTTGATTGCATATTCGGTTTCTTCATCTCTGGATCAATTGTAGATTTTTCAGCAGTCATGCCATGACGTTGTGATCAAATCCTGTGAGGTATTTTGATAAATGCAAACTGTGGATGAGCTTTAGGCTGTTTACTACATTGTTTTTACATTTATATTTTAGAAAAGTTTCACAATTACACAACATTGTTCTTGAAACGATGACCGTTTACATGGAAAACGGTGTAGTTTTCATGTTGGGACACTAGTGGGTGCTTTTGTTTGTCTTTATAAAGAAACAAAACACACATACATACACAACCCAACACATCTAACTTGAAATTGTTGCTGTGTAAACTGCCGATAATTAGACTCCTCTTATACATCTACAAGGTTTTTCTCTGAATCATTCATAAAAATCTGTAGTTGAGTTGATGGCGCAGCGAGGGGATCACTAGTCCCACTGTAAACACACTTCTTAATGCTTCCCTGAGGATTCTTACAGTTTGTGCTGAACCTGAGAGGAAGTGAACTTTTTACTCTCTTTGGATCAGAGTAAACACACCGTGGTGTACTGTACAAAACCTGGAGTGTGTGTGTGTGTGTGTGTGTGTGTGTGTGTGTGTGTGTGTGTGTGTGTGTGTGTGTGTGTGTGTGTGTGTGTGTGTGTGTGTGTGTGTGTGTGTGTGTGTGTGTGTGTGTGTGTGTGTGTGTGTGTGTTGGTTTGGGTTGCATCGGGTGGTTGGTTGTGTTGTGATGCTGACTGATCCATCCATCACGGCCTCGTCGTCTCCGCTCCACTCGCTCCTCAAACTTGGTTTTTGTTTGGAAACCATCCATCATGTTCCTGAGCATGACACCACCGCCACAAGATGTGTGTGTGTGTGTGTGTGTGTGTGTGTGTGTGTGTGTGTGTGTGTGTGTGTGTGTGTGTGTGTGTGTGTGTGTGTGTGTGTGTGTGTGTGTGTGTGTGTGTGTGTGTGTGTGTGTGTGTGTGTGTGTGTGTGCCTGTGGTATACAGAGGAGCAATAACACACTTCAGATTAAGTGATTGCCTTCATCATTATAAAAAACACTTAGATTGACTGAACTGAAGATACAGGGAGGATTTTCTCTGCAGCGCGGTTCAATACATCAGAATTGTTTGTGCTTTTCTTATCACAATTTAATTGAAGCCCAGGATTTAGCAGAAATTCTGTTGTTGTTGTGTTGAGAGGCATTTCTTCAGCTGGCTCTCCTGGACCTTTATTAGCCTTTATTTATCACCTCCACTTTATCACCACACAGACTGAAACTCATGTATTTAAATCAGCCCTGACACGTTAAGCACCGTGTGAATGGAAACGAAAACACAAAAACGACGACTTTTCTCTTGACTTGTCTTGCAAACGGAGCCTTGACCTCTACTGGCTTTATCTTAATCTCACATTGTGGACAACAGGAAATATGTTGTTGTTTACTTTTCCTAAAAGTGTTAACGTGGATGTTTTCTATGTAGTTTAATTGTTTTGAGACTCTGTGATTCAAGTGTGTGTTTTTGGTTTTTTCTCTTCATTCACACTTCATTCGCTCTGGAATGAAGTGTTTTCTCTAAAATGTCCACTGATGAGTAGAATAATGTGAATAATGGTGAAACTGCTCTATTTCCTGGCCTCCATGTGGCTGTTTGGATATTTGATTCACTGTCACAGTTTTTCTTTCTTTGAAATAGTGATGGATTTATAGGATTCAATCTGACTTTATGAAAACAGTTAAAAACTATGAAGCTGCTTTCAGAGAAATGAAATAAGAGAATCAGGCTTGAGTTTTTCTGTGTAAACAGTCTCCGATCTGGAGCAGCGCCGCCAGGTCAAAGCTCTTTATCTGGTGCTTCTCCTCCTCTCTGGGCCGCTGGCCTGCGTCCTGTTCATCTGCAGACTCAAAGCTACAAATGATGTGATTATGATGTATCATAGAGCAGAGAAAGTCTCTTTGTTTCTGCCGTAAACGAGAGGAATCGATAGCGGCGGCGTCTGACCAGGTAAGGTGAGCTCAGAAGTGCTGATTCCACATTTAGCCTGACAGTGATGCATGCCTCGGCCTCGGCGTCCGGTCAGCCCGCCACCTGAGGCACCCGGGGTCCGGCCGAGGAGGATCAGCTGCAGACCCAGGCGGGGTTAAGGATGGAGGCTGGAGGAGCAGGAGGAGCAGGAAAACCTTTATTTTTAGAAGCTGGGAAGCCTGGGAGGGAGGAAAGATGAAGGAGATGCAGGGAGTGTTTTTTTTTTTTTGCGGTTTCACTTCAGACGCTTGGATGAAGGAAACCGTGTTCAGAGGTCAATGACGTCTGAGCTCAGGAACAGAAACTCATCATTTTATCTTTTTACACAAGTGCAAATTCAACATGTTCAAGTTCAAATTGTTTCTTTAATTGTTGTCGGATCGTAACGAGGATCTTTTTCCAAGTACCGGTACTCCTTGTAGTGTCTAACCTGATACTGGTATCGTATCAGTGCATGCCTATTTAAATCTACTACTTATAAATTTATTCATTTATTATTGTAGATAATATACAAATTCCAAATGATATCATACAAGAGGAAGGAGCCTTTTTAGTAAATGTGGTTAAAGTAGTTTTTGGTCGTATCTGATGCTTTATCGAGTTTTTTAAAAACAAAATGTCCCAAGATCCTAACAGTGTTTAAATCAACACTGTCGTTATGAATCAAAGTGTCATATAAATAAAATACTCGTGAGTTAAATAATTCAGAAAATAAATATTTAAATACACATGAAGCTTCCAGCATCAACAAGTTACTTAGTAATCTACTACAGTTACAGGTCTACTGCTGGATGAAGTGACTAAAACCGTTACAACAGGTAATGATTATTTCTATTAATAAGTCAAAATAAATCAAAGTGTCTAGTTTTTAATGAACTTTTATAAACTTCTCTTTTCTTCTGGTTCTTCTTTTTATTTCTTCTATTTGGATTTTCTGCTTCACTTCCACTGATCCACAGTCAGTCTGGACCAAACCATTGTGAGGCAGAGGAGGGGGGAGGAAGAAACCATTTTAAAGTTATACAGTATATGTATTGCAAGGTGTATTTATTCAGCGCTTTCAGTTATTAGAACTTGTATTGTTACAATTATTAAATTTATTTGAGGGATATATTAGATGAGCTGTTCCCTCATTTTTTTGTAGGGGGGTGGGGGTTCTACCGCTGGGCTCAATAACCAGGACAGAGAGAGACAGCAGCTCTGCAACAGTAACAGGTCCACTTTAACTGAGTTATTCGTTTCAATATAGTTCCTGAAACTTCACTGGCTTTGTAGTTACAAGTTACTTAAGGTATCATCAGACTGTCTATAAAACCTTTTTACGAGGCAGATGAACGAGACGGCTCCAGTTACAGATCACTCTCAGGTAGTGACTCCATGGAGAGTCACTCTCTGCCTCTGGAGTTGACCTTTGACCTGTGGCCTCTCAGCTGAACATGTTGTGGGTCACCATTAGTCTGGTGAGGAACCTGTGGGAGACCCCCAGCACGGTGGTTACAGCCTCTGGACGACGGTCGATGCATTGGATTACCATTACAGGCTGATCTGTAACTCAGTTCTCTGCCCTTTAAAACACAGATTTCCTCTTTAAACTAAGTTTTGTTCTCAGTGTGTCGATCGACTCAGATCATTTAGGAGGTGATACCAGAACAGAACAAGACTGCAAACATAGACTCTCATATATTGATCTGACGTTGTTCTTTAGTCTTCTTTTACCTTATTTTATGTCAAAAAGAGAGGTTTTTTTTATTGTTGTTGTTCCTGCAAAAATAGATTTTAAAAAAGTATCTATCTATCTATCTATCTATCTATCTATCTATCTATCTATCTATCTATCTATCTATCTATCTATCTATCTAGCTATCTATCTATCTATCTATCTATCTATCTATCTATCTATCTATATATTAGTGCTGACAATCGATTAAAAAAATCAGCTAATTAATTGTAGTTTTCTGTAATTAATTGTGATTAATCGCATCGTTTTTCTACTGAAGACTGAAGTTTGTAATGATTATTTACAAGAGGAACAGAGAGAGAAAGTAACACCCATTGAGAGAGAGAGCACACACACACACACACACACACACACACACACACACACACACACACACACACACACACACACACACACACACACACACACACACACACACACACACACACACACACACACAGAAATTAATATTTTACCATAATATTTTTCCTCCAGCTTTAACAGTTTGGTGGCTCCTGGTCAGCCAACATAGCAACCTGCTGTTTTGCTGCAGAATTACTTCTGTGGTCATTAAATTCGACTTTTCAAAGTAAAACTAATGACTTTCACGTTCTCAATCAGCTGTTAGGGAACTTTTAAAGTGAAACTTTCTGCCTTAACATTATTCCACTTGGCACTATGCTGCTCTGTAGTCACTGTATGCTGCTGCCCCCAGAGAGCTGCACATGCTGCTCCGGAAAGGGAGTAAATAAAAACAAAACAAAAACAGAAGTAAACAGAACTGCGTTAATTACGTTCAATTGTATTAACGAATTAAAAGTTTGAAATCACTTAATTAAATGAATGCGTTATTTTTGACAACACTAATAATAATAATAATAATAATAATACATTGATTTTATATAGTGCTTTTCAGGACGCTGAAAGATGCTTTACATTTGATTATTCATTCACTCCATACTGGATGGTGGTAAACTATGTATGTAATTACAGTTGCTCTGGAGCAGACTGATGGCAGCGAGGCTGCCGCCCCTTAAAAAATAAAGAATAAAAAAATACACTAACCCTAAAA
>NC_137638.1:29808991-29811491 GCF_963383615.2 Lipophrys pholis
TGCAACACAACACAGGCTATTATAAACCATTTGCCTCTGAGGATGCGATTCCGTGCGTCTCATGTAGGATCACAGTAAGTCAGGCCCAAAACACTTATCAAACAGACAGAGGAGAGGATGGACAGAGGGAAGACGAGGACAGGAAGCTGGAGGACAGATGGAGTGAGGGGAAGGTGAAGTTAACACCAGTCGAGCAGTAAAACGGACAAGAAAAGAGAAAAAGAAAATGAACCGCAGCAGATAAAGTGGACAGAATAACACACACACACACACACACACACACACACACACACACACACACACACACACACACACACACACACACACACACACACACACACACACACACACACACACACACACACACACACACACACACACACACACAGACCGCAGCCCAAACTGAGAGAAACAGTGATGGATTTCAGTTATTAGCCAATCAGAAAGATGGATGGCGCCGCGCTCCGTCCAATCAACATCATCATCTAGATCCAGTTAGCAGATAGCGCCTCGCCGCTAATCAACTTATTAAAGTTCCTGATAATATCGCCGCAGAATAATCTCCTACAGACACACACACACACACACACACACACACACACACACACACACACACACACACACACACACACACACACACACACACACACACACACACACACACACACACACACACACACACACACACACACCTGCTGAGGAGTCGGGAGTCGATAAAATCACTTGAGGCGAGGCCAAGCGCAGAGGTAAGTAATGACGCTAGAGGTCATTAATATTATTTAACACCTGCAGGCACAAACACTAATGAAGAAGAAAAACTGGACCGCCGGCTTCCAGCTGGAGAAACGTGTGTGTGTGTGTGTGTGTGTGTGTGTGTGTTTGATTTTTATTGTGTGTGTGTTTGTGTTGAGGAAATACAAACAGCGTGGACATTTTGTGTTCATTAGCAGAAGAGTAACTTGGGCGGTCAGTCTTCAGATCACAATCAGATGTTTCCATGTCTCTTTTATCTTCACAGACTTTTTAGCATTTTATTTAGTTTTTGTTTTTTTTTATTACAATTTGCAGAAATGTAAAATGAGTGGCAACAGCAGAGAAACTGCAACACAAGACAGTCCAGCTTGTGGAGCGCCCCCTAGTGTGTGGAATAGAAAGAAATGATAATATTTCTCTGTTTAGGAATGTGTTGTCTCACGGCTTCAGGCAGGATGAACTGAATTAACGTTTTTGTAGTGGATTGGGAGGATTGCATCTTTCTGCTGTGTGGAGGGGCAGGAGGGGCAAATAAGGGTGAATGGGAGCAATTTTGGTTTCAAAGAGTCTGTCTACTTCCAGGGGGCAGCAGCGAGAGTATGTGTTATCTAAGGTGGGTGGGATCCTTTAAATCCCAGCTGGGAAGCGGAGTGGCGTGTTCATGGGGTACGCCGCCTCCCTCTCCACACACTGCAGGTCCTGAAGCAGCAACAGAACTTCTCTATCAACTCTGAATCTCAAGACAGTTGTTTGGGAAATAATGAGGATGATTTGTAAGTCATGAAGCTGCGATCCCGTTGTAATTTATATGTAGAAACACTGATCCAGTGAATGTCTGATCCAGTTCAAAAGATCCCCAGATGAAATGGTGAATCCAGAACTGCAGATATATTTGCCTGATGTGTGCTCCAGTTGAAGGATTTGTTAACATCCTATCAGTTGAAGGCTGTTTGTGGTCCTTGGGTGTACCATGATGACGTTACACCACCACCACCGAATCATCATGAAAACACTCAAGGATTTCAATGTGGTCCATCCTGAGGTGTGAAGCCGACTGGAGAACGTCTTCCTACCAACTTTTTCTCTTGTTCATCTTCTTTCTAGTTTGTTTTTACCAGAAGAGCAGGAGTCCATCACCAGTCCATCACCAGTCCATCACCAGTCCATCACTAGTTCATCACCAGTCCATCACCAGTCCATCACCAGTCCATCACCAGTCCATCACCAGTCCATCACCAGTCCATCACTAGTTCATCACCCGTCCATCACCAGTCCATCACCAGTCCATCACTAGTTCATCACCAGTCCATCACCAGTCCATCACCAGTCCATCACCAGTCCAACACCAGTCCATCACCAGTCCATCACTAGTTCATCACCAGTCCATCACTAGTTCATCACCAGTCCAACACCAGTCCATCACCAGTCCATCACCAGTCCATCACCAGTCCATCACCAGTCCATCACCAGTCCATCACTACTTCATCACCAGTCCATCACTAGTTCATCACCAGTCCAACACCAGTCCAACACCAGTCCATCACCAGTCCATCACCAGTCCATCACTAGTTCATCACCAGTCCATCACTAGTTCATCACCAGTCCATCACCAGTCCATCACCAGTCCATCACTAGTTCATCACCAGTCCAACACCAGTCCATCACCAGTCCATCACCAGTCCATCACCAGTACATCACCAGTCCATCACCAGTCCATCACTAGTCCATCACCAGTCCATCACCAGTC